>NC_133576.1:70477842-70780005 GCF_964106895.1 Numenius arquata | reverse complement strand
CCGCTCACAACCCCCCCTGGCTCCTGCTGGATTTTTACTTCGGGATAGTTACCGGGAAGGTTCCACAGCACCGTTACTTGGGAAGAAAAAGTCCCTCCTCACGGCTAAGGAAGCCAGCCCTGCCTCACCGGGCTTGGCCCTGGTGGCTCTGAGTAGCCACCTACCTACTTGCCCCCTGCTTAGGAATCCTTTCATGCCGTACATCGTAATGGGAGCTCGGCTTGGGGGTGGTTGCGCTTCTAGCAGGCGGCTTTCCCTGTTCACGCCTCGATTCAGAAAACTGGGTATTCCGGCATGGGCCAGTAGTTTGCAGCAACCAGCTTCTCTGGCTGCCTGCTTAGCAAAAGCACCCAGCCTGGGTGATTATGTTGGAACAAGCCCGATCTTGGCTGTAATGGACTAGAGCAACAGCCCAGCGCTGCGAAGAGGACTGGCATTGTGTGTTTGTGCAACAGGGAACAAGTGCCATAATTCAAACCAAAAGAGTGTACAAGGAAGAAACGAGACAGGGCATGAAAAACTAGATATTGATGTAAATCTGTTCTTGCAAGGGCTCTGTATCCTTCCAAACAATAAGCCAGTTTATGGGAAGGCAACTCCACCCTATTCACAGTTTCTCCTTTTACTTACAGTAATGTGGGTTTTGGAAAGATAAATGTTTTCTCCAAGGCCGAGCGTGGATTGGACATACCCACTGGCAATCAGGAGAGATGTGGGTGTATTGTAACTAACCCTGGGAGTAAAACAAGGTCTCAGAGAAATTTTTTGTTCCTGTGACTTCCATCATAGTAGTTGACATCCCTCAAGTGCTGCTTCCACAAATATTTTCTCTGAGGTGCTCACAGTCCTTCATTACCTCTTTCCTGCATGAACTTTTTGGCCTAGAAACAGACAAATTTCCTGTCCCCTTTCCCAGAATAAGCCCTTACAGGAGTGGGTGGCATTTATGGAGTTAGCCTCTACCCTAGCCGACTGGTCTTTGCTGAGGTTTGTCTATAGTTAATGAAAAGAGAGAGGTTCCTTCAGACATCAGGTGAAAGCACCTTAAGGTTTAGCTCTTTAATCTTCATCTGGTGGGGTCACTCTTGCTTCACTGAATGCAAGAATTTAAAGAGATGAGCAGATTAACCCAGACTGGTGCCTAAAGTTAGGAGTAAAAACACTTTTCTCAGAGATCAGATCTGGTCTCTAAACGCTTTTTAGAGACTTGATTCCCTCATCTTCCTTCAATGAAGTAAAACAGAGGGATTGTATGGACTGAAATACACACGCACCGATCAGTGCTACCGGCCAGTTTTGCTGTCAAAGCAGCAGGGTCATTTTGCCAGTGGGTTTTCTCCAGGAGGTTTTTAGCTTCTTCAGAACTCGGGGCAAATGAACCTTTTTCATTTCTCTGAAAGTTTACTTTCACCATTTCCAGCTCCCAGCTCAATTATCTCCATTGTATGCCAGAGCTGAACGTGTGGGCTCTGGTGACATGATCCTTGGTACTGAAGGGTGGGAAGGGCAGTATGGTCTGCACTCTCTTCAAGCTAACGCTGGCTCGGGCGGCTGCAAGCTGCCACTGAAGGGCATCCCCTTTCAATCTCACCACAGCGAAGAAGAGCATTACTATGCTCAGTTATCCACCTTGGTCTGTGTTGGAGGTTGCTGCTCCTGCAGCAGAGTCAGCAAAGGGAAAGCAGAGCTGTACCTTGGCTGCTCCGTCCTCTAGTCAATTTGCATTTAACGTGAAGAAGAGTCTGCACAAGGATGCCAAGCTGGAAACCAGACTGTCTACAGTGTGGGCACGTGTCATGGTTTGGGCTGGGCTGGCTACTAAAACGAATGACAGCAACAACTGCAGCAGAGGTATATCGCAAAACTTAGAACAGCGATGTCTTAACACACCAAAGCTGGACGTGGGTCAAAGCCCTGGCATGTGCTGCGTCAAACCATTCTTTAAATCATCTGTTTTGCCCTAATGTAAAACTGTTTGTTTGGAAGGTACGGAGCTGCCTGAGGTCTTTAAGGTTTTAAAGGATTTGTCTTGGCTAGCAGCTAATATAACTTCCTGAGCTGTCATTCTCGTTGTCTATGCCATGAGAAAGGTCCCATAGGATAATACTTGTTTTAGCTAAGTGGGTGCCAAACGCTTTGCCAGGCTATGGCTAATATTAACAATCTAAAGTGAATCACAGTTGAACAGCCACAGGAAAATGTGTGCAAGTCCTGCAATAAAGCCTTTTGGCTATTTTATTTTATTCTACAAATAAAGACAACCGTCCATCATTAAATGGAAAAAAAATAATAGTTTGATTTGTATATAGCATGAAACAGTAGTTCCCTTCACAAAAACATTTCTAATTCATTAGTTTATTACAAAATATCCACTCACAAAAAAGCACAAGCACAATCTTTATACTTGTGAAATGAGTTGATATTTCATATACAAAATAATTTCCACATAATTCCATATAATTTTATTTTATATAGAAATAGGTCATTATTACAACAGCTGTACAATACACTACTTTTTATTTAATAATTACATAAAATCTTTCTTAGAAACATATCAACAGAAAACATACAAAAAAAGCGAAAAGTGCATTTCTTTTTTCCCCCCAAAAGGAAAATTAAATCCTAAATGTTATAATGAAAGAGATATGTAATAGTCTGCAGCATCCCAAGTCAGTGGGCCAAAACACAGTGCATATTTCTCCGAGACTTGCAGTGGGCGAGTTATTTAGGTTGAAGAAGGATCCATGTTGCACTATTGCAGAGTTGCATGATTGCGCTTACAGTTCTCCTTTGCAATCACAATTCATATAGAAAACAGTCCAGTGTGGGTTGTGGGTTCTGTTTGCTTGTTTGTTTGTTTGGTTTTTAGTGACGAAGAACAGTTAGGGTAAGCTGCGTAATACTTCTCAGATTCTAAATCAAGGGTTATGAGCTGTAGACCATGTTCACCAATGACTGGGCTTTCTCCTCCATTGGATGTGCTAATTTGGCCACAAGAATAAGGAGACAAACTTCTCTTTACAGAAAGTGCCTAGGTTTTGTCCTCTGTGCAGTTGTGCAAAATAATAACAATAATCATAATAAAAATAATCTCTTGTTCTCTCCTCAATAGACCTTTGACGCAGTGCTTTTCATACACAAAAGAAGAACTGAAACAGTGAAGGCCAAGTACCTCATGAGTCTGTCAACAGTCTTTTGGAATTGCCAGATAGCTTTCAGAGTGAGGCGCCAAGATTGAACGCCTCCTCCCATGCACCCATTGACGATGGAGGCTGCGCAGGATAGTGTTCCTTTTTATTTTGCTCTGTCAGTACATCCTGTGCTCACGAGACAGCGCAAACTGAATCCAGCATGCCGTAAATGCGCTGTCTGTGGAAGTCTTGCACTCTGTGGCGTACTTCTGTCATAGAGCTTTGAAAGGAATGCTTGTGCAAAAGCCAAAACAGTAAGTACAGAGTCATTCTCTTCTGCCCCATGTGCCCATTGGTTAAAGCTAATCGTGCATTGATTGTGCTGGTGGGACTCTATCGCAGTGGCTGTGGTAAATTTGATGATTCTGATAAGCTATTGCTTCTTCTTGATGTTAGTTGCTGCTGCTGCTGCTGCTGTGTCTGATGATACCCCATGTTTCCTTGCTGTGGTGAGTAAGATGGCAGGAGCAAAGAATCAGGTTGCTCATTGTGCAAAGAGCTTGGTGTTGGCACCTACAGATAAAATAAAATTCATCGTGGCGTTCGATTCTTTCACATGTTAAAGCTCTTCATCCTCAATGTACAAGGTGCTTAAAAATAGTACTAGTTTGCTGGCTTTTATTTCTGGGGCTGTTTGGCATGGGGTTAGCTTACCTAATGCTAGAAGGAATGGACATAAATTGCAATGAAGAACATTACAATTAGGCATTTAGAAAGGTTTTCCTAATAAGAATGCACTGCCTAGGATTTGCGGGTTATCCTGAAAAGCCTAGTCAGGAACAGGGTAGGCAAGCGTGTCAGAAATGACACAGGTGGATGACTGAAATGAAACTGAAATGAAACGGTGGATCCTAGTGGATCTCATGCTGTCCCTTCTAGCCCTTCCTTTTTCTGAGTTTACTAGAAGGTGTCACCTTGCAGTGCTGAAGTCGATGTGAATTTTGCAGATGCTTTTATTTGGAATGGTATCTGCCATAGTTTTTTTCATTAATTCTCAGCTATGATAAGGATTTCATTTCAATAACAAGAGTTTGATAATTTGAGGTTGATGATACTCTTTCAACGGTTCTGGTGGATATGTGAGGTTTTATAGACTGAGTTCAGCTCCTTTTGAGTTAATACAGAGACACCTCATTTCCCCCCCATCCCTTTTACTTTAGTATGTGTTGAATTAGGTCAAAAAATAAGTATTTTTACATCTTCAAATCACCTGGTTCTTCCAGGCACTGTGTTCCAGTTTATATTTTTTGCCTTGTGGAGTGGAGAAATGTGTTAATTTACTGAAGGGATCCAGATCTCATTTTATGTCGATGCTGGTAACTAAAAAATCATCTTTTGACTTGTAAACTAAGCAAATTTTATACTGAATAAAGAGTACAGAATAAATCCTAAAGCAGCAGTTTTCTCCATCTAGAAATACACTTTTAAATATATCCAGGATAATCTGATTATGTTTCCAATGTACAGAATCAGTAATTTCCTTTGAAATATTCTGACTGTTCTCGCTGCTCCTTTGCTCTACTGAAGGGGTTCATGGCACAGTATCAGTGTCTCATGCATTTCAGTATCTCTAAAAGGGTCATTTCTGCCCTGATTGGGCTCCTGCTGAAATCTGTGGCCCCATTTGCACAGCCCGTTCGCCTTATTACTCTGTGTGTACATTGTATACATCATCCTCTTTGTCCTACCCTACCTGCAGGTAGCGTTGTTGCTGATGCTGTTGGTGCTGGAGTTGCATAGGTGGCAGAGAGGATGGCTGGGAAGGAGGTGTAGTGGCGAACCCTTGGTTTAACACTGCTTGTCCCATCAGTACGATTGGAGAGCCGCTGCTGGAAGTCTGCACTTCCAAACTTTGAAACATTTGTTGGGTTTGAGAGTATCTGTGGAAGAAAGAAATAAAACAATCAATCAGGAACAATCTGTTGGAAGCAAAGGTCTTCTCTTAGGATAGGGATGGAAGTCCCTAGTCTTTGTAAATAATTCCCAATAAAGGATTCCAGTGCACGGGACCCGCTAATACGAATGGTGGCACCGTTAACAGCACTGTTTGCCTTACTCTGTGCATGAGCTGGACTTGGAGGACGGCACACACCTCAACATCCAGACCATGTTTTAGATTCATTAAAGATTCTGGTTTATGCCTGTCTTCTCTCCGGCCACAGCGTTCACATCCCCAACTCATTAAACCACATGGCCTTTGATTCTGTATTACTGTGCTGAGCTCCGAACTGCAGCGGCAGCAAAGTAAATACACCTCCTTGTTCTGCTGCCTGTGCTCCCCTGTGACTGCCTGTGGGGGTGGTAATCTCCTACAGAAGGAAGGGTAGGGTTGATTACTTCTTAAGCTGCTCATATACGTATTGCCAAGTACGGTCGGCAGTTCCCATAGCAGTGTTCCCACACTGTAGGAACAGAAGAAGCCTCTAGAAGTCCTCCGGAGCGAGGGATGGGCCAGAAACGAAATACTCCGCTCCTCTTGCCAGCCTGCTTCTGCCTAGCAAAACTTCAATACGGGTTGTTCTGTGGAAGGCTGTGGGCAAAACCACAGCGGATCTATTGCCAGCCCAGCCTAATTCTGTTTAGCCTGTAATGGGTGATGAGATCATAGCGTGGCGTGTGTTCGCTCAACAGCTGTTCAACATTAGGGGTTAGGCAGAAATGCTCGGCTTTGGGTACTTATACTGGGATGTGAGCTCCGAAAAAAGGGTCCCGTGAGTCAGGAAGTCTGCATGAACTGGGAGATGTATCTCTGCATTATTTAGGTGCTTAAAAGCAGATCTAAAATGCTGTACATTTAAAGTTGAGAAGTTTAGCACTAGATAATCTTAATCAGCAATAGTGATGTTTTAAAAAAGGAGGTACCGAATACCTACATTCCTGAGGTGACATACGGAGTTACTTTTAAACTAATGATGTGCGAACAGCTGCCTTATTATTTTAGCAGTTCGCAATTAAATAGTGACAAAAAACAGCTAAGAAAAAAAATTAAAAACATTTTCTGACTGGTGTTTTCTGCTTTCTTCATTCGAGTTTCGAGGAGACAACTGAGATGGTTCGTTCAGCAGCTTTTCTGAGGGTGCTCAGGCACAGGGGCTTGTTGGTTCTGTCGGTTCAGTAGATCAGGCGTAGCTCCACTGGTGTTTCACCAGCCTCTCACTGCCCAGAGAACAGGGACTTTCTTGGTGCCGGTCATTTCAACCAGGCCAGTGCTGGCTTTCTCTCTCACGTTTACCTCGCTGGGTCAGAAGTTCCAGGGCTGAAGCAAGCCTCATGTGAAGGAGAAAAATTCATCCCCCCCTCCCCTTGGCTTGTTAAAACGCCGCTGGCACGCTGCGTTTCTCTCTTGTCATCCTTCCTGATGCGAGCAGGCAGGGTAAGGCTGACCCTGACACTGGAAGGCAGGCTCAGCACAGTAGCACATCCCCGATATTTATAACTCCTTCGTCATCCTACTAAAGAAGGCTATATTTCCCCTTGGGAAAAAAAAAAAAAAGCAACTTTGATGTTTTATCTTTGACGAGTCACATACTTAGCCTGGGATCCCGCCATGCTGAGGTCTGAAGGGTGTCTTGCGTTACAGGAGCCAGGCATCATGGGCTGAATGGGCTGGCTGAGCAGCAGCCTGGCACGGGGGAAGAAAGGAGAAGTGACATTGCTTGGACAGAAGGACCACATTTTGAAAACAGAGGCAGGACGCTTTCGTGGGCACGGCACAAGGATGAGCGTTAGGAGATATAACCTCAGCTCCCTGCCACGGCCAGCACGTCCTCTGTGTGGCGAGGTGGAGATTTGTGATTCTGTGATTCTGTAATTTGGGGCAGCCCATGCCCTTTCTGGTAGTGCGGGTGCCTCGCTGGGAGGCCGGGAGCTAGGATTTCCGGAGAGTGAAATCTCCTGAAATTCCTGCCGGTGGGAATGGCTCGTGTTTGAGGTCTCCCAGTATTTTTTGGTTGACATATCTAGCTGGACGCCCTCCCCCACCGCCCACCCAGGGCAGCCTGAGGCCGCGAAGGCAAAGCGGAGAGACAGCCCAGCGCCCCGGGGCGGGCTGGGGACTGGGACTCGTTACCTGAGCTGCTGGTCGTGGCTGCAGCCGGCGGCGGGCGGGCCGGGGGTGCTGCCCCGAGGCAGGCCGGCAGGGGGCGCCGCGGTGCCGCCGCCGCCGCCGGGGGATGCGGCGAAAGGAGGGGGCGCGCCGCGGGGGGGGGCGGCCGCCGCCGCCCGCCGCCAGCTCCGCGCTCCGCGCAGCCATCTCCGCGCCCCTCGGCCCCATCTCCGCGCTCCTCGCCGCCTTCGGGCCCTGGAAGAGAGGGATGTTGGGGGGAGGGGGAGAACGAAACTCGAGCGGGGGAAAGCGTGAAGGCACGGACCGTGATAGTGCGGCAGGGGGGCAGTCGCCGTTAATACGATAAGAGATAATGCAAGAACGGATAGCGTTCCGGTAACCTGCCGCCGCTTTCATACCCACTGCTGCCCCGGTAACCGGCCCGCAAAACCCTTGGGACCAGGGCACTGAAAAGCAAAGCTGCTCCGGTTCTTGCCATGAAGCCGTTGAGGAGAAAAATACCACCCCATGAAGACACAATGTGTGTCTTAGCGCTGCTGTAAAAGCCCAGTGATGGGAATAAACCTTATTAAAGAAAAAAAATAATAATGGTGGGGTTTTTTCTTTTTATAATGCGGATATACTTTTTATTTTAATAGAGTCATTGTAATAGAGGTACGTAGGAGGTTAAAAGCTACAGTGGAGGGGTCTGAAGATAATGGTGCAGCTATGTTTGCCACGCACTCAGGTAACAGAAACAGGAGCTAAGTTTTCTCTGAAGGGAGGTACAACAGGTGGGTGGAAGAGCAAAAACTGGAAATGCTGAGAAACCAGCAATAAGAAAAAAAAAAATCCTGTGCCAACCTACTAGCTTTCACAGGTCTCAGTTAACTCCAGCTGAGACTGAACTTTACTTCCCCGTGCGGGAATCTGTTACACTCACAACCTGGGGGTCTCACACAAATCTGCGTGTATTCCCACCATGTGCCACCACAGCAGACAGCAGGCATCGCTGTGTCGGTGGCATCCGGCTGGATTCAGGGAGCGAGCAGGGGTAAAGCTTTCTTTGAGAGCTCACAGTGCTGACACCGCTATTGCTAGTTTCCAGTGTGGTCGGTCAGGTTTCTTTCATGATCAGCTAAAGAGAAATAAGTCATCCACACTTTTTGCATGCCCCCCTGCTCAGTTTTCAAGCTGAAACAGCTGCTCAAGCAGCCCTCCTGGCTGAGGTCTTAAAAAAGGGATTTAAGGTAGTGTAAATGCTGTAGGGACACCCTTCATATAGGGTGTCCTTGTATAGGAGAATAGGGAAGGAAAGGCAGAGGCACACTTAGAGAACTGATATGTTTTTACTTGCTTGTTTAATAACAGAATTTTCCTACCATATAAATTCTTCTCTATTCAAAGAAATGATTACCTGGCTCGATATCACGCTTGCTTCTCTCAGTGCTTGCTGGTTCGCCGTTTGCGAAGATGCAATTTGCCCTTGAAGTTGAGGACTGGGGACAAGCTGCTGCTGCGAAATGGCCCCTGACCTCTGCTGTAGCTGTTGTGGCTCTGGCTGCTGAGTATTGCTGAAGCTCAGGGACACCGTCGGCTGCTGTAGGAACATCTGGAAAAGAAGGAGGGAGGGTTTATTTGCATAGCCCAGCTGTCTTGGATAATCAAGGTAACAGAATTAAATCCAAAATAAAGTAACCACATTTATGGATTCACTATGCATTTACTGTTAGTTGCAAAGAACCTATCTTTCCTACATTAACAGTTCTGGTGTCTCTAGTTTCTTGATTTCGTGTTCTGTAAGTGCATTCGTTATGCGTGAAGTGTGTCCTGAAGGTACAAGTCCTCTTTCCATGGGGCAGGCACAACGCTTGTAAGAGCAGTTCCCTGCACATTCACTGTGTCCTGGGGCATCCTGACCAGAGAGAAGAGAGTAACTCCATGTCTTTTATTTCTCCTTTCAACAAAATCAGCCTGCCTTTCAGACAGGGCTGCTTTTGAATTTGTCTCTGGAAATTCAACACCTTACATACAGTTGGGTTGTTGAATGTTTTTAATGAGGCCACAGTCAGGACAGAGCTGTCTGTTGAATGGCTGTCCCCTTATCATTGAGAAGATGTGTAAACAGACAGTTGCTGTCATTTATCTGATTTCCCATCAGGTAACTGTCACCCGGTGTTCTTCTTAACTGTGCCTGCATTTGACTCGTGCAAAAGAGCTAGCAGCTCCTCAGTTAGATTTTCTGCAAATGATACACTCTCCATGCCTGCATTGCAAGATGAGGCTTTCTTCTGTAAGAGTTGTAGGGGTTGGGGATTTTTTGCTTTTCTAGAGGTTATTTCCTTTATTATAGCTGTATAAAGGAAAAAGGCATCTTTTAAAACTATGAATTAGTGCTACAAGCTACCTTTGCAGTATTTTGAAGCTAGCCTCTTGCCACGGAGGACTGTACAGAAGTACGTATCCCAGGTAGTCGAAGGCATTTTTGGATCTGATTCTGATTCCACACCACTGCTAGGCATGTGGAACTCCATTAATTCAAGTGGAGCTACTTAGGGTTTAAATGAAATCAGAATCACAATTATTCTCTTCATTATTCATCCATCAGTCTCATGCCTAGCAGTATGTCTGAGGCACGCCCAGTAATTAGTACACCTTTCTGCAGCTTATTGCTATATTAACAATTCCCTAAACTATCATGTCCCCTCTAATTTCTCTTGGAAAAAACCCATACCTTTCTCCAAAGGACCAGCACAATGTATTGCTTTTCTTTGCTTAAGTATGGGTTGATCCACCGTATTTGTACTTATTTATCTAGCTTTGAAAACACAGTTTTTATTTAAATATGATAAATTTTTAATGAATTTCTGTGTGCCAAGATTTTTCTCAGAAAAAAGGTACAGACAAAGCTTATATTAATAAGCTGGGAGAGAGGGGCAATTAAGGAAAATGTTAATGGACCTAAAGTAACGGTTTGTTTCAGGTGCTGTAGGCCAACCACATCTCAGAGATGTCTGATAGAAATAAATGGGTCAAGTAGCAGAGTTGGGGCTGCTCGGAGCAGGTCTGAAACTAGCTCCGAGTGTTTTCTTTTAAAAACACTGCTCACTGAGTTTGGAGCCATTACATATCAGAAAGACAGATGGTCTCGCAACTTCTGCCAAGTAAATAGGTCTTATTATGAATAAATCAAAGACAGAAATTATGAAAATTCATTCTCTTGTTTATTTTCTGCATATAGAAGCTATGTTTTGGACATGTTTGGTAAATGAACTGACTTGATTAGCTCTAGCAATTAAACTGGTTGCCATTGATATAAATTTGATAAAAAACCCATTTGATATAAAATTCAGAACAGGTAAATCTAGTGGTGTGTTTCAAAAATGGGATGGGGAACGTGAGCCCACTGGTATAGGTCAGATCACTGGAAATTAAGACCTTTAGGAGGATTTTCTTAAGTGTCCTCCCTGTACGTGGTGCACAGCGCTGGAGAAATACTAAGTTCATCCAATGCAAAGTCAGCATCTATGGATGTGAATGTCAGGCAGGGCGTGAACTTGCAGCGAGTGACTCACTTTGCAGGGACCTGCCTGTGTGCATGCCTCACTTCCAGAGGAAGACCAAGGAGCTTATCCTTGAAAGAATCATAGAATCATAGAATCGTCTAGGTTGGAAGAGACCCTTGGGATCATCGAGTCCAACCATCTACCCTACTCTACAAAGTTCTCCCCTATACCATATCCCTCAACACCACATCTAAATGGCACTTAAACACATCCAGGGATGGTGACTCAAAGAAAGCAGAGTAACCTACTTTGCAATTACCAGAGTGTGCCACAGGGTAGGAACGCACACGGTTAATGGTTGGCAGCTAATACACTATAAATTTACAGCCAAGCTTATCCCAGTAAACCAATTTCATTTGTTCATGTGTTCGTACTCTGAGAGGGCTCTGAGTGTTTCATACCTAGGGACCCTCTGTTGCATTATAATGGCCAAAGCAGCATTATTACCGTCTGAACATAAATGTCCTGGTAAAAAAAGCTCAGGGCAGGAAGCGATGGTGACATTTAACCCATGTCCCTGCAGAACTGGAAGACTCAAGATGCCTCATCAAAACAAGAGTTAACCTGAGAGAGGATCGAAGCGTGGAATTTCTACCTGCTAGTTAAGCCTAAAAGCAAGAGCATGCTTCATTTTACAAAAGTTAACGGTGTTTTTTCATAATGTGCCTCTTTTGTGATAGTCCTGCCTGAATTCCCCTGAAACGCTGAAATACGGCAGTTTTAAATAACAACAGAAACCCCCTAATAAAGAATGAAATCTTTCCCACTCTGAGCAAATCCAAGTAGATAAATTAGCATCCCCCTAACTGCACTGCTGCTAATGACGTGTCTTGTGGCTGATTTTGCGGACTGCAAGGTCAGTGAAGCATATTACAAATATTTTTTAATTGGCCGGCTTGTTAACATACGCAGCAAAGCAGCGAGGGAGGGGAGGGACCCTCTGACACTGCTGCCCCTCATTCCAAGATAGATGGTCCCTATAGCTAATGGATGAATCCAATTGGCAAGACATTGTAAGGAAAACAGCTCTGACTCCACCTGTCCTTTGGATAATCAGGGGATTATAGTTTTCAGGCTTATCATTACAGACATCATGACTCTTTCTTTATGTAAAATAATGAAAGATGAGAAGCACAGCACTAGGAAGCTGAGATTCACTGACTTCGAAGGGAGCCTGGTTTGCAAATGATGGGTGGCTGGGGATGGTCTCGTTTGTAGCTCTTGCAGGCTGATCAGGCTCAGCCCTTCTGCCTTCCTTCCCGTCCGCAATTCATTAGCTAGACTGTTCAAATCTGGAGCAGACACAGCATCCTCCAGACTTCTGAGGTTACTCTTGCTACTCCTGTCCTTCACACTTCAGTTTGTCAGGAAAAGCAGTAACAGGGATTTAATGGGGTTTTGAACGGTTTTGTTCAGGGCCCACAACCCTCCTGCTAGTTTCATCTTTCATCGCACAAGGCTCTTGGAAATAGTTTCTAACACAGACTACCGTGCTCAACATCTGTCCAGTTGGGAAAGCGTTTCTTGGTGGACTGCCGTACTGCAGTTTTGAAGATCTCTGAAGGAAATGGAAATCGGGCTTAATTCTCTGCAGAGCTACCTGTACACTTCTGTGTGGAAGGGAGTGAACCAGCGGGGAAAGTATGCTAATAAATCAGCTAACGAGGGAAAACCAGCGAACACCTCCCCCTTCTCAGACAGCCTACGGCACTCCCCCATGCTTAGAGCTCATCTAGGCAGAATATTAAAGAGACCAGAAATGTGCTTGATCGTAAAGCTTGCCTGTTTGCTACTATGTTTTGTAGCTCTGATAATAGGCACAGATCAATGTCTGCAGACAGCCAGCTCCCTGAATGATGGAATCTGTGCGGCGAAGCACGTGGTTGGATTTCTGATTGAACAGTTTACTCCTAGCTGCTTGTGAGGCACAAAAGTGCCGCATGCAAAAGTGTGAGGCTTTCTTTTAAGTTGCCCCTAGCCAAATAAGACAACGCTGGCCTCACTTTATCCCTGCAACAGCACAGTAATTTCTTTCTGTTTTTTTTTTTTCTTTAATCCAGAGAAAGTGGGAGAAGGAAAAAGCCTTGGCCATGCGTCAGCGTGACCCCTTGCATCTCATTGCCTTGTTTGATTGCTCTGAGGGGACCGAAAGGCACTCAAACTACAGAGGATGACCCTCCCCGTCCAGCATTGCCCCTTTAGGCAGATATGGAGCCCCTGCACTTCTGAGCTGCCCTCCGTTCCTCCTGCCTCTCAGTTCTGCATCTGCAGTAAGCTGCGAAATGGTCAGTACTGACACCAGAGAACTTGTACCGGTCTGAAAATATTTGGTTCAACCTGGTACAGTCTTCGTGGGGGAGAGGATCATCCAAATGGTATAACTCAGAGCTACAAGTTGGTATGAGGTGAGCAGTACAGAACCACCCACCATTTACCCACTGGGCCTCTGTCGTGGTTTAGGCCAGATTGGCCTGTTACTGGCGACAGATGTTCTTCCCCCACTTCTCACTACCAGGAGAAGAGGAGGACAGATAAAGAGATTTATGAGTTTAGAAGGAACTAAACTACTTTAATGAAATATTAATAATAAAATTAAAAGAAAATAATGAAAATAGGTACTATATATACAAAACTGTATCGAGGTCTCAGGATGACGTCACTGGCTGACACTGGGGAAGTCCTAGACTGGACTCAGCGACGGATGGGAACTGGATTCCAGCTCTGGAATCAGGAACACATGGATCAAAACCAAAGGCAAATTAAGAGACAGAGTCCTCTTTGGACATCAGCCATTGAAGAAAGAGAGTTGACCCTTTGATCCCTCAGGTTTTATACTGAGCATGGGGCAGATGGGATGGAATACCCCAGTTGGTCAGTTTTGGGTCACCTGCTCCGCTCCTGTCCGCTCCTCCCCACTGGTGCAACCCCTCTGTGCTCTCCCGCTTCCAACCCTCCATGGGGCAAATAACAAAATTAGCTAACCTTGGCTGTTATAGCAATAGAGGCAGGAGCCTCTCTGCATACCATTCCTTGGCATGAAGTACAAACATTGGTCTTATCACTCTAAAAGTGAACAGTTTTCCCCACAATATGCTGTTAATTTCAGAGAGTTAGAAGAGACCTAGCTAAGAAGTAAAATTACTGAACAGAAAGTTGGTTCTGTTTTACCTCAAACCGGGACAGCCTCCTCTTCTCTCTGCTTGAGCTCCCTATGAGCACATCTAAGAATCTGTCCCATGGTCTTTGGGTTATTAAATGTACCCTTGCACATATGGGAGACAGCTATGTAAAAATAAAATCTGTTTCCTGCATATAAGAATGTGCTCTGATCTTCTATTTTTGCCTGAATTATGCAAAAAAAAAAAAAAAGGATGAATGTATGTGACTATTGAAGACTTCACCAGGAGAGAGTAATGGTTTTCACCCAATTAAAATGAGAGGAAGTGAGAATATCACATCTCTTGATATTCATAATAACAATAATAGCTTTCAGACATATGACATGATTCTGAACTGAAGGCCAGTTAATTGCAGAGAGACTTTCTCTTCCCATTAATCAAAGTCAGTGCAGAACCAATAGAAGAAATAGGCTGAAGTTAAACCTGGTCGACTTATATGCTTATATGGCACCAGGAACAGGGAGTCCTGGGTTTGGGACCCACCATTGCTGTGCTGTCTTATAGCAGTACACATGCAGCAACTTAGATGACAAAGTTTCTAATTTGGCTTCACTGATTCCTTAATTGCCTAAACATACAATCCCAATTTGGTTTAATATGTGAAACTGTATTTCACAGCTGCTGCTGATGGGTGAGAGTCTATTTCTGTGGAAGCTGGGAGCAAAATCCGCGCTGGCTTCAGCAGGTCCCAGGTTTTCAGCCTGTGCTTAAAATATTCTTTGAGACATTCATTTCTGTGACAGAGCTTGTCTTCTAAAAAAATGTTGTTAGTACAATACTCAAAGCGGGTCCCCAATTCAACATTTCTAGCAAGGTCATTTAACCTGGCATTTATAGTTAAATTATGAGGAACATAGCAGTAATAACCCTGTATTCAGAAAACTTCCATAAAACTGGGTATTTGTCCATTTGTCATCAAGTGAGACCTGCGACATACTGAACTGCGCTTGCTATTATTTCTGAGGTGTGGTAGACATAAAGGGTAGTACAAAGCAGATACTGTACTTGGTGAATTAAAAGCAGATACTGTACTTAGTGAATTCTAGCTCTGTGTAGGAGGTATCAAAGGCAGAAGAGCAGCCTCAGTCAGCTTCGCCCTAAAGGCTTAAGCTGGTCCAGAGAAGAATAAATTCAGACACCTCCCAGGTGTGAACAAATGAACATCAGCAGAGGTTTGGGGCTTTTTAACGTGACAAGGAAATTAATCTCTCATGCTCTGTGTCTGGGCTGGGGTAGGGTCAGGGAAACGGGGAGCGAATGAAAGAGATGAGCACTGCCTGAAGGAGGGCTGTTCACTGAGGAAGAGCTGGACAGACAACATACTGAGCACTAGTGATGCTGACATGAAACAAGAAGCGTCTGGGTGGAAGCTAATGAACTGGAGAGACATAATCATTGCCGAGTCTGAACTTGAACACTTTTCCATTATAGCTGCTCACTCTGAAGATTCAGTAAAGAAAGTATTAAAATGCTACTGTAAATGACCCAAATTCTTCTCCTCCTCCTAAGGTAGAGATATTTCTTCCTTTGCTTCTTCCAGAGAGCTCTTAAATCTTTCTTGACGTAGGTTACTCAAGAGGCTTTTAGAGGGAAACATTCTCATTCAGATGATCTGGTTTCCACATGTCCAGGTTTTCTGGACCCTGCAGCTCATTTTAAGTTGCCAACCCTATCAATGGCCACATGAAAGAGGATGCTTCGCTCTGCCCCTCCCAGCAGTAACGCACCTGTACGCTGGAGTCCTGGACCAGGCAGAGCTGCTCCTGTATCTTCTGAAGCTCCTCCTGCTGCCACCGGATGTTGGCCTGCAGGATCCGGGTCCTCTGCTCTAGCTGGTCCTTGATGGTCTGGAACATGCTGAACTGTGCCGAGAACTGAAAAAAAAAGAGGGGAAAATCAGTCATTATAATACAAACAGGCCTCAATAGAATATTGCTCTGTAAGAAGTTATTGGTTTCTTGATTGTAAAGCACAGCCAAAGGAATAAAAGACATGTTTGTAATATACTAACATCTAGGCAGCGATAAATCTTGTCTCTTTTCAATTTTACGCACATACATTAAATTGCCTCAGTTAGAGTGATCTGCTTAGAACTGACCCCATTCTGTTAGGGAATTATCAGAAGGACGGTTTTTGAGAGTATGCTGCTTTCAAATATCAAGAGCATCTTAATTGGATGGCAAATGAGTGCATTATTTTTATTAGCCTGTAGTTTGGAGCCCTTAGTGTGTCATAACTGTATATTCCAGATGTGTTTTACTAACACTTTCCTTTTTCCACACAGAAGTAGCAATGCTGCAATGGTTTATTCTGCTGAAGACTTACTACAGCATCATGCACACGACAGCTGACCACAATAAACATTTTCTAGGTTTCTACAGCTGAGTAGTAATCAAGCTACAAGAAATACTCATGAAGTTATTTTTGTGCATGAAGTAAACTGAATAGCTCAGCTCAGTGGGAGAAAGGCTGTTCCAAATAATAATATAAAATGGAGATCACTAATCAGGGTCAAGAAGAAAGCGCAGGCTCCAGTAGCAGCCATACTTGGCACAAAGTGGAATCATTCAATAAGTGTTGAGGGTGCTAACACAGCAATAAATCCCTGGTTTTATTTGGCATTTTGGGCTATGATTTAAAGTCCACCAAAGTTAATTATTACTTTAATAAGCTTTGGAATAGTTGCTTTGCATGAGCTCAAATTCCAAAAATAAAAAGCAGTCTTTGAAAAAAAAAAAAAAACTTCAAAAAAATCTGTAAGCGTTTCTGTCATCAAGGCTTCCAAGACCTCTCTGAAAACATGTGGTGCTGGAATGTCCAGGCAAAAGAAAAATAATTATTTTCCTGTTACTTGAAAACGGTGGCCTGTTCCTGTGGCTGTTCCAGTGGCTCTGCGCTAGTGCGTGAACTGATGCATGCTGCTGGAGCCTTCCTGCTCCATGGAGGTGCACTTGGCTTTTCAATAGGAAAACAAAAGTGGTAATGAGAAGGGAATTAAGGAGAGCTCTGGTGCTAGCAACACTGTACAGTTAAATGAAATTTCTGGCTACTTAGAGAAATCTAAATGTGACAGTTCAGATTTGTATCAGCTAACTGCTTTTCCTTAAACCAGCTAAATACTTGAAATACCTTCACGTTCCCTCCCGCAAAGCTGAAATCTCCAAGTGAGTGGCCTTTAGGTGAGAACGGATGAGAACTTCAGAGGGTTTATTTACCAGGGGGAGGGAGGCTTTCCCGCACAATCTGGGAGGTCACTGCTCCAAGAGTGGTGGCAAGGTGGAGAGGAGTTTCATGGCCAGCCCTGCTTAGAGGGAAGGAGGGCTGCTAAGGTGGCCCATGCAGTTGCTGCTGGCAGAGGCCCTCAGAGCCCACTTTGGTGGCAGAGGTATCTGCGAGAGCTTACAGCTTGCACCGTCTGCCCAAGGAGGTAACGTGACCACTTGGCCTCCAGCGCCGTGATCCACGGCCCTTTTGCCTTCAAACCACAACCTGGTCCTCCCCCAGAGCAGAAAAATGCTCAGACCTCGCAAAGGGAAGTTTGTGTTACTTCTAGTTGGTGTTAAAGGGGAGAAGTCAGAGCGAGGTGTATCTCTTTTTCTATTCCATGTATGAAGTATTAACCCAAGGAACAGAGGAGTGGAAACCTCTGACGTTTGGCAACAAGGACAAGTGACTCAAAGGGGCATCCAGTGCTGTTGGTTGTAGCCTGGCTCTATGTTTCTGAAGAGTCCCGGGTACCCTCATTTTATGAATGAAATGACGCTGTGGCTTGTTCAGATGAGATGCAGCCAAACCCTGCTTCAACCTGGGTCTGTACAGGATTTTTTAAAAAGCCAAGTCTTGCAAACTAATTCTCTCTGTATGAACTCGGTTAGTGAGGACTGCTCAAGTCTTTAAAAGGGTCCTTATCAGAAAGGAATTAAAAACTATTTTAGTCGAAAGCTTCATTGTAACTGCCTGGCTTGCTGATGGCAGACTTTTCATTAATGTGTGAACTCCTTGAAGACACTTTGGGAAAGGAACCCGATTTTCTTCAATCAAAAAATGTAAGGAATTTTATAACAGATAATTTTATAATCGTTTTATACTTCAAGAAGAAACAAAATCCACTTCCAGGCCTTAGTTTTGAATTTGAATTTGCTTTGTAAAGTTTCATGGAAAAAATATATTGCTGTTGATTTTAAATTACTATTCCTTAATTTTTTTTCAGCACCTTCTTATATTTAGCATATTCGTCTAGTATTGTCTTTTTGTTTTCTTTTTCATGTGCTTTTTGTGTTTATACACTGAGCAGCAACAATTAGCTGGTCTACTAGAGTGAAAGCCATTACAGAAGAAGACAAGGAACTTTCTCTTCTGCTTTTTTCCCTTTCCCATTGTCACCCCCAAATTTGTTGATAACTCCAGCAGCAACCCCTATGATTACAAAGCTTCTATTGTTTTTGTACAATGAGATACTAACAGAAATTGACCTGCACCAGAGAGTGTTTATCTCAAGATCATTAACTGCTCTACTAGTTAAGGGAGAAATAATAAATTAAAAGAGCTCAACTCAAAATGTTCCACAGAAAACACCGCACAGCTATAACTCTGCCATTGGCATCAGATGAAGTTGCTCTCTGTCTCATTTTTAGTTATTTGCAAATTTCTGTAGGATGCTCAGAAGAGTGCATGTTATACTTGTACCAGATTTCCAGCTACAGTCAAACATGGAAACCTACGAAAGGATCACCAGTTTAATCAAGGTTTGTTACCGCAGACCAAAAAAAAAAAAACAAACCACAGCAAAAGAGAAAAAAAGAGTGATGCTTTTGGGATCATGTTGGCGGGCATTTGGGTAGGGACAGTCTCAATGGTGCTGATGGTCCAGAGAGGCTGTACAGCCTGGGGAGAGGGACCAGTACTTCTTGGCTGTGACTCCCCACCGCCAGCATGGACATCTGAAGGAGGCCAGCTGGACCATGCCTGAGGAGGGACATTTCTCTCCACCGGGTGCCGCTCCAGGGTGCCAGGGTTATTCCCTGTCTCTAGGTGCTGGGGGGCTGCAGTCACGGAAAGGGGATCTGTGGCCCCCATGTCTGTCACAATGGTCCTCAATTTCAGATGTGATGAACAAAAAGATGGACACCTTAAAGACGTTGTCTTCCTACAAGTTTTATGACAATAGGTAGCTGCATAAATAAAAGAGACCCAATTTATTTTTCAGCTTGTTTTCCTTTAACCTTTCATTTCTGCCTGCCTTTCCACTTTCCATCCTTCTGGCTGACACTAGAGACATGCAACAGGGTTGTGAGAGTCTCAAAAATACCAGGTTGCTGTACTCTCATGAAAGGTATAGCTGAGCAAAGGAGAGAGGGATCCACTCATCCCTTCCCCCTGCAGGAAAGGCTGGGTCGGCGCATCAGCCTTGCAAGGTGCAGCCCCTGGGAAACCGAGTTTCACTAGTTTTGCAGCTCACCAAACAACTTGTTCTTTCTTTCTGTCTTCTGAATAACACCTGCGCAATCCCAAACGGATTATTAGTGCTAATTATTATTCAGTCATCAGCATCCGCTGTGTTGTAGGGGATTTTAATTTATTACAATGAGGAAGGCAAACAAACAAATATTCTAATAGGGAGCACTTGGTTTAAAGTAAACCATTTACATTCAGGCGACATCTAGTGCTGTGCTGTCTGTTCATTCAGTCAAGCAAGGCAGAAGCTACAACCACATTGTGGTGGAGACAAAACCATCACAGCCTTTGCTCGAAATAAAACTAATCAAAGTTCAAGCAGGTGGCACTTGAGGCGGGAGCGGGCTGCTTGCTGCAGATGTGGTTGTGGCCACTTAAAATGTCCTTCCCCCTCCGCTGCTGCCCCGTAGCTGAATGTTAGCCACAAGGATGCCCACCAGAGCGCCGGGGCCCTTCGTGGCCAGGCTCGGCACTCTGCCTTTCAGCCTCTGCCATCGCTCACCTTCAGCTGAGGGCGAGCGGCAGAACGGCAGCGGGGAGCAACCTGCCCAGCTCCTTCCCACGGGCTGGCAGCGGGGCGCCCAGCCACGCTATGGCTAAAAGCGATGAGCTTGTGTTCTGCTGCTAAACGGTCAGCTAGGAAACCAAGGAAATGGTGGTGGTGGGAAGCAGACGTACCTGGGTTTTGTCACTCACTCACTTAGTGCTGCAGGCACCTTGTCTTTTAAATAATGGATTATCTTGCTGTAAGCTGACACGTTTATTATTTTAAGGTGGGAAGTGCAGAATAGTTTCATAATTTTCATCGTATCTTATGAAAATCACCCAAGTCTTTGGAGACTTGCTACTTTTCCCAGGAGTATTGCTATGGGGTGTGAGCCTTGGTAACCTGAGCTGCAACGTCCTGGTGCTATTTCCCAGCTCCACATCGAGGGAAGCTCCACCTTGAGCTTCAACAGGAGCACTGCTGTGAGTTTGCTGCCAGTCAAGAAAAGGGCTGTCTGACTTGACAGACTCGAGTCAGCCCTCTTCCTTTCACTGAGATTTAGCCAGCCCAAAAAGGCTGAACAGCACTCTGATTTGGTGAAGAAGAAATGGAGCTGGCATGCCAGTAAGAGCGTTTTACTGGGAAGGGACAAGGCAGTTAGGTTTGTGCTAAGTGACTGGTAAAGCATCTCCTCACAAAAACCTTTGACAGAGAAGAAAGGGAGGTAGAAAAAAGTCAAACAAAACATGTGTGGGTTTATAATAAATAAACTAATTGATGTTTGGAAGTGCATTAATGAATAACGGCGAGAAATATCTGTAAAAGAAAATGAATGCTCAGAGCAGATAATTGATATGCTGTTTCTTCGCTGCATGCTGGTGTGGAGTCGTGAAAAGAATATTAAACATAGAAGATAAATGAGAATTTGTTATTTTAAAGCAGGGTTCCTCAGGACTTTCTGTGTTTTATATGCTACAGGAGGAAACTCTGGGAGCTTGTGGACAAGTAAAGCGTACTGATGGTAGAAGCAGCATAGGTCCAGGACTACTCTGTGATTTCTAAATTCAGAGGATGATGGGGTGTATCATCACAGCATGACTACAGGAGAGAAACAGTGGGATGGGAACATGGTACTCAAATTTGCTCCTTCAAAATCCACTGCAAATTAAACCCTGAGGTGGCTTTTTGGGCCATCACCCACTTTTGAGATATGGGTTAATAGATTTCCCTGGAGGAATTTGTCTCTAGTGGCATCCTCTGCTACTGGCACACTCACAAAATGGGTTTTGTTGAACTTGCATGTCCCTTTCTGCATCAGCACATCCAAACAGGTGTTTTTAAGAGGACTGGGGGTTAGGTTTTGGGTTTAATTCTCATTGTGATCTTGATTTTGATGGGACCTAATTCTGTAGAAGCAAAGTTGAAAGCTCTTTTTCCATCTGTTTTTTGTCCTTCTGTCAAATAGATGTGTGTGTGCACCTGAACCTACATGTACCTGGACCTCTGCTCCAAATGCCTGTACGCAGATAGATGTTTAAATATGCAAGTGTACAATTCAGATTACTTTCCCACAATATTTTAAGTGTTTGAAAGCTGGTACATTTGGGGATTTTAGCTACTAGAGATGTAACCTATAAGCTCCAAAAGGAGAAAATATCAGGAGACAGGCAAGTGACCTGTTCCACTTCCAAATTTCCAACTAACCTGTGCCAGAGGTGCAGGCTGATTTTGCAGGGTTGCTTGAGGCAGTAACTGCTGCGGGAGAAGCTCACACGAAGGCTGAGAAGGCAAAGAAACCTGGGTTAAAAACAAAACAAAGCAAAACAAAGCTTTATTTATAAGTTTGGTTCCTTTAAATTTTAGGTTTCTTCTAATGCCATTGCTTCTGTGTAAGTCATTTCTAATTGCTAAGCTGCGTATGTGGCACATGCTTTATACTGTCTGCCTATTTTGATGACTCTGTGAAGTTACCTGAAGAACAGTGGGTTGACTGAGTCTATGCACGGATAAATCCTGCTGCGTGCTTGGTGTCCTTGGCAAGGGTGCGTTAGACTCTGCAGTCAGCTTTGTTGGTGTAGCTGCAAGAAAAGTACTGGTGAGTTCTCACACGCTGGAAACCACCCCTGTTTGAAGTGGGAATTACAGCGAGACCTGGCTAGAAATGATTACTGCCTGGCTAAATTCCAGCAGGAGTCAAGGTTCTTGTTGACTTCAATGGCAGTAAAACTAAACTGATAAGGAGGGCCTGGGCAAAGATAAAAGTAAATGAGACAGATTATGATTCTGTGCTGCAATGAATGGAGCAGAAGGACCCAAGAGCTGTTCTAAAACAGCTGGAACTCCCTTCATATGAGGTGAATAGCTATAAATTTAGCTTAGCTCATTCACTTTTCTTCCAGAGAAGGGAGCAGGAGTGTATAAGATGTCCCCAAGTCTTGGCTGGAGCATCCTGAATCTTGGCCAGAAAAGAATCACCCACAGGCTGTTATTACTCATGTAAGTCTAGAGGGGCCTCGTATTGCTCGTACTGATGCCCTCAAATCTGAAGACAGAACTTCTCATTTTCATAACAGATTGAAACAGCAGGACTCATGACTAGTCCTTCTACTCATTTTCCAGTGTTTGGACAATCCACTAGAACCTTCCCTCTTGTATGTTACCATTTCAGATGATATGCACTTGATCGTCAGTGACAAACACATATCATCAATACCTCATAAATAACTTAAATTAGCAGCTATGGCATACAGACATACAATCTGTAACTTGGCTAAATTAAAAATAGTGCAGTAACCGAGGAATGCCACTCACATGCAGGGTCTGACTTGGGTGTGTGGGAAGATTTTGGTGAGCTCCTGGATGATGCTGAGGGTGTCCGACTAGCGCTGAGGATTGAGGCACCAATATCAAGTGCATTAAAGTGCTGTTCAGGATCCAAGCTGGTGCCACTGTCCTAAAACAAACCAAAAAAAAGGGAATAGCTATTGTATCTGTCAGGGGGAAAACATTTTGAAATGCATCTAGTAATGGTTGCACACCTAGTTCTTTGGCTGGCCTAAAATGACTTGAGCAGAACTAATCCCAGGTAGGCCAGCAGAAGACCTGGGCACAGGTGTCAATGTCCCTTCCAAATAGCATCTAACTAATGCATTTTACAAAGAGCTATCACTGAATTGGAAACAAATAGTAAGCTACTGCCATAGTCATTTTTTGCCTTCAGATGTTTTTCTGAATCTTTCTTTTGCGTTCAGTTGGATGTGACAGCAAATGCAACCTCTGTGAGACACTCAGCCATGCACTGAGGAGAAGCTTTTCTTTCCTCCCTCAGCAGACACTGAGAAGAGGCCAAGAAGGCTGATTGCCAGAACATGTCCAAATGAATCTTTAAACTGTAGTACCTTGCCAAGGAAAGGTGTAGATACCTCACACTGCCCCTGCGCGTGTTCCACATAATTTGTGGCTGTCACTGAACTCCAGGTTTATCTTTTCATGAGCTTATCCCATTTACTTTAAAATTATTCAAGTGAGGAATGAACTCTGAAGTTGAGGGAATCCACCCAGAAAGACAATGCTGGAGTCTTCAGTGATGTTAACATAGGAACAAGTTGTGATTACTACATAGATTCATGAAGAAAACCTTCTCTCTTTGTACCTTCAGTGCTGAGGACACAACCTCTGAGGACACTTCTTCCAAGCCCATCTCCTGTCTCCTCTCCACCCGAACATCTGCGTAACTGAATGTAAAATATAATAGTATGTATCAACATGGCATTGTTGTATTCCATAAAATGTGCTTTAAGCAAATAGAGGAGCAAATTATTGTAACATTTTACAGGTTAAATGAACAGCTGAAAAATCACTTAAGTCAGATGCAACTGAATAACATTGGAGAGACTTTTAATTTTCAGCTTTTGCTCTGTTCCTGTCTTCTTGAAATCCAGAGGTATATTAAAGAAGTATACGTAAAGGTCAAGTCCACAGCCTAAAACCACTTTATAACTTCACTGGAAAGCTTCAACACATCTCTTTAAAAAACATTGTAAGGATTAGAGCTTAAGTAATTATTAGAATAGTGAAGGAATCTGTCTATTCCCTATTTTTGCACAAAATGGAAAAATGCAACAGTTAATCTGCCCCTGAACTCCTGATTGGCAAATCAAGCTGAGGATGAAGTAAGGTTTAGTCTAATCATTTTTCTATAATGAACATATATCCTTCAGAGAGGTCAGTCTTCTTTTTTTGTTACATAAAACACATCATTTTTCTAAGAGAAAATTTTGGAAATCATGAGGATGGCCCTTATCTTACTGTCTTTTATGTCCCCGCCGGTTGATGGGATTTTCCATACCTTACCACCATGTGTGTGCACACAATGAACTCTGGCTTGGAGTTCCACTGGTGGTAAGTGATATAGTAATGGGTCTGGAGCCAGATCCACTGCTGTCCTTTGGTCAGAAACCGATAGCAGCACGACTTCCCCTTGCCAAACTGCATCACTGTCAGCAGAAAATACACACAGCTTGTAGCACAACTTATGATGTGAAAATGACATGAAAAGTGAAAAGTGTGACAAAAGTATCATCGATTCCCAAGAAAGACAGGAGTCTAAGCACCTTTCTAGTGAGTGGTCCCATCACTCTTACGATAGAGATATCCTAAAGATCAGTAACTATCTTTTTCTGACACTTCAAATTGTACATTCCTACAAAGGACAATTAACCTTAACTTTGGATGTTAATGCATTAATGTCTGCTACAACTTAAACATAGATCTTACCCTGGTTTATGTGCTGATCACATACTGCTTAATTAGGCATCTGGGATTAATTTCTAAGAGCGATCATCTTAAGTTCTATAGCAGAAAAGTACAGGACAAAAATGCTTGAAAAGAGGAGTATTCTGCACAGATGGATTCAGAATGAAGTGAGTATAGGAGATAACATTGTACAAAGAAAAAAATCATTTGAAATGGAAAGAAAATTCCCAGACTGACAAGAATTCAAACTGCAGTAAACTGGGGTGTATTAAAGGTTTTAAAGATTCACTGACAAAATTAATCTCTGCTTTTTCCCCCAGTGATTTCAAGGGGTTCCCAAACGTGCACCTATTTAGCCTTTTTATATTTTAATGTCAACATATAAAAACTAATGTTGACGCGATATCTTCAGGCCATGCAGAGGTGGTAAGCTGAGATGTACCAGCCAGTTCTGTAAGCAAATATTTGAAACAGATTGCCTCATTTTCTTTGCTTAGTGAAAGAGTTTTTCAATTAAATCTTAATAGACTGTATTAAAATAATCACAGGTAATCCCAAACACACGGTGAACAACATTAGGGTAAATAATCTGCCAGAATTTTACAAAATAGGATCTCCTCTGAGATTGCTTGAACTATTCCTGTATATTCTTTACTAATAGGATAGGGGTCTAATCTGGTGTATTTTACTCATTCAGTGAGTCTTGCTGACTGCTTCTGGGGATACATAAGGTAAAATCGTATTTTTCAGAGCTCAGTAAGTCTGGCCCAGACGCCGATCAGCTGTGGTGCCCCCAGTCTGCTATAATTCCCCTAAGACATACAGGTGTGAGACCAGGGTCAAACCTCCCCTTCCAAGTTTAAACCAATTTTAACCGAAACTGCATTTCCCTGAGGAGGGGTGTCCTAGCGACTCCACAGGAACCCGGGCTATGTGATACTTACAGTGTTCGTGGCACCTTGCTAGCAGCTCTAGGTCATCTATGTGGTAATAGTCGTAGCCAGAAGTACCCAGCACTTCAAAAGGCAAGTATCCTATGATCGGCGGTGCTCTGCGGTCAGGCACAATGTCAGTGAAGTCATAAGCCATGAAAGAAACTGCAGTTTGACGCAGATATGTAAAAAGCCCAGATCTGCTCTCGCTCATGGGTGTACAGTCGTCCACCCCAGGGGACCAGATCCCGATTTTCTCCCACCTCGTGCCCGGGATGCCCAGCTGGGCACGGCACCTTTCCCCCAGGAGACGGCCATGACAACCCCGTCTTTCCGGGGGAAATGCGGTTGTGGAAAGCGACTCAGCTTCTCGGGGACTTTCACACAAGAACCTGCTGTGGGGGAGCTATTCCCTGGCTGTTCCTCGGTCAGGGGCTCTGCTGCGGCTCACACAGTCCCTGCACAGGGAAAAACGCATGGCGGAGGTGATAGGGAGCCATCGTCTGCCCAGGACTAGGGGGGTAGGAGGGGAGATCATCTGCACCTCTGGGTGTCTGCAGGCCTCGTCCACGGCGTGCAGAGGCAGTTGCTTTGTACCTTTGCTAGCGCGGTTGCCCCGAGGCCAACGCAGACTTTCCCTCCGTAACTCGGTGGGAACTGCACACACACAGTCAATGGCTGGATTTGGAAAGAACGACTTCCGCAGCTGTATAGTAATTAGATGATTTTGCCACCTGACAGACTTTGGCCCATTGATATTTTTAAAGCAAGAACAAGCTGATCACAAATTCGGCCTGACAGACAATTTTGTTTTAAAACACTGATAAAAATAAATGCAGGCTAAAATAGTAAATATCATCTTTTGTAGGCATTTTAGTGGTTGTCCTCCTGTTTAGATGTGAAACGCAACACTATCTGAGAGAATTGCACTTATGAAAATAGCAGTAAACAAGCACTGAACACAACCAGGAGTGCTTTTCGTGTCACCAACCTGTGATCCAGGAATAAAAATTTCCACTCCAGACTGTGTCTTGATGTGAATTCCTCTAGAGGTTCTTCCACGATGCACATCTCCTGTTTGGTGAAGAAAACCAACTTACTGAGAGTTGCAGCTTCACCTCGCAGCTTCATCTAGCTTTTGTTAGCTATAAATACATGGTGCGTAAGAGGAGAAAACAAAAGATTCACACGTTTTCTGGCAATTCTGGAGAGCAATCTATTGTATTTATCAATGTCAACATTTCTGCAGGAGCTGGGGAGTAGAACTTGTGATGCATGTAAACTTAAGAGCCATAACTGTTCCTCGGAGTGCCAAAGTTTTTATGACTTTGAAGCAGTGGCTGGGATGTGACAGCTGTGCTCCCCACAGCCCCGAGGAGCAACGCCCCTTCCCAACATCCAGCCTGTGCTTGGTCCCACCTGGGTTTGCCACGTCTTTCCTCATTCTTTTTGTGTTACTTAAGGTACCCAATGCCCTTGCCCAGCTCTTTTGGATGTCTGCCCTCTGAGCCCTCTTCGGAAAGGGTGACACTCTCCTTCCCACTCAATAACTGGGGGCACTACGTGCTGCGTGGGGTCCATCAGGCAGGTGAAAGGTGGTGCTTTTGCCTTGCGCTTTACACCCACAGAGAAGAAGCTGACCCCCAAGACTCACAGCAGCCCTGGGTGCTCATAAGAATGATAATTAATAAGTGAATTACAGGAGGTAGGGCATGGGGTTGCCTGTGAGCCAGGACACGCTTGGCCCAGAGGGGTGGGGATCAGAACGTGGTTGGCAGGGATCAGTTGTTGGGTGGAGGTGGAAAGGGAAGGAAGGATGGCACCGTGGTGCATGCCCATGCGTGGGCTGGGTCTGGCTGCATGTCCCACAGCTGGTTCCCAGCACACTTGCAGCCCTCCTCTCCTCCCCTCTCCCCTCTTCTCCTGCCCTTTCCCACTGGCTATTTGCAGGGGCAACTCCAGCTCTACAAGATGTCAGCCTGGAGACCCCTGGATGGGATTTGCCAGCATAAGAGCTCAGGATTTTATGCCTCCAGGCTTACTGTGTCCCCCCTGTCTCTCCTGCAGGAGGGTCTCCATCACCACTGGTAAGGACAGCACGTCTGCTGGCTGCTGACGCTGCTGTCCCTCTGCTCCCTGGTGCCGTGTCCCCCTGTGCAAGTGACACCCTCTCATTGTCTCCTCTGCCACTCTCTCTGCTATCACTCTCAGGGACAGAAGTCTTTCAGGCCCCCAGTGTTTGAGACTCTCTTGGGACCACAGGACAAGCTGGGGTGTGCTGCCATCAAGCATTTTTTTGATACATATCAATGCTCACAAAGGTGATTAAAGTTGCTGGCTGTAGATTGGCAAAAGGCTTCATGCATACCTTAAATTCCTCTCTCTCCCCCTCTCCAGTTTACACCAAAATCCATGCTGATGCCAAGAACCTCCCCTAAAATTCAGGGTGCAACATGCAAACATTGCTGTGTGAAACCAAAATGCTGATTCTGCTTGCTTAGCCAGTCAGATAAATACTTTTGACTTCATTTTAGAGGAGTAAGTCAAGACTGGGGGTTAAATGAGTCACCCAGGTGAATTCAAGAGATCAGTGTGCATGGTTTTCTGGCAGCTAACACCTTCTCTGGGTTGTTCAGCAGCTGCATACCCCCAGCACTGGGCAGCTCATTGCTACTTGCAGCCCATTTCTTTTCCCCATTTACTTTGAGATGTTAGCTGCCCAAAGACAAGGGAATTTGCTTTCAGGGTTCTCAGAGAACCTTAACTCCAGCCTCTACTGCTAATATGATTACTGTCGCTAAGATTTATGGGAAGTGTCCTCACTTACCCAGAAGGGACTGTACTTGCCTGCTGGGGCCATGAATCAGTCAAGAGTGCCCTGCAGGTCCCTGAGCAGTAGTGGAGCCAGGCCAAGGGAGCAGTGATTTCATACTGGCTAAGTCTCCATTTGATTTTTTAATCTCTTAACCTCTGAGGACAGGACACCTGATGCAGTAGCTCACGTTTGCTAATTAGGGAACCACAGTGCCAGGCACAAGGTTGGGTGGTCTGTCCTTATTTCCACAAGCAGCTATCTTACTACCAGGATTTGGGAAGAGGGAAACTAGCAGCAGTCACCCAAAAACACTGAGGGGTTCAAATGAAAGCATTGGTGGCCATCTGTACACTGGCCCATCACAGGAACAAAAAGCAGCAAAGAAGAACCCAATTTCAAAGTGACTTTGCAATTCCTAATGCAAGGAGGTCTTCCATTTCCCTTGGAAAGGGGGCAGAAGCGACACTGCTTCCGCAGATCCTGGATCGCACCGATAATCCTCTTCACTGGATTTTTATGCATGAAATGTGATATCTCTAATCCATTCAATTAGCAAAATTAAGAACTTTGCATGTCACGCTGTCTGAAAGTGTTTTGAGAAGTTATGAAATGAATGGGATCCAGGGTACACACCTTTAAAAACTGAGGCGTTGCCAAACGAACAGTCGCAACGAAGCAGATCTGCTTTCCCGGGGATGTTCTGTAAGCCCTTGGGACAGCCTCGTCAAAGCCATTGCAAGTGGAGTTAGGCACTAGGTAGGGAAAAAAACAGGACTCGGAGTCATGCCTCATACAGGATTTGCTCTCCCTGAATATTTTGTACACTTGAAGCATACTAATACTGATTTTATTCAAAGAAGCACTCTAAAAGCTTTTAAAGCTGATATGCATATATTTAAATCCAAGTCAGTCATGTTAGGCAGAAAGACATCAGAGCTTAACTTCAAGTATGAATCTTATAGGTTAATCCTGATAAAAATAAGGCCAAACCTTACTACAGAGCGTAAACCAGCTTTCTGGAAAGAAACCCCATGCATCCAATTGCTCTTTTTCACCACTCACAAGAAAGATATATATGCTGCAGCCTGCCTAGCGCGCCAACTTCCATGAGGCAGCGAAAAAAAGCCTTGGCAAGGGAGGTAGCTGAAGAGAGTTCGTCAAGTCATCAGTGGCAGAAGCACTGGGGCCCACAGCCAGCGAGGCTTCATCGAGCTAGCAAGAGGCTGCTAGTGATACTCGGCTGCTGAAGTGCATCTTCCCCTTCTGCATCTAAGAAGAACCATCCCCAGCCTGCTCAAGTTCTCCTCGGTTTAAAGAAGAGCAAGGAGGACCCATCTACAGCACTGGCTTCCAGAGCTGGGCATTTCTGGTGAGTGTGCAGATGGCCTGCTGTCTCCTGAAATGCTGGGCAGAAGGAAAAACTGGATGCGATGTGGCTACAGATTTTGTGTATGGGTTTTTCATCTGTGTCTTCTGTGATTGCATGGCTCTTGTGTTGCTTTGAGGGCCCACTAGCACCTCCTGCCATAAGGATGCGTTGCCAAAAAGAATGTGTTACCTTAAGCTAGCCCACAGTCCCATGTTAGCATGAGATAATGCAAATTCTTCATCCAAATTCAAGCTGGAAGATGTTAATCCCACTCCCACAGCAGTGAAAGAAAACTGTGTGCTAAACTGCAGTGGGGACTGGGCTGACCCTATGGGCTCTTGCGTTGCCCAGCCTACTATCTCCCATAGGGGCAGAGAAGGTCCCACCCACCAGCCAGAGTTCCCCAATATCAGTTAATCTAATGCTAATAGGGATCAATCCTAATATGAAACTATCTTTCCGTACTATTTGGCCCCTATATCCACCTTTATGAAGCTTCCTACAGTTTGTCTCTTCTGCACAGGACAAAGCAAGAATAAGCACATCTATTCCTGTAAAAATGAAGAGTTTTGTATCTATTCGGGGAGGAGATCACTAGCAGTTTTTATTCTGGGGTGATTCTGCACTGGGCATAGTTCACTAGCATAAATTGTAGAGATGTAGACTTTCAACTTATCACATCTGCTTTTGGAACCCAGTTCAACCTCTGAAAAGCTTTAGCAGAGCGATACATAGCTGATAACAAGGAAAACAGGGTGTGAGACAGGAAAATAAGTACTCTGAGGAGAATTCACACCTGTGATTTAGGCCACTGTGTGCACAATATATATTGTGCCAAAGAGGGGAAGAAAGATTCCTCATCTGAGAAGGCAATGTAGATGTGAACATCCACAGAGATTACAGCCCACTCTTGCAGTTGAGTCTGGAGGGCATGGCTGACTGGATATTAAGATAAAAAATATGGGCAAAATTCTCCTCCTTTCACCAGCAAAGCGCACTTGCTCTGGGGACTTCCTAGGAATATGTATTCCTGTTCTGCTCCTGGGGTTATGTGCATATACGAGGGCTTCTATGGGATTATTAATACAAGAGCTGGAAAAAAAGAAGAAAGAGTTAGGAGCTACAGGAAGCAGGAGAAGCCTGAATAAGGAGTTACTGGTTCTTCTCTGATACAATTATTTTTGCAAGTAAGTCTGTCGATTTCTGAAGTCAGTCCTGTTTAAAAATTAATGGTATTGCTATAAAACCACGTTAAGGCATTGTAAAAAGTTACTTCCAAGCTTATTACGTAATATGTTGTCACATTTGAAGTCAATGGGGCCGTTTCTCTCTTAATAGCCAAGTTCAGTAGCGAATGTTTGCAGGCTGGTCTCTAAGATAGGAAAGTAAGATAAGCACATTCAGCCTCCAAAGTACAGGTATGATAAGCTGACCTAATTAGTGAACCCACGGGCTTGCAAATGACACCAGTTGCAGAAGAAATGCCCAGTGGAGGCTGAGTCACACCAAAGAGAGCTGATGGGTTTTTTAGCTCAGCTATTTGATGTAAACAGCCACGAGCCTGACACTATTCCCAGAAGAGAGCAGAATATATCCCTGAATGTGGCATTCACAAAATAGGATTGTATTTCCAAGAGGTAAATGCAATACTAAAAGGGTAATAGTTATCACCTAGTACAGCTATGTAGTAACTTTGGGATTTCATCACAACATTTGAGAATGTTGAATTTAGTAGCAGTGAGTCAATAAGCCCAAGGAGATGAGACAGAGCTGGCCTGGCTGAAAGTCATCCAGTCTTCAAACAGCTACTGTGCCATCTCCATACTCAGCTGCCCTTTTCAAAGCCCAAAGCACTAAGAGCCTTGATGATTCAGGCAGGTAGCCACCACCTTGAAATGTGCATCTGGATCAGAAAATGACTACAATAACTGAAATAAAAAAATCCCACATTTGTTTCTGAATTACTTTGCTGCCTGACTTATTTTGTTGGTATCTGTTCTTCCCACAGCTCTATCTGCACAACCTGTTTTACTCTGCTCTTGCAGCTGGTCAGCAATTTTCAAGTCTTTTTTGTTGATAACTTTTAAAGTGCAGTTAAAAAAAACAAAGATTATTACATGAATTAAAAAAAAATAAATAAACCCTGGCATAATCTTATAAGCACGCCCTCTGAAAAAATCATACTTTATAATTCTCCAAGTCTCTTTCAAAGAAACACACAACATCTTGAAGTAGCAAAGTTCAGTAGTGAACTTTCTGAGAGCACCACAGAAAAATAGTGGAGTGGAAAATATAGGATGAAGTCTGAGGCTATGATGATATTAACATTTGTAAGTCAAATACAGGTCCTAGAGTGCTTTTATGAGAAGGCATCTGATGAAAATGTTAAGCTGGCTATGAACAGGTGGGCCCAGGTAAACGAGGGCATGTGTGCTTCACACACATGGGCAGAGCATTGGAACAGACTGCCCAAAGAGGTGGTGGAGTCTCCTTCTCTGGAGACATTCAAAACCCTCCTGGACAAGTTTCTGTGTAACCTGCTCTAGGAGGACCTGCTTTGGCAGGAGGGTTGGACTAGATGATCTCCAGAGGTCCCTTCCAACCCCATATCATTCTGTGTTTCTGTGCTTCTGTGCTTTACAATTAAATGATCTAGACAAAATATCCTAAGTAGGGAATTAGAAGGTTGTGTGACAAAGCTAAATACATAATAAGAATGATGAAACAGTTGTCTCGTGTATCAGTTAGCTGATGCTCCTTAGCATAAATTTTAATAGGTTTTGTGGTTAACTATCAATCAGACCTGTTACTCCTAAAGCTACCACAGAGTTCTTTTGTAGACGTATTAAACTAACTGCAACTATCGTAGAAGAAGATAGAAAGAAACTGATGTGCCCATGTGCAGATTTTTTTGTTGTTGGTTTTTGTTGTTGTTTTTTTTTTAAAAAAAGACCAGGACAGTAAGGACAAGATGTTAAAAATAAGTAATACACATAAGGAACCAGGCTCTTAAGTACCATAGACAAAAAGATTTTTATCCTTAGGGATATAAATCATGCCACATGAAATGAATGAAAACATGTTTAAAAAACCCCAGATGCCACATAATGCAGTTAATAATAGTACAGCAGTCAGTTGCTCGGTCATTTTATTTTAACTTAGGATGTTTAAAACATATTCTTCCTTTAACAGCAAGCCTCTTGTTTATGCCATTTGAAAGAAGAAATCCCTTTTCCTATTTTATCAGTAGATGTTAATGTTTAAAGAACCAGCCTTAGTGACTATCAGACAAACTGAATGGTGATTTCAAAAAATCACTGGCCAAACAGACTAGAATAAAATCGAGATTGTTTCATATAAACAAATTCAGACCACAGATAATCAGAATATTCGGCAGTTTATATAAATAATGAAGAAATCTAAAGTGCTGGTGGCAAGCCGGACTGCACTCAGTGGCTTTGGATGAGCAACAGTGACAGTGTCCATACACCACTTATCTGCTTGGATCTACTCTCTCCTCTTTCCTCCTCCTGTTTCTCCCCTCGCATCCTGTGTTGATGTGAATCCCAAGTAAATTCTTTGGGACAGGAATGGTGCCTTTTTTCTTCAGTGGCCATACAGAGCCCAGCATAAGCACTGCAGATTGCTAGCTGCAGCTTCTAGGATATTGTTAATAGTAAATAATAATATGCAGCTGTCGGTTCTGATCAAAACACTCATTTCAGTTTGAGTTGTTCTTGTTATCAGATGTTTCTGCATATGCTTATGGAGGCTCAAGATCAATGTATCTTCTGTAAAAATCTGTTTATTTCGTTTAAAAGGGAATTCAGATTGAATTAATTGTTCTGAGAGTGAAAAGACTTTTTTTTTCTCCCCAGCGTAATAATTTTCTTGATGATTATTCTTATCTCTAAGAGATATATCAGCTAACAGTAGAGTATCTGCTATTATTAGCATCCAGTAACCAGATACTTCCTGAGTTTCCATGTAATTGGGAACAAAAATGCAGAGTTTTAAATTACACTATAATATTTAATTATATTAGTTGATCAGGAACTCTTTTCACATAATGCTTATCTCCTCTTTTAAGAGGAAAACTTCAGTCATTTTGGATTAAAGGACGGATCTGCCACTTTAAAGATGCTGGTGGTCCTTTTTTTGTGTTGCTGAACACTTTGAAAGGCAAGTCTGTTTCTGTCCCTTTCAGGAGATTTTAAGCAAGTATGTCACCTCAGAAATAGGATACCAAAGCCAATATTTGGTTATGTAATTATGAGAGATCTTTTTCTGTTTACAGACGTACAAACAATTTTCACAGGAGGGATAAATCCAGCCCACCTTATCTTTTCTTATCAGAGTTAGCTATTAAGCGGCTTTGTAAAATAATTTATTCTCGCTTAATTTGACATTTTATACTGGGAGCTAAGCGTTTCCTTGGATTTTTTTGAGGGTTATCTTTATTACTTGCCTCCCCGCTCAGCCCTCGGGCAAAACTGGATGTGAGCCACTGCATTATTCATTGGTGATGCTGAAATGGCTCTGCCCCTTATCACGTACTACTGGTCAACAGGTACAGTGATGGCACTTGGCTCCCTCAGATGTTTGCATATATTCATCTCTCTTGTTAAAATCTGGACTACAGGACCAGAACCTGAAATATATAAAAATATTGTAAAGAGTTCCTGTTTGCAAATAATAAAAAAAACAAAACAAAAACCCCTTATGCTCTGAGAGTAAGTGGGTATTTCTCACAGAAGCAAAGAGGGAACTCCGCCTTCCTCTTCTGAGTGGCCCATGGGCCACCTCCCCTCCTCTCAAGGGACTACTGAGTCTTCATGTCAGGTTACAGTCCTGCTTTTCTCATTGAAGCTTAATTAATGATGATTATATAATCCTCCCAAATGGAAAATCAAATCTCTTGTATTTGATTTAGCACAGCCAGTGACTCATGCAGTCACTCCGCACAGCTCGCCTTGCTGTTTCGCTGGTCGGCTGCTCTCGCTTGGGCACAGCTAATTTGGGGGGGGGTGGGGTAGGGGGAGAGGTTCACTCGTGTGCAGGCGGCTCGTGTCACATCCCTGGTGTAGATACAGCTGCAGAAATCTCCTTGCAGCAGGGGTTACAGAGTACAGCTTCCCGCACACCATCTCCAGGACCAACCCAAGCGTGGACCCTCCTGCTTAGCCCTGGCACTGGGCTGCGCAGCTCCTCTAGCCTCCAGCTATCACTGAGCCCAGGAGCTCTAGGGATGGTGATCTTCTGAAAGACTGAACACATGCCGTGAGCTATGGGAACTTTCCCAGGCAGTTTCTGGGGGCTGCACAAGCATCTCCCTGCCCCTTCTGGGATGGGGGAAGATGCCAGTGATTGCTCCTCTCGGGGAGTAGCATGGGTTCGATGTAGATTGTGCTTGATCTGCCTCCCTGACAGCAATCCTGGTGACAAGTCACCTTGGTAGATATCAGGTATTTGTTCTACTTTAGCAGAAAAAGTATTCTCTTTGGCATCTCAGTACAATGGCCTTTAAAGCCCCAGAGCTCCCACTAAAGTTAGGGAGAGCAGCTAAGCCCCTAACTGGCTTTCTAAGCCTCAGTCCTTCAAATTAATCCATTCAAACCCATCCCTATATGATGTTCTCGGCCGTAAGTCACAATGCAATTAACGGAGAAGGTATGAGGGAGGAAGGAGGGGGGCAAGGTGAAAGATTTGTTAGGACTGTCACTGCCACGACCCTACATTAATTAGAATGGAATAATTAAGTATCCTGATGGGATATGGCCTGCCCAGGGATAAAAGAGCTTCCCTGGCCCCAGAGACTCTGGCGTTCCTGGGGCAGGAATGTGCAGGCAGGGCAGACTCAGGGTCTGCTCAGCAAACCATTGGAAACAAAGGTAGGATTTGGCATCGGGTGGGTAAAAAGGAATGGCAGAGATTTGTATTTAGAGAGGAACATCCTGTATCAGTCTCCCATGTGTAAAAACATGCTAACACTTCCACTGCTGTGAAAAACTACAGGGAAAAGCATTCCTGAATACATTCATAAGGAACATCTCCTGCTAATTAAGCTTAATTTGCAATTTCTGTCTTTCTCCCCCAGCTAACTTTTCTTTAGCTTAGCCTCCTGCCTCCACAAACACCTCCAAGAAGCAGGATTTGGGGCCAGCTGGTCCTATGTACGTAGGATGAGAGCTGCCCTCTGAGTGATACATCTCTCCCAACCCCGCCATATAATCGGTATTTATTTAATGGGAAGAAGAAGACAGCAGCTATTGGCAGGTCCGGCAGGTGACAGCCCTGGGGTGCGTGGGCTGGGGGCACAGTGCCCGATAATGGGGTGCCCTGAGGTGTGGGTGGCCAAGCAGATGTGGGAGCCTGGCCCACTACTGCGCCCATCAGATGCTCAAAGGTGTCCGTGACACAAGTCCCCGTGCCAAAGGGGGCTGGAAAGCTGCCTGAAGGGCGGCTGTGTCCATGCGGTGCTGATGCCCCCCATGCCTTGCTCAGGGTGCCGGCGGCTGACACAAGAAGCCTGGTGGAGCTAACGACAGCCACTTTGGAGGTTTGCGCCCTCCTCCGGCTGCTCGCTCTGTCCTTGGCCCAAGGTCATCAGGTCCTAGTTTTCTGCTGCTACATTGTGAGTCCAGTGCACTTGATTCCACCTTTGCTGGGAGGTGGTTTTGTGGCTTGATCAGGAGACATGCTGGTGAGGAGGGCACGGGGGTGACCTCTGGCCAAGGGGGAGCAGTGCTGGGGATGCAGTGGTGAAGCAAATATTTCCACTGGGCTTTGCACTGAGCTGGGGAAACTAAAGTCAGGATGGGCAAGCTGCCGTTCTGCGATGGGGAGTGGGGAACGGGGGCCAGGAGGCACCATGGCAAGGGCCATCCCCTCACTATCCACCAGAGGATCAGACTGCAGCAGAGGCGGGAAGAAAGTGGAAGAGACAAAATAAAGTGGAAGGTTTAGAAATAGGTGGCACAAAGAAAAAAAATAATTAAAAAATTGAAGCAGAAAGAACATCTCTTATTAGAAAGCTATAAGCTGTGGTCTTTGGAAAACGATTTGGTGTCTTCTGAAATCAATATGTTCCCATTTAGTTTATATGCACTAAGTTAGGGTAGGTATCTGTAATGCAAGTTTTATCTTTCTTCTGAGAAACAGCCACCGATAACAAATGCTGGGATATGAAATCCTGATGGGTAAGAGGGCAAGATTAAGGTCACGCCAAAATAAAAAGCTGAAAATCCTTGAAGAAAATGGATCAGAAATTCCCCTGGTAGAAATGTATCCTTATGAGTCAGCACCTGAAATCCGGTTTCTGCTCTAGAAAACAGAACAGCTTGGTGTGCGCGTCTGTCAGGCAGCCGCATTTCACTTCATTCAAACTAGAAAGCATACAGGCAGTTACATTTTTTTATACAAATAAAGCCTCAAATCAGATGGCACCAAACAAGAAATGCGTATCTCCATCCTGCACGTCGGTTTCTATTCTAGTCATGTGGAGCAAGAGCAGAAAGTTAAATGGGGACAGGGACATATTTTTTTTTTTCGCAGTGTGGCGTGCGGTTTTTGGAAAGCACGGTGGGGAATTTTTTTGCTGAGGATGACCTATTTGGAACAATACCAGCAACTTTGGAAATGCCACTCTGGAGTTCAATCAGGCAAGTAACTAAAGCAAACTTGGGCAGGCAGGAGAAGGGAAAGTAATAAAAGAGTATTTCATTTCTGACACTAATGGCCATGCAGCAATCTGTTTGTTAGGGAACGGGCGAGGTGGAAATCTGCTCTTCACCCCTTGAAAGATGGTTTCCCATGACTGACTGTGGTGCATTAGTGACAATGCTGACTCTATGTCTTTCCTTATTTTTTTTTTTTTTCTATTGTTCATTTTTGGGAGAGTATTGGGTTCTGCAGTGCTGGAGAGGAATGTAAAATGACAGCTGGAGAGGGAGGCGGGTGGAAGTGTCCTCAGCCACTCTGATGCCAGCGATGGGGGACCCCTCACGGCAGTGTTGGGCAGTGGGTGCAGGCACTCAATTACGCGGCGCTGCCGCCTTTCCCCAAATTTTTGTAGAGAAGGGTAAAAGGGCAGATTTGGCAGATTACCAGTCCTGGCATAGAATTTGTGTTTAATGTAAGCCAGCAGATAAGGTAGCAAGCTCATTATTTGCTAATAGGTGCGGTCTTAGCACACAGTATTAGCGAGCACAAACAAACCTTCCTTTGAACCTGTCATTATTTGCAAACTTACCCAGAGTCCAGGATCACCGCTAACAAGTGAAGGGCAATAACAAAAGCAACTAACACAATTTCACTCTTCATAGGTATTCATCCAGCTTTTGCAAATCAGCTGTGAGATCCATGTGAAGCAAAATTTACTCCATAATGTTAGAAATAGTCCTTTCAGTCAAAAGCCTGTCTAGTTCAATGGAGCAATACTTATATTTTATTTTACACAGCTAAAGTAACATTTATACAACGATTAAAGCTTACCATTGCTGTAAGACCGAAAATTTCCTACAAATTTTATGTATTCATATGTTGGAAATTCCTTTGGGTTCAAACTTCCTCTCAGAAGATGACAATAAAACTCTAGTTCATTGTCAGCTGGATTGTTAAAAGAAGAAGAAGAAGAAATAAATATACTATTTAAGCTAAACACAACCAACGGTGTCTTCCAACCCCAATCTTGCAACTGACAGCACGAGAGCAGCTTGTTACCACTCAGAGTCCTACACACTGATGTGCTATACATTGCAGGATCAGAGCCTCTGCAAGGAAGCAACTTTGCAGGGATGCAGGATGCTCAGCGCCGCGCACAGGTCTACCTGCAGCGCAGGGAACAGCCTTCGACACTAACTCGCCCTCCTCTTACACCACCTTCATCACAGGAGTTACGCTGCCAGAGCATCGGTGTAGCAAAGGAGGGAACTGGATCCTTCGTTTATAGCGTTTTTTGCTATTTAGGCTTTTCACGACTTCACAGCTGTTCTACATGTTATGTTGGAAAACTATGCCTAATTACCTCAAAATATCTATTAAATTAGCTTTGGCATATTAGCTATCAGCTGCAGGTTTTGTATATACAGTAGATTAAGCAGCTGTACATCTTACATTCTCATGTGTTTTCTAGTTTCCTACGCCTTACCTCCTGGAGTGAATAAGGGTGAGGCAAGTAAAAAGGTTTTTAAGAAAAACAAAATTCAATTTGAAAAAGAATTACAATGATTTTACTTTTCAACTGTAATGCAAACCAAAGGTATGTGACATTAGCACACCTCTCAACAGCATCTTACTTGAACAGGCTGAAATATCAATTAAGATGTGATTTGTCTCAGGCGAACTCTCACTTTCCATCGGCTAACCTATTTTCCTTAGCTGTCTCAAAAGATACGATATTTAATAATTAACAGAACTGCATGTAGTCTTAGCCTAGTAAAATAAAGGCAATGAGTTCCATTTAAAAATAGTACCAAAGGGTCATTCCAGGTGGCAAGATCTTTTTAAAAGGCTGTGAACCTAAGTTTTATATTGCACATCACATAAAAACCTCTTTCTGAGAGAAAATTTTTATCCTGCACATGCTTTTTCATTTACTGGGAAAGATAAAATATAACTTACTTTTTAGGTAATCCGATGAGGCAGAATCTGTCATAAGCATACAAGAAGATAACATCTTATAAATCTCTGAATGTTCTTGTTCTGGGAGGAAATTTAACAAATTCTGATCCAAGACATCACACTGCAAAGAAAAAGAACCTTTGAGAAAAACAGAAGTATCACCATGAGCAACACTTGCAGAGATGTGCAGCAATGTGGATACGAAGCCCGGGGCAGTTGACAGGATTTTTCCCACTGATTTCCAGGGACTCCTGACAAAGCCTAAAAAAGGATGAAGCAAACCAAGCAGCTGCTTCCCCATGAGCCGGTCCTCGGCTCAATTCTCAGCAGTTAGCAATGCTCCTCTAATGTTTCTCAGGGACGATCATGTGCATCAGGTATATCTACACAATTAAATGATGAGACCTGGGAGTGAGCTGGGAAATGGACGCCTGGCTCCCTGTACTGCTCGCCAGCTCCATGCACAGGTCTGTTGTGGATCGTTGGAGCTTGCTCTCTGCCTGGAAAACCCTGACTAGTGGGAGAGTGGGGCTAGGAGTCACCCTGGGTCACTGGCCCTGAGAGCCGGGTCAGTCCCAGATCCAGTCCCTCACTGTGGGAACCCCCTGGGCTCCTGGGAAGTGCCCTTGAGGTAGTAGTCCTTGCTCCCCACTTCCTACATCCTGGCAGGTGGGAGCAGGGAGAAGGGGACTCCCCAGTCTGGACATCACTTTGCAGCAGCAGTAGTTAGGCCCCAGGGAGGGAGACTTCATGGTGCCACCAGCACAAGTCCACTAGCTAGCCATGGGCTGGATACCTGGGTGTCTCCAGCCCCACAGTCAGCTGCCATGAACCTGAAATCCATCGGAAATCTAGGTACTGACATCTGGGAATGGAAGGAGGAGATGGATTTGTGCAAAAGGCATGAGCCGCCCAGGGTGGAGAAGACAGAGTCTGTCAAAGGGTTGCCAAGAGAAAGGTCTCACTGTGTTCACCATGATGACTAACCTAATGCTAGAAGAGCGTATCTGAAAGGAAATCCTGAGATAGTGACCCTCTAATGGCATTGACTTACTTACGTCCATCCCACTTGAGACTACCTCGGGCTGAGCTGGCACACTGACACAGCTTCATGTGTCATCGGAGCAGCTGCTACCAGGCTGTATAGTCGTGTTGAGAATGTGTTAGCCCTGCATGAGACTGGCGAGTTATTAATCATCATAATTAATTTATGTATTTACTTAAGATTGTGCTTTGGATTCCCCCTGCTTTCCACCCATGCCTGCTGTTCTGGGTGGAATTCCTGTTTCGAGTAGTGAAATGCATCAAGTATACTTTGAAAATAAGAGTGTTATGCTTTATACACTTGATACAATAATATATTACTTTCGATTATTCAATTGTATTATATGTGCTTATTACTTGAATATTCCTTTTGTGATGAATACTTGAAAATTATTTTTGTGAATTTAGTATATACCTCATTAATATGCATCCTACTGATACTGCATGTAATACAGTTTATATACATATATGTATATAAATATTATATTTATATATACACAAAATATAGCACATTGTTCATGTATTTTTGGGCATATGAAGGAAGAACACCTCACAGGAAACTGCAGTGGTGAATCCTGTTCAAGGCTTATGGTATAACCTCAGAAAAGTAATTTTTCCTTCTCATTCCCTTTCTACCTGTAAATGTTAGATAATGATACTTATCTACCAGTTTCACATAAGTCTCATCGTGGTTAATTAACATCCACTCAGCAGTAGCTGCAGGAGGACTAGATGTGAGCTGTCACTGCTCCTCAAACACATTATTGCTTCTTCAGTGACCTGGGGATGTACCACCTTTTGTCTCCATATTGTGACCAAGCTCGGATTCAAAAGCTATTATCAGTTTTTCGGTGCCGTTTCCATTCAAAGGGATAGCTGCAGAGGCCTGAGACTACGTGTATGGTAGGAGTTGCAAGACTTTTTTTCCACACACCCCTGAGAGCAACCTCCAGCCCCAAGCACCAGCTATTCATTGAGTTGCAAGTTTTGGCATTTATATTTTTTTGCCGCTTCACATATCATATCCAGAATTTAATGTTTGGTTTGCATCTTTTCTGTTAGGGAATGCCATTTTTTTTAAAATGAGTATGAAAAAAATGATAAGGTATATACTTCTTACTGTGTTGCACAACTCTGGCCTCCCACAGAGGTCAGGCACACCTGTAAAGCAGTGCACTAAAGAGAATTTCTGGATATTATACATATCAAGACTCCAACAATGTCCTTGATCAATATGTCAATCAAGAATATATTGACAGGTCAAATAGAGAGAAGGAAGCAAATATTCCACAGTGCCACTGGAGCTGTAGGACGTCAGGCAAGCTATTCAGAGCCAATTCTGCACCAGACCCAAAGAGCAGACATCTGGTGCCATGGCAAAAAGGTGACCAGCAAGATGGACAAAATTTGGTCACCACAGACAAAAATGCATCAGTCGGAGGGGAACAGTTTGCAGCTTTGTCTAATTATTCTGCAGTGGGCAGTTCTGCCCTGCTGGCAGCCACAGCCACAAAGCACTGCTGAATGAGACAGGCAAAGTGGATAAAAGATAAATTATGGTGACTGTGGGTAGAGTGGTTAGATGAAATGTTAATACATATTTACGCTGCTAAACTTGGAATCTACTCTGCGCTTTGGAATCTGTGGATCCTGCTAATAGAAATTCTGAGTATTTACCCCTGATAGCTACAGCAGGCAAAGAACCAACAGCTTTGCATACATGGATGCTGGTCCATTCTAAAAGCTATACACAGTAAATTCACCCCAAGTTCTGCAATCATTTAACATATCGCTTAAATATCTGTGCAGTTTCAACAAACCAGCTATATTTCAAAATGGAGCTCCTTCCTCACATTTTAATTGCTTTTTTGGCTGGTGAGGAGGAAATATGATGAGTTTTTCCTGCTGCAGGGAAAAAAAGCAGGGCAACTGAGCAGCATGGTCACTACAGGAATGGGAAGGTGGAGGGCTGCAAATGAGACAGGCTTCTTTCCCATCAACCCAAAAAAACCAAGACAGCTCTGCTCTTGTGTGCTGGGATTTGGCCCCTATGTGAATCTGTATATCCTGAACTGATTCTCATTGCTACCCTGTAACAGCAACACAGCATGCATAACTTTTCTACACTATAAGGTGCTATGTCCTGGATTTTTCCACCCTGACATTTAACTGAAGTGCCCAACGCAGCAGAGCAGCTGCCTGAGCTTCACCAGGGAGCTCCTGGTGAGAAAGAGTCCCCCCAAGGGGAAGCTCAGCCCTGCCAGGGACCTCCTGCCTTTGCAGAGCCACCTCCCCACCAACCCTCGTGGACCATCACGTGGGCAGGTGCCATGCACGGACCTCTCAGCTACGGGACTAAAGTTGAGTGAGATGGACACTACTCTCCTAGTCCATGAGCAAGTGCAGCACCTTCTGCCCGAGTCTGTGGACAGGCAACATCCATGAGAAAGCTGCGTCTCCTCCTGCAGGTTGGAAATAGTCACTCTGCTGCCTGTGTTTAACTGTTTCACTCAGCAAAGCAGGCAAGGGGGACAGGGAGAACCCTCCTCCAGAGACCTGCATAGCCTTGGGGTCGTAGCATACCATCTGACTGGCAAATGCTATGAGTTGTGACCAGATTTCCAGGAGTTCACTTTTCTTCAACTGTAGTCAATCTTACCATGTGGGCTAAACCTCTCTTTGCGTCAACCGACCTCCAGATCTTGTAATAACAAACTATTTAGAATTACAACAGAGGAAGTTTGTGTTTGAAAATGCTCCATGGAACTTAGGGAAGCCATATTAAAGAGAATTGGATATATTTGTTCTCAGCATCAGAGTCTTTCATGATTTTAATGAAAGAAAATACATCAGATTTCTTGATAGGGGCCCTCAGAGAGCCCTGCTCCACGTTCTGCCCAGTTTTGCTTCCCTTTCAGTGCTCAAAGCAGAAGATTTGCAGAGTATTTTTTCCCTTGCAGCCACAGAGGAGAAAGAATTGGTACTTTGTCCCTCAAACAGTGACTGAATTTATCTTACAAATAGATCCTGGAGGTAAACAAAGTAAGCCACACCATAGATTTTCCAGATAGCGCTCTGATCAGTTGTAAAACTTAAGACGACATGTGGAAAGGGCAGCATGAGACTAAAATGCCCAATGTGCACCTAACTGCATGCTCAGCTGGGACCCTGCTCATGGCCCCAGAGATTTGATGACCTCCGGCAGGCAGAAGCTTTTATTGCTTGCTCAGTTGTGGCCTCTGGGATTTACCCAGTCACTCTGCACACATGGGCTGGTGGGGCAGTTGTTAGCCATTATCACTCCATAAGCTCCGAAAAGGTCTGTGGGAACTCCTGCCCCACCTCCAGCCCCGGCAGGGTAGTCCCTGGCTTGGGCTGCTATGTACTGCTTCTGTGCGAATAAAATATAATGATCATTCTTGTCCTGGTTTTGGGCAAAGATTATCACACAAGGCATGACTTTGAGAGGGAAAACCAATTTAGTCCCTGATGGTCCAACTCAGGAATTATGAACCTGAATCCATCCATGTTCAGCTAGGGCTTAAGGTTTTAGGCACAAGGTCTGAAATGCATCTTCTTGAAAAGCAATACTTTCCCACAGCAGATATACCATCTCCACTAAGAAGCAGTATTTGGAAGGGATAGCAATAAAGCCCCCAAACCATGAAAGACAAAGAAATTCCATGGAAATCAGTAAGTGTATGAAGACCCAGCAGATTGCAAGCAGGACAGGGCTTTCTCTGCCTTTGAAGTGAAGGCAAATATCAGAAAATAGGCAACTACTGGTTTTACCAACTGTTGAGGATTAAAGAAAACTGATATAGATAGATTCAGTTCAATTTGTTGTTGCATAGCAATATTCCTGCATTTACCAGGAGCTGCCGCCTTTCATCAAGTTCCTTTCGTCTCAGAAGAAAATAATTTTTGTTCATATTACAGTAAGGTAGTGTGTGTGAAATACATTTGTCTGGGTGGAAAACATAACATGCATTTGGTGAAAAGTAAACGAGAGAAAAAGAATTGTAATTTTCCTGAGAACGTGGCGGGGGGGGTGGCACAATAATTATTTGGCAGCTATTTTTTTTCTCCTGGGCATGCATTTATTTGAGACCAAGGAACTAAAATTGAGCGCAAGGATTAATCCTTAATTATTGTGCTATTTCTCCTAGAGCAGCCTTAGCAACAGGGTTTGGAGCAGTCCCTCTCCCCTGCTCCTCCAGCCCAAGCCAGCGCACCCAGGAGTGCTTCCCACAGCGAGACCCAGCAGCTGCAGATAAAACAAGCCCTGTGTGCCGGACCCGAGCACTGAGCATCGGCTCCACCAGCGCTTCCCGGGAGCTTTCCTCTTGGGAAAGCACAACTGAGCCATGGGGATAGCTCAGCTGCAGCCACCAGCTAACTCCCACTCCTCTGAATTCAATGGGGGTTTTTGTCCTTTGCCTCCCTGGGAGCAGAATAAGGCCCTTAACAAGCTCCTCGCTGGGCTGCTGGTGGCTCTGGTGCTATTCTCTGCTAGCTTAGAAATCAGAGATGAAAAAGATCAAGCAGGTCACCCTGTCCCTCCCCTGGCCAGAGTATTCCCGCAGAGCTTTTTCCATTCAAGCTGAAGCGCCTCATAGCAACAAAAACCTGAAGGGTATGAATCAGACGGAGAGAGAAGAGAGCTGATCAACAGCAGCGCCCAGCATAACTCAGGGACAAAGCTCCTCAGCGCATTTTCAGGAAAACACCACCCACTCACCACCCTTTTACATCTGCTTCTAAAAATGCAGGGCCTGATCCTACCATGTGTAGTAGAAAAGCCAACGCCAGAATTAATTACTCACCGGTAAATGCCCTAGAAGAGGTGTGATGCTGTCGGACACGTAGATGATGCTTCCACCTGTGGTTACTGCTATAATGAAGCCATCTAATGCCTAAGGAAAATGGACAAGTGGAGAGTGTTTTAATAGGAATGAGGGGTGTAAACAGGGCATCTCATTGCGTGTTGATCAAAACTGTTTGACTTCAGCACCATATTGTTATCGAGTTGTAGGAATGTTATCTCAAGTTGCAGAACAGTAATTCTCTGATTTCACAGTCTGATTTAACTTTTACAACACTCTTTGTAGTCTAGTAAAACCTACTATTGAAGCAACAAAGGGCTCACAGGAACATTTCATGTCTCAGTTTTTAAATTAATCACACATTTTAATAATGCAAAATGACTAAGACTGGATCCCTTGGAAGTTATTAAAATGAACATTTGAGCTCTGTGTAAATATCAAAGGACGATGAAAGGATGCGGTCCTATCTCAAAATGGTACTTCTCTGCAAACCCCATAAATCTCAGTTTGTATTAATGTAACATTGTATATTACTGGGCTTTCATGTAAGTAAAAGCAATGCAAATGATCAAATAATCCTTAGCCAGAGTTTTAATTGAGTGATTTATTTTAAAGGTCATAGTATTAGATTACTCATTCCAAAAGAAAGTCACTCTTCTGCAGAATTTCTTCCTCACTTCAGTCCCACCTTGCGGTATGCCCCTTCACTCCTAGGACTGAAGGGGAATCACGGAATCACGGAATTGTCAGAGAATGTCAGCCTTATCCCCATCCTCTGCACAGGAGAAATTTCACCTTCAAAATTAGTTTCTTCTTTAGTCTGGGCTGCAAAGTTTTGAGCTAAATCTTGTTAAAGTTAAATCCAGGTAGACTTCCAGATCTAAAGCAACATTTCACCTACTCTGACCCCCTCCAAAAATTAAGAGTCAACTGTAGGTGCTCAGAGACTATATTAAAACTTTCCTGTTGTAGTAGAGGAGACACTGGTGAAGCTCCCAATGCGTTCAAGTGGAGCAGGTCTGGGTCCTCCCTGTCAGTTCATTAGTGATCTGGAGTCGGTGTTGCCTGCAGTATTTGAGCGGTATGGGCCCCGCAAGCACCACTGAATCAGAGCAGAGTTTGACTCTACCCTGGAGGCAAGACCTGGTGAGGAGACAGGTGTACTGCAAACAGCCTGAGCAGGATGCCACGGCATTACAAAATCTCAGTGCACACCCAGGCGTGCCTCCAAGCCAGACCAGCAGTTGATCCTGTGAGCTGCAGTACATCCTTTCCCCCCGGCTGACTTCAATAAGGGAAAGAATACTGAGAACACTGGAAAATGCTAATTGTTTCTCAAAAAAAAAAAAAAAAGAAAAAAAAAAAGGAAAGCACAAAGCCTTGAATAAAGACACAAACATATGTTCCTTTTTCCAGAGAACGCTGAGCACCCACAACTATTTAAGTCAATGGGAATCTGCTGGTGCTACAATCCTTTGAAAAGCAGGTCAATAACTTATACCCCAGTAGAAGAGCGTGTGTTTAGCATCTCTGAAAACCCTCCAGCTGCTATAGTTAGTTTGATTTTGTTAATCTAAGCGCAGAGAATATGTTTTTCTTTAGTGCAGTACATTCAAGCTGTTTTCTAAAAAAGCAGGATAGCTGTTAACCCATAGAAGAGAGCAGTGGTTTTACAAGGCAGCTGGATTGTGCATGTTACTATGGTGAAGGTTGTTGGGTTTTTTTTGAATCAAGTCTTTATTTCATATCCAATGCAAATTATACAAAGTGACTCACATCAGAATTTTGTGGTAAAATCAAGTTAATGTATGCATACATAATTCTATTTTTATTTACTCGCAACTGGTCCTTCCAACAGTAAGATGGAAATCTTCAAAGATTTTACTACTGCAAAGTCCTAGATGGACAAACATAGCCTAATACCCACTCCTATGTAATTTGATGGCAGCCTTTTCAATGGGGTAAAAAAAGGCCATTTTCAGGAAAGCTGATGTATTACCGCAGTCTATTATTTTGAATTCTTTTGAATTAGTGCTTGGAAAAAACCCTTCCCATCTTTTAATAACAGGGCGGGAGAAAATTCAAGCAGTCTTGTCCAAATGTTAATAAAATAAGATTAGTAGAAAGGCTAAAAAGAAGAGAATGATGAACAGCTGGCTCAACAGGACATGCCAGTACCCAATGTTATCTTGAAGGGCATGGAAAATCACAGTAGCAAGAAGGTGATTTATAAGCTGGGAAACTGAAAGCAATTGTTTTAATCTAAAATTGTGTGGTGCACAAGCAGAATCAACAAAGGCCCAGCTAGTCAAGACAACTGCCAATTTACTGCTATCCAAGGGAAATATTTCAGTGCAGACTGCAGGAGTTATGTACGTTAAGTTCCCGTGCCCTGAGTTGGGAATTGGAGGTTGATGGTGCAATATGAGCAAAGCCTCTCTTCACACCAAACCGGGGGAGTCTCATCACAGTGAACAGCAAATGCCGAGGGACCACCAGCCCCTGTGGGCCACCAACATGCCACAGCTTCATGCCACCCCTTGGTGGGTCAGGCTGCTCCCCTGGCATCCCTCCCTAACCACAGCCAGAGCCCGGATCATGCCCCATCTGTGGGAGGAGGAAAAGCTTGTTCTCAAAGGACACTGCGGGGCAATGCAACCTCCACGTGTTTAGTATGGGAGAGGATCCTTGCTAAAGAAGGTTCTAGCTGTTACTGAGAGAGAAAAATACATTTTAGCAGCTCATTTGCATTTCATCTTGAACCTACATAAATGCCATTGAGTCACCTCCCTTCAAATCCCTCCTAGCATTAAAAGCACCTATGGTATAATTTAAAGGTAATTTAAAAACTATCGCTGCAAAATAACCCTGCTCCTGTTAGAATAAAAAGTGTTCGATAAGGGCCTTGAAAATCATTAGAGTGGCAGTATTAACTGCATCAAACCAAGAGTAGCTGTCAGGCTTTATCTGCTTGTACAGCACCTAGCACCGGAGGGATGCGACACTTGCTTTTCAGGTGCTAATCTTGCATAGATATTAAGTAATAATAACGCCTTCCAAGAACAGGAAAAAAAATGCCACGTGCCCTTTCCCTCACCTCTGTTTTTAAAAATAAAATGCAGCCTGCGATTTGAATCTCTCCCCTGGACTGCATTTCTTGGGAGCCCCCGTGCAGCTTTGCAGGCTGCGGCAGCGCAGCACAACAGCACTGTCGGGAGTGAGAAGCAACAGGTGGGGACTCTAATCCCTTGTCCCTGTGACAGATCTGCTTGACGCTCAAACACAGCAGCACCTGAAACCTCCTCTTTTGGAACCGCAGATGGCATTTTATTCTAAATGCATGGGCATTTCCACAGCTGCTAGACAAAATTAGGAAAGGTATATAAGCTTGTTCACCTCCAACATCAGCTGGGTGAATTCTTCGTTGCTGAGAAATGAAGGCTTCCAGTCCTGCTGAATTTCAGAAATCTCTGTCTGTGCCGAGACTTCTAGACAAATAAAACATTTCATTTTTTTTTTACATTCAAAAAAACTTGTATCTTGCAAGCCTATATAGATATGCTTGAAAAGACAGAAATCACCTGTATATTCAAAAATTGCAGTTTCCAAGCATGGGTTTTGCATACAGAGGCTATAATGACTGTCTAAACTGGGCCTGATCTTGCAATGTTTTCCTCATTTTTCACTCAGCTCAGCTTGAGTTGACTTCAGTGGGAGCCTGCATTCACACAGCCATTGGCCTCAATCAGCATTACTTACCTATTGATCAAAAGATAAAGCCACTTTGCGTGAAATTAAAATCAAGGCAAGGATTAGCGCTTCTCAAATTGATTTCTCAAATTTACAATTTAAAGCTTCAAAATTAGGATGCCGGAGAGCTAGGGTTCAGCCTACATCTTCTGTGCCCAATAGGGAGCAGCAAGAAAATTCCTTCAGAGGAGCCTCAAAGTGCCGTGACCCCAAACAGCAGAGTTATTGCTCTGTTCACCAAAATGAGCCTTTGCACCAGCCTTGCACTGGAGCACTGCCATCTCATCCCAACCCCTGCCTGGAGAGAAGGGTTTCTTGCCCTGTCAGCCTGTGAGGACAACCCTGCTGTGTAAGACACCATGGGGGCATCTTCACACTGCTGTTGCCCAGGCCTGGCCCAGCAGCAGCCTGAGGATGCTCGGTCCCCCAGCGCTTTCCATGCAGGGGTGCGGGTGCATCGGGGTAACAAGTCATGGCTTTGCACCGATACTGGGGCTACTGGATGCATTGTGATGAGCCGTTTCATTCAAAAACAGCCACCCGTGTCAGGTCTACCCAAATAATGCATTAATAACCTTGTCAGACAGTGTTGTAGGGGACAGGTCTTAGAATTTAGAGAGACTTTGTGCGGGTTTTTGTTCACTGCTCACTCTGCTTGTCTAAGAGTGCTCCCTCATTCAACACTATAGCGAGGGGATGCTGAGCGCAGCCTGTCTTCTCCTTTCAGCACCGCCTGCTAATTAATCCTATTGATTAACACTTCCAGAGCATGTAATACCCAACAGTCCCTATTCGGAGCACATAGGCAAACTGGCCGCAGAAATGCAAATGGCTAAATGATATTAAAGATGGTAAATTTATACCGGTGCCTGTGTGTATTGTCACCTATAAGAAATCAAAGCCTTCATTCATTCAGGCTTTATTAGTGATGATGCAGCCTTCTGCTTCTACCAGCTCATTGGATTCGCTTTCTGCACTGCTGGGGGCTGTCACTGGTAGCACGGTGGCTCTCCACAGCCCTCATGGTCTCATACAGAGAAATCAAAAACAGAGTGAGGAAAAAGAGAGATCAGCCCCAACCAGATTTTTATTATATACTCTCAGAATATGGGCTACTTTCAGCAGATCCAGAGCTTGGAAAAGCTGATATACATGAAAGAGCGACTGCTAGAAGAATTACTTGAGCTTTGGGAGATTCTCTGGATTATAAAGAAGGAGGCTGCTTATGAAGCAAAAAATCTGAAAATTGACCTCCTCCTCTGTTATAACTAAAATCTGGTTTAGCCTACTAAATGAAAGAGAAATACGATTGAATAAACCAGATCCAAAGTATGCTGAAAATAATAAACATTTTTAAACGCTGATGCTTTGTATTATATTGTGTGACTACTAATCTAGTTTAAAAATAGATACCATTTGCTTTTTTTAGCAAGTGTACAAAACCCAGTCACAGTTTGACCCAATTGCTGTGGAAGGATTTGCGACTGGTAGCTTTCTTTTACCTAGTTGTTCTTCCAGAAATGAAGTGCCTTTTGGAGTAAATTATTTGGGCTATCAGCTACATGTCTTTACACTTATCAAATCTCGTGTGATTGTTCTTTGCTCAGCTTTATAATTGAGCATATTCACATCCTCCTTTACTCTGCCTTGGGCAGCTAAAAAAAAAAAAGATATGTTATTACTCTCATTTTTTAATAGGTATATGCAATTATTAAACTTTGAGATGTCCTAGTCGTGCCCTCCTGTATGAAATCACCTTGTCTGTGGCAGAAATTCATTTAAGGAGAAACTAGGCTCTAACAACAGAACAACTATAATTATTTCCTCAATAAGTTTGACATTTGTGACTCTGTTATGTTGAGAATCATGATACAGGAGTTTTCATGTTTTTTTCCGTTTCACCCAGGGCTCTCCAGGGAATGAGGGCAGGAGGTGCTGGATGAGAGAAGGTGAGCCTGGTGATGCGATGCATCAGCTTACAAGAGCCCTTTCTGCTTTGTGGGACCAGGGACGTTCCCCACCATCACCTGCTGAAACCTCTTCCTCACAGCAGCAGAGGAAGAGAGCCCCATTTTAAACCAGTGCCCTGATTTATAAGGGAGAAGCATTTCAATTGTCTGCTGGTGGCGGATGTCCACGTGTCAGGGAGCCCACAGTGCATGTTCTTCTCACCGACTGGAAACTAGACCAACCAGACTAGATCAGCAGGGTCAGAAACCTTCTCTGACCTCTGTGAGGGCATATGTCTAAGGGACTTAACTGTCACTGCTGTGTGCATTTTAAAAACTAAACTCCTGGCTTTCTGAGGCTGAACTTTGCTATTGCAGCTGCACACTATGCAAATCTGACGTAGCTTCTGCTTGTGAAAACTGGGTGAAGCACATCAGCTATCTGTGGATGCAATTTGCTGAAAGCGACTTAAAAAATTGGGGTCTTTTCTGGTCTGAGTTTTCTGCTCACTGTAGAAAATTGAGTCCTACACAGTCCGCTGAGGAGCTGAACAGATTGCTTTCCTGCATTTTGCTGCAGAAAAGCTGGGGTGAATGCTTTGCTCTTCTGCTCAGAATACCGCAAATTTCGAGGAAGGGAATCTTCCCTCGGGCCCCAAATCTCTCTTGTTCAAAGCATATCTCTTAATGACATGTGCTGCAGGGCACTGCTGTCCACCTTTCCTCGGTTCCTGATGTTTGCCCCCTTCTCTAGCAGGCTGAGAGTCATCCTCAACTAAAGAGCAGCCAAGGAGATGGATTTGGGCAGCACATTGCCTGCAAATGATCTTTTTTGATGAGATAGAAAAAAAAAACACCTTATGTTGGCACTTTTAGGCCCCTTGAGCCATTCTGATAATCACTGAAGGAAACAGGATATTGTAGCAACCGTCTGGCAAGTGCATGAAGATCTGCAGTAAATCTTACCATTGTGTTTCTGCAGAAACCCAATGACTTTTTCCAGCACAGTAGTTTTGTCCATTTTGCGGGTGTTGCCTGGAAGCATGGAGCTGAGCTCTTTGATGAGAACATTGAACTGATCACGCCTCTTCTTCTCAGACTTGTTACGCGAAGCCCTGTAGACAGGTTAAAAAAAAAAAAAAACAAACCAAAGATGAGCAGGCCAAGAGGAAAAATCATCACGTACCTGCTCTTTGCAATGTATACACCTAGAAATAAGCCTACTGTGTGCCTCAGTATGTGAAGATTGACACTGGCCTCCAGCAAAAGCTGCAGAGACAAGTAGGAAGCAACTGTTCCTACTTCCTGCTCTTGTCTTTGGGCCCCCTTTAGGGTCCAGTGAGGAGATGCAGGTTTTGGTCACCCATCTGTACTGCCTCTAGACACTCCAATCAAGCCTCTCAGGTCAGCATTAAGCCTGTAGGTGAAGGAGCTCTGTCCACCTCCAAGACATGCGCAGGGTCTTGCGAGTTTACACAGCCTCTGAGGAGGCACTCAGAGCAAGAAGAAATAGGAATACTGTGACAACAGTAAAATCATCCATAAAGGACAAGAGTGGGGACTGGTAAAACTATGCGTCATACCCATCTGTGCAGTCTTAACAGGAGAGAGGGACGCCGATCCTGCAGTTCAACCTCTAGAGGAACCTGCCATCTCATAGGGGTCACAGATCCTCTGGCTACCTCCAAGCTGGCTTACAGAAGAGGAATCGGGCTGCTCTTTTCCAGTCATTAAGATCAGGGACCTGAGTAGAGGTTGCTGCAGCTCCCATCTAGTTCATATGCCACCTAGTTCAAGTCTCCTCCCCAAGGTGATGAGGGCAAGAAAGAGGGAGAGCATCATCACGTCTCATCCCAGCACGGACTGGGGTCTGAGGCTGGGATCTGTTCCCGGACCTGGGGGCCCAGAAGTGCTAGCAGGGGTTCCCTGTTTGCCCCTTATCTATGTGTGCCACTGGGCAAATCACTTAAGGTCATGGTGGTCCAACTCTTTAGGTGTAAAAGGGGGGCTCTGCAGCTTTGTTCACCAGTCTTGTCTGTTTAGTTTGCAGGCTCCTTCAGAGAGAGCCTGCTTCTGCTGTTGTGTTTGAAGAGCTTATAGGAAGAAAGGACCTGTTTTCATCTGGGGTATTTTGCCACCACCATAATGCTGTCATTAAGGCTCTTGATAATATTTTCAGCGTGTGCACTTTATTTTTTTTCAATTATATGTCAACCTATACACGAACAAGTGTTTTCTGAATTGTTCTCGTGAATACGACAATTATTCTACCCAAAGGGTATCACCCAGACTTCTGTAGCTATGTGAAAATAGAAATAAATATAACCCAGAAGGTTTGTTTGTTCTTCTGAAAGGTCCTCAAGCAGTGACTATTTGCCTTGTTAATTACGTAAAGATCTAAAAATCTGGTTACATGTAGACAGGAGAGAAAAGCCAAGAGGCTGGTTCTCACTCTGAGTTTCTCAGTCCCAGCTAACCCTATCTTATAAGCAGTTCTGGATGCACACTAGTGAAAATCAGAGCAGAATTTAGCCCAGCATCTACATCTCCCCCAAGGACCAGGATGGCAATAAACATTTTCAGCAGAGAAATCACTGCAGAGGCTTCTGGATGTTACTACTGACAGCGGGGTAATTTTTGTTTGTCTTGCTCTCAACCCTGAACACACTTGGAGATACGCTGGATGGAAGCCAACGCTTGATTATTTTACAGCTTTGAACACAAGAGATTGGGTGGATACTGCCTGACTGATTTCAGCCTGTTCTTATTACAGTGCAAAAGGCTGTCAGAACGAGATGTGAAAAGCTCCAGCCTTATCCTATTTCTGTACAGTTCAAGGGGACGTTAAGAACATCAGCATTTTGCTTCCTCATAATTCAACTCTCAGTTCATTTTAAGCTCAAAGGGTCTTGATGTCCCTGGAAATAAAATAAACGACCAACAATCTATAGGGAAAGTGTTGCTTTTTCCAAAAAAATAAGGATGCCTTGACAGAAATATAAAGTAACTATTTTTAACACTTGACATTTTATTCACAAAGGAAATAGAAAAACTCCTCTAGTGGAAATAACTCTACCAAGATCTGAATCGATGATCACAGTAAAATCTTAAAAAGGAAAAAAATGAGACATCCCCCCCACCCCCCAATTAGGTCATCTAAATTGTCCCCGCACAGTTGTATGTACTTTGTTCAGTCCAGTTATAATGATTTAAATAACGCAATTTTCATCACTTCCCTTGGAAGATTATTCCCTAGCTTTGCTTACTTCACTGCTAAGGCATATCATTTACAGTAAGCCAAAACAGTCTCTGTCTTAATTCCATACTATTTGTCCCAGTTCTCTTCCCTCTTTGCTACTCCAAAAAAATATGGCATATCCAAGGGGAAGAAGGAGACACAGTACGAATAAGATCTGGATTTTTAGTGAATACAGCTAAAGGCAACACAGGACAGCTTGAATTCAGAATGATCAAAAGCACCCATTTAAAATGTGTTCTAAATAGCCATTTTTATATTCTAATATATTTGCTGCTTGTTGTCTTAAAGAGAGACTGATACTTGCTGACTTGTTAGCCATTACATCTTGCTGAATTACAATGAAATGTGACTTTACAATAAATTTCATATTTCTTTTTGCTGTCCAGTGGGACACATTATATATGCACCAAAGCAAGTAACCATATCACACACCTTCATTCAGATTCTTAAATTTACTTTTTATTGGAGTAGAAAATGGCAAGTGGCAGTCCTCATTTACTAAGCACTTTCTGATGGTTCACTTCAATCTGGTTTTGGTTGGAATTTGGTATTCAAGTGAATTGCCAAAAAAATTATTTTAAAATAATTTACTGTTAAAGCAAACTGAAAGAAAAGCAGAGAAAACAGTGCACAAAGCACACTTTTTGTTTAAAATTAATACATTTATGAAACAAAATAAGCCTTGTCTAGCATTAAAGAATTGAAAATAAAATGATGGTTTCTGATCTCCAGAAGATCTTGAAGAGCTCTTCAGTGCTCCCATGTACGGTGCCATCATGTCCACATTTTAGTCCTTGGGTCTTTGGAGCAAGGTAGTGCCCTTAGGGGGCCAGAGGATGTAGAACGGGGCTTAAAATAACCACTGTCATGACGGAAGAGCTGTGCATCTTGGGCAAATACTAAACATGTGCCCAGGGGTGGGAGTGCAGGTGCCTCTCCTTGGGGGAGGATGGATCCTTTTCTCATGTCTGTATAAGACAAGCTGTATGTGCCTAATAAATTGCGGCAGATAGTAAATGGTGTGCACCTGTGTCTCTAACATGAGAAACCCAGCTCCTGGCTTAAGTCTATCCCCAAGGAGTTAGATCCAGAAAGTTCCAGTCACACCTACTTTTTACTCAGAAAATGAAAGAAGAGAACAATTTTCTTGGCTTTTTTACACCCTCTTGTGTTTCTCAGCACTGAGGGACCCAGTCCTTATACTGAATAGAAGAAAAAAAAAGAAAGCGTTTCCCCTGCGACATGGGACAGATGAAAGTCCTCAGTTTTCAACACACAACAGCAAAATGTTCAGCCAATGGCTTCTCCCAAGTTTGACTCTCTTTAAAGCTTTGGAAGAAAAAACATAGCTTTTAAATGAATCTGAATGGGTTTAGTATACTGTAGTAACTTTAGACCTTTATGAAGCCTCTCATGATTTCAAACTTAATTTCAAATTTAGCTATTTCTAAAAATCAAAATGTACTTAAAATACAATTTAAAGAAGAAATTTCCTTTTTTCTTTTTCAAAGTTATCATTTTTTTTATCCACCTTGACAGAGGCCTGCCCCAGGGTATGACAAAAATTCCCTTCAGGAACAAACGGCATGAAAACCATACCAGATGGTGATGACAATCGCTGATAGCAAGGATACGTGTTATCCTATTTTTGTCTTAGATGGATTCATTTAATGCATTTTTTTCTTTTAACAATTAGCACACAAATATCTTGAAGATAATCAGGCTGTAAGGGTGGGAAGCAGCGATGCAAGGTGGATTCCCTCCCCCTGCTCCCTCCTTCCCTGATCCTGGGGCTCCGGGGAAGCGTGACACCTCACACTGTGCTACACCCTCTCCCAAGAGCCAGGTCAAATAAGGACAAGTGTAAGGACTTGCACCTGGGAAAACATAATCCAGGAGTGCAGCACAGGCTGGGATCTACCCGGCTGGGGAGCAGCTCTGTGGAAAGGGACCTGGGGGTCTTGGTGGACAGCAAGCTCAATGTGAGTGAACAGTGTACTCCTGCAGTAAAGCAAGCCAGCAGGATGCTGGGGTTGCATCAACAAGGGCATCACCAGCAGAGATAAAGAAGTCATTATCCCGCTCTACTCAGCGCTTGTCAGGCCACACCTGGAATGCTGTGTTCAGTTTTGGTCCCCGCTACACAAAAAAGATGTGGACAGGCTGGAGGGGGTCCAGAGAAGGGCCACAAAGATGATCAAAAGACTGGGAAGCCTGTCATATGAGGAAAGGCTGAGAGAACTTTTTTCAGGTTTGTTCATCCTTGAGAAACGAAGGCTTAGGGGAGACTTTATCACCGTGTTCCAGTATTTAAAGGGTGGCTACACAGCAGATGGAGGCTCCCTTTTTACAAGAAGTCACTTGGAAAAGACGAGGGGTAATGGGCACAAGTTACTTCTGGGGAAATTCCAATTGTACACAGGAGAAAAAATTGTTCACAATGAGAACAACCAGCCATTGGAATAATCTCCCCAGGGAAGTGGTGGATTCCCCAACATTGGGCTCTTTTAAGATTCAGCTGGACAGGGGTTTGGGCCGTCTTGTCTAGACCATACTTCTGCCAAGAAAGTTTGGATCAGATGATCCTCGAGGTCCCTTCCAGCCTTGTATTCTGTCATTCTATGATTCTATGATCTCTTTGCAATGCAGTTTGGTGGCAGGAGGCATCCCTTCCCTGAATCCACCTCCTCCCCTGGCCCCAGGTGCCTGCGCCTGGTTGATGGTTGGGTAGAGCCGCACACAGAGATGTACCCCATATTGTCTCTCTCCTGCTCGTGAAGCCCCAGCAGAAGAGGGGCAGCAGTGGGGCTCGGGGGGCCGGCATATGCCCTGGCCTGAGCGGGTCACCCCTTGCAGCAGCAAGGGGAGGCAGTTAGCTCAGTGCTTTCCTCCCAATAGCAAAGGAAAGCCTTCTGCTGCCTGAGCATGCACGCGTGAAGAGGAGGGAGCAAAGGGGAACGGTTGAGCTCGGTTGCAGCCTGTGCTGACCTATATTGGTGAGAAAAAGCTGCGGGGAGGAAAGAAGCAGAGAAGGAATCAAAAGAGATGAAACTGGATCAACTAGTTGTGCCTGGACTGGAAATACTCTCATTAGAGGGAACCAAGGGGAAAAATGCGGGCAACCCATGGCTCCCTCTATAGCAATTAAACTGTGGATTGATAATGCATCCAGAAAAAAAGCCCCTCAAATGCTTCCAAACAGCGTTTCTGCAGATGCCAGTCAGAGCTGACAGTTATTAAGAGTTTTATTGCCGCAGCTCTTCTGCCTTGAAATGCACCCTTCCCTCCCCACAAAACGTTCACAACAATTTCCCGCCAACCGGGACTTGATGATGGAGTGCAGAATGTGTGTGAATAAAGGTTTGTGCCAGTTTAGGGCTGACGCAGCACTTTTTTGTGGTCTTTCTCTGCTCTGAGCATAACTTCTGGGTGTTTTCATTATCGTGAGATAGACATTGCTGAGTAAATGACCATCATAATAGGTCATTTAGGTCATAATGGGAAAACTCCCCACTTTTTAAGTACTTTTTCTTTTGCAAAATGTTTTTTTTTGTAAAAAACTCCACATTTTTATACACTAGGGACACTCGGATGATGTATTATAGCAGCAGGAGTACATTGTTGGTTCTTTGGTTCTTGTGTTCTGCAGTAATGTGAGGAAAATGATCAATGCCTTAGCTTTTTTGACATTTTCCACAGGAAACATTGCTATGTTATTTTCTTCTTACAGGGTAGCCAAGAATAGGAATCTGTGTAATGGCAGTTTTTCAAGTTGTGCTTGGCTGTATTTTACTCCCTCTCTCTCTCTCTTTGATTAATTGATTATGGATAAAACAGCTTCTGCAGCAACAAACACTATCAAGCTCATCACAAGTTAAACAGAGAGTTATAAAAGAAAAAAGTGCTCACCTCTTTGCCCTGTCTTTCTCATCTTCATCCATTAGATTGTCTAAGCAGTTTTTTCTGTTGAAGGAATGTGAGAATCATTATGAATTGTCATTTTGTTAGCTCTACTTGCAGGTTAATCTCAGAGTCGCTCTATTTCATTTTAATAACAGTGATGATATCCAGGTCAGATAAATGTGTCAGCAGTGCTTTACGCCGCAGTCCTTGATTTTAGGAAACATCCATTGTGGATAATGTTATTCCTGAGCGGTACGCTAGCTTTAGGGGCTCCAGCCAGGGATCAAGGCTCCCAGGAACAACATGGTTCACCAGCACAGTACAAAACCAGCTACTTCTTGGGTTATTTTTTGGTGTGGAGGTTACTTTTTGCAAACTGGACGAACCCTGGGGTCTGCCTAAGTTGAAAAGGTGTTTTCAGCACCCCCACATTCCCCCCAAAACCATCCCTGGTGCAAGAGCCAGCATCACTGATGCCTCTGACTCCTCAGGTGGAGCATCCTACTGGGCATCTGTTCATCCATCCCTGTGGGCCCTGACCTGAAGCCCAAAGAGACAGTTGTAACTATACTGAATTACACCCCAAATTCAAAGTGTCCTCATAAATCCCGCTGCCTAAGCCACACTGTGGAAAAACTCTCCCGTAGCTCAGATAGAGTGCCTGTCTGGTGGTGCCGACACCGAGCGTGGGGACCGCACCATCCCCATCACTCTTTTTGCTAATCTCCATCAAAATGTTGTGACCTGCCATCAGGTTTATAGTCCAATCGCTCCAGCAGTTTGAGCTGTGAGGAGAAAGTACTCTGAGCGCAAGATGTGTTGATAAAGCCACAATGTAAAAGGGGGTAAATTGGGTAAATTAAGTACATTCACGTAGGCAAGGTGAAGGGAAGAATACAAAAGCAGCCCAGCTGAAGGCTGAGATCCTCAGAAAGACTTGTCACCAGCTTACTGCCCACCCTCCTTTGCTCCGTGGCCTTATGAGAAAGTGATGCTTGAGCCGTAACCGCTTCAGCCTGAGGAGGATGCCCTGTGCTGCTGCAGCCTCTCACAGCACCTCGGGCCCATGTCAGAGCACACAAACCACGTGCTGCTGCATCCCACGCAAATATTTCCCGAACCGGCAGCACAATGCTGCTACAAACTCTGGATATTGTCAAAGCGTCATTTTCAAAGCGGCGGTGTAATGACAGGCAATGATAACACTCATTTTCAAAAATCAATGTTTCTCATTTATAATGAGACATGTAAGTCATGAAGAAAGTTGAAGGGGCGGGGGGGGCGAGGAGAGAAGTTAGTTGCTAGGCATTATTTAAGCCCATGGTATTTTCCACGTATGAGTCACACATAGGTTTGTCTGTTTAAAGAGCATTTTATGAAATAACAGGAGTGAAAACTTACTGATAGTAAGAACAGTGGATAAACTCACTCCTCCTGCTACTAGTTCTCTTACAGCAATATTCCACCTGCTCATTACTCAACAGTTAGATAAGAACATGAAACTACTCTGTAATTTTTTATGCAATATGAGACTAATGAGGAATTAAAGCCACAGATCACTGACTGGAGGGTAAAGCTAGTACTTCATGGCATTCAGCTTTTTGATAGAGGAGCATAAAAAGGAAATATAAAGGCTGACTGGCTTTTTTAGTCGTAACTGGCAAATTTAAGTTGCTGAATTCTATTATACAGAACAAAATGACAAATAACACCATGTAGTTTTTAGATGTTTTTTAGGATATTTATTTGGCCTTGCGAAGCAGCCAAGTCAGCCGTATTTTAAACTAGGAAAATTTATAGACCCAGTTACATTTTATTTACCAATATTTACAAATATTTTAGGTGGTTATTTGCCCAGTGCCAGAATCAGACTGCTAGCCCAACCACTGTGTTTTCAAATAATACAGGCTAAAATGTAGGGACAAAATTCAGTGGGTTTTGTTGCAACCAAAATGTTCACCTACATTATTCAAGAATAAAGAAGGCATCAGTAATATGGCAAGGGTTAGCATTTAGGATTTTGTTGTCTTTCTTTGCTAGCCTTGTGCTCAAAGTGCACTGTTGCGTGCATCCTTGTTGAATCTAGGATATGACAAGCAAAATGGGGCAGTGTCAGCAGAAGAAGTTGCTTTCTCTAAATCCCTGAAGGTCTTCCTTTGCTGCACCAAAGCCTCCTCTGGTTGTAACAGATTCCCTGTAGGAAGCAGGAATATGGGGACGAGAGCTCTGGGTGGCTCTGAGGAAGGATGGGGATGGATGGAGCAGTCAGCAACAGTGCTGCTCAGCCCTGGCTGTTTTGGAGACGCACAATGTACCTAATGGAAAGGGGCTTCCTACAGCTGTACCTATAAACCATCAAGGAATTACAGTGCCAGGAAGCCTGTACACTGACAAGAGAGCAACAGGTCTAACTGGTCTGTTTTGCCAAGAATTTGGCTAGATCTGTAAAGCAATTCATGGCCAGCTTCCAGTAAACAAGGTTTCTCACTGACTGACATGAAATTCTGGACCTGCTGTGCTGTTGCTAGTGTTAGACAATATCTAATTGTCATTTTGCTTCTGTTTGCGCACACGGCAAAATCTCCAGAGCATCGTAAGCATTACTAACAGTGTTTGCCAGTACATATGCACCATATGAAATTAAAACCGTTCTCAATAAAATAGATACAGCAGAGTATACAACTGCTGCAAACCTGTACTGTCATCCCTCTCCTGAGCCACACCAGATGCTGGCTTACACCTGGAGGAGGAACCCATAGCATGGAGCTTAGGTATGTGCTTAGTGCAACCTGCTTGCTTTATGTTATCCTCCTAGTCCCTGAGCTGGAAGGGTCCCAGATAGCAAACTGGAAATCTACTCTCTCATCCCTGTCAATGCCTGGTTTAGGAGGCAATTCTGGCTCTGTGCCACAGTTCCCCTGCAAAGAGGTGACATCGAAAAGTGGCACAAGGATTTCTCAAAATTTGAACAATCCTTTCACATAACAAAGAGAATTTGGAAACCTATAGGTAACAACATCACACGATGTCACTCCTGCCGATGGAGTATTTGGCAGTGACAGTTACATTTGGAGCTTCATTAATATCATCATTATCGACAAGGAGTGAAGACGCCATCACTCAAAATGATGGGAACCACCTGGAATAAGGAGAAAAAAAGCTCATGTACTACCATCGGGGCAGTACTCAGACAGACACACAGAAAGATGCACACCCACAAGTGGGAAGAGTGTCACTTTGGAAACATAAGACTGGCTGAAAGTGTTAACGGTGTACCCCTGGCTTACTTATCAGATGGAGAAGTATAGCACAAACATCCCCCCGACATTCATTCATACGATGAATAGTTGCTTGGGAAAGAAGTAATTCAGGCAGAGCGCCAGCTCACTCCAGGGACTCTCCAGAAGAAAGGTTGCACATGTTTATTTTGATACATTCCCAGTGGACACAGAGCTTGCACTATAAAGTTCATCTGGCACTGATCACCTTACCCGGCGCTAGAAACGCGCTTTTTTAGCAAGTTAAACTACTACTGTTCTGTGTGGGTGAGGATGGTTTCTCTCCTTCCTGTCCTCATAAGGATATGCTATAAAATGACTGACACTCAAATGTAAGTAATCAGCTGTTGATTTCCCACTAAGTTGCCACGTGGCCAGCTAATCTCAGTTCCTACAAATCAGCCTGACATTTAGCAAGAATTTTTAATCATATTCATTTAACTCAGCTGAATTAAATCAGAGATGTAAATTTCTTTTGGAGGTCCTGGGATGTGTCTGGGGAAGCCTGGTAAGAAATCACAGTGCTTGTGCTCCTCTGACCCTGACTTGCACAGCTAGGGGGGAAAGACTGGGATTTTCCTCCCCTTCCCTCTCTAGCACAGTGGGGTGTCTGCCTCCACCACCCCACAGGCCTGCTTGGGATATTCAGCCATTTGTCCTGTACAGGGCATACTGAGCCCTGGGGAGAGTGGTGCTGCCCGTCATACCCTTTTGTTGCTTGCAACCCACTACAGATATACCTGAGCCCTCCCTCAGACCTCACCATCAGACCACTTAAGGATGCTGGTACAATATCACCATCCTAAGTAAAGATGATGATGTTGCACTTGGAGAATGATCCTCTCACAGACAGGGGATGGGCAAGGGTTGTATGGAAAACTGGGACATGGGAAGAAACATCTTGAACTACCTTCTGGCCTCTGGACAGACTCTCCCCAACAGCTGTTATCTTTGTGAGGAGGGAAGAAAAAGACCAACCGGGTGGAGGGTAGACATGCCCCCATGCCTTCCAGACACATCGCTCAGCCTCCAGTGCCCATGTCTGCTGAGTGTTACTTCTGCAAGACGCTGAGCACTGCCTCAACAGGGAGTTACCCTCCAGTTCCCTCTTCAAAGGGGAGGAAAGAGGCTGTTAGCCAAGACCTTGGCATTATTGGCATTCCCCCTCTACTCTGCACTGGTGAGGCCACAACTGGAATACTGCATCCAGTTCTGGGCTCCCCAATTCAAGAGGGACAGTAAACTACTGGAAAGAGTCCAGCGAAGGGCAACGAGGATGATTCAAAGATTGGAGCATCTCCCTTACGAAGAAAGGCTGAGAGAGCTGGGACTCTTTAGCCTGGAGAAGAGAAGGCTGAGGGGAGACCTTATCAATGCTTATAAGTATCTAAAGGGTGGGTTGAAGGAGGAGGGAGCCAGACTCTTTTCAGTGGTTGCCAGTGAGAGGACGAGGGGCAATGGGCACAAGTTGGAACATAGGAGAACATATTCTCAAATATGAGAAAAAACTTCTTCACAGTGAGGGTGACAGAGCCCTGGAACAGGCTGCCCAAGGAGGTTGTGGAGTCCTCGTCTCTGGAGATTTTCAAGACCCGCCTGGATGCAGTCCTGAGTAACATGCTCTGACGTGCTCTGGGCAATCCTGCTTCAGCAGGGGAGTTGGACTAGATGATCTTTATGGTCCCTTCCAACTCTAAAAATTCAGTGAAATTCAGTGAAATTATAAAGGAGGCATGGGGTTTTCCCTTCCAAGTATTTCCCTTCCAAGCCTTGCTGGGGGGCAAAGAGAAAGATTAGTAAATGTGGCAGGAAAGGTTACAAGGTTACAGGCAAGAAGTGACCATCCAACCATTTTAAATGCCTTGTTTCATATTTCTCTGACATGGATGAAGCATTCGGATATCCCACCATGAGGCCTATGGCATGAACACACAGCAGGAGGATTTGTATAAACACAAATCAGAATAAATCAACAGATTCATAGACGCACCAAACTGAACTGCACCCCTCCATCCTTGTTTTTCAGATATAAACCTATGAACTGTTACGAGAACGTGCTGGAGTCCGTAACTAAATACAGCACAATCCCACCCGTAGCAATCAAAATTGATTTATCAAAATGTAAATAGAGTAGCCTTAAGAAAACTTAAGAAAAGGTAGCAAAAAAAATCACTTTCCTGATGGCATACATTATTATTTGAGAAGGGGCTGTGACTTTTCAATGGAAGAATGGCAGTCTGCAGTTACCACAGGTCATATAACGCTGCAATTTTTATGGGAATTACTGTTTTTACGAGTAAAGGAAAAAATCCAGTAGCATGGTAAGTGTCCAGCTTCAGTTATGACTATTTCTGCCTGACAGCGTGCAGTTTAGTCTTCCTGCATTCAGTAGATTACTACATTTTGTTTACAATAGAGAAGAGGTTGTTCAGAGGTTTCCAAAAAAGAAAAGAAGAAAACATTTCGAGAAAAAAATTGGACTTCAGGAACCTCAGAGGCTTTTATATGTTTCATACGTATGTGTACTGTGAATTTTCAGGTGGTAACAGGCTTAAAGCAAAACAGACATAATCTGAATGCAGACAATGAAAATGATAGAATTTGACATAAATTAATGCTCCGCTCTTCCGAACTGGGGGTGGCAGGGAGATGTTTACAGGTAATGCAGCTGAGTATTATGAGATTAAGATGAAGAGAAGTGAAGGCTCAGGACATATTCTGGGTTTATTCTTTGCATTATTCCCATTTAGTGGGACGAAGTATTCTATTCTGAAGGTCAGAAACGTTGCTCCTACTGCTGTGTGCTATCTGACATCTTCCTCTCCCCCTATCCCGCTGCCGGCTGAATTTTAGGGTGAGAGGCCTGCAAACCCTCTATGGATGTGGTATGATTTGCAGCAGTTTAAGTCAGGAGTGAGACGGCTGACGTCAGCAGCGCCGTGCTGGAGCGCGGCCAGGCTAAGCGAGAGGCGTCCTTTATCTCTAGCTTGTGAGCAACGCATGAAGTTTGTGCGGCGCTTGGGATCTCTGACGAAGATCAGTACATACGTGCTCGTTATCTTCCTTATTATTATTATTATTGTTGTTACTGAATGACTAAAGCCATTCAGACTTCAGTGAACAGGCTAAGTGAATCCCCGGGTTCCTACTGCTGCTCTGCTCTCCCCTCGCACGGCTGGAAACAGAAAGGCAAACAAATTAAACTAACATTAATCAGCAAAGACTGCCATCTGTATAACTCGGAGCACTTCTCCGCGTGCCCGTCCCCTTCCAGCAATGCTAAACAGGATTAGCCTTCCGTGGGCGGATGGGGAAAGTAGGTCAGTTTGGTAACATCGCTGCGTGTGATGAACGGAGGAGGATGTGACTGCAATGGTGTGTGGGCAGCCCTCTCGCCTTCCGAATGAGCCGCGGAGACGAAGCACCTGGGCTCGCCATGGGGCTCAGACCCCTGTGTCCCTGCAGGACGATGTCTGCCATTGGTAGAATGGCAAAAAGGGATGTAACTCTAAAGCTGGACACTTACCATGTTGCTGGATTTTTTTCCTTCACTTGTAAAACAAGTAATTCCCATAACGATCGCAGCCTTGCCTGACCTGTGGTAACTGCAGACTGCCATTCTCCCATGGAAAAGTCACAGTGCCTTCTCGAATAACAATGTGTGCCATCAAGAAAGTGATGGTTTTGCAAGGGTTTTGCAAAGCATGGCTGGTGCATTGGAGTTAATGGGTGCGTTTCAACAAGGAAACTGAGGCATGGGGCAGCTAAAGGCTTAGTTACTACTCGTTTGTGCACAGCCAAATATTTGTCAAAGGTTATGCATGAGCGAAATGGCAAGGGACAGTAACCCATCCGGTGGAGGCATTGTCTTTCTCTATTGACTGTATTGGGTGTGTAGGGATGGTGGCAGGAAAGCCAAAGCTCTCCTAGAGCTGACACTTGCAGGCCACGTCAAGGGCAACAAGAGATTCTGCCGCTACATGAGCAGTAAAAGGTTAACAAGGAAAAGTGTGGGGCTGCTGCAGTATGGGGGGTTGGTGGGGAGGAGAATTAGCGACAGCAAACAGGTAAGGCTGAGGTACTGATGCTGCCTTTGCCGCAGTCTTCATCAGCAAGGTCTCCCAGGTCTCTGTGTTGGATGCAGGGTCAGGAAGAAGAAGAAAGACCAGCAGCAGGCGGGGGAACTTGAAGGAGCTTGAGGCAAGTTAACCCATACAAGTCAATGGGGCCTGACCACCTGCCTCCATGGGTGCTGGGAGAGTTGGTAGTGTCCTTGCTAGGCTGATCTCTCTCATCTTTGAGAGGTTGTGGAGATGGGGGACGTCCCCAATGGCTGAAGAAAGGCAAATGTTGCCTTCAAAAAAGGCCAAAAGGGTGATCCACGGAGCAACAGGCCAGTCAGCCTCATTTCACCCCCTGGGAAATCATGGAGTGAGTCCTGTTGGAACACCTCTCTGGGCACTTGAAGGAGAATGTGATCAGAAACAGTCAGCGTGGATTTACCAAGAGTAACCTGATTGCCTGTTATGATGAAATGACAGTATCTGTGGATAGGGAGAGGGCAGTGGATGTCTTCTATGTCAGCTTCACGCTCAAGGGCAGGGCTGTTGTCATGGTGGGGACCCAGAGAGGCTGGAGGAAAAGGCTGACAGGAACCTCATGAAATTAAATGGGGACAGCTGCCAAGACCTGTACCTGGGTATGAAGAGCCTGGCGCTCTGATACAGGCTGGGGATGGACTGACCCAGGGAGCAGCTCTGCAGGAAAGGCCCTGGGAGTCCTGGTAGGCAGCAGGCAGCATGCTGTGCATGAGCCAGCAGTACGCCTTGGTGATGAGGATGGTCAACAGCACCCTGGGCTGCATGGACTGCTCAGCCTGAACAAGGGAAGGGATTATCCCACTTGACCTAGCACTTGTTAGACCATACCTAGGGTAGCGTGTGTGGTTTTGGCTCCCCCAGCACAGAAAAGATATACATTAACTAGAGGGAGCTCAGCAGAGACCCACCAAGGCAGTGAGGGCTGGAACACTTGTCCCATGAGGAGGTGCTGGTTGAGCTGAGCTGGTTTGGTCCGGACAAAAGACAGCTTTGGGACATCTTAAAGCACCCCCCCAGTGCCTATAAAGAATCAATGAGGAGCCAGAGCTAGAGTCCTCATGGTGATGCAGGACGAGAGAGTGAGAAATAATCGGCGTAAGCAGAAAGAAGAGAGGAGCACCTTTTCTCCATGAGGACAGCCAAGCAGTGAAGCAGGCTGCCCAGAGAGGCTGTGCCATCCCCATTCTTAGAGGTTTTCAACACCTGATGGGACAAAGCCCTGAGCAGCCTGTTCTGACCCCAGGGCTGGCCCTGCTTTGTGCAGGAGGTTGGACTGGAGACCTCCTGAGGTCCCTTCCAACCTGAATTGTCCTGTAATTCTGGATCTACTGAGCTGGCTACTACCAGAAACATCCTAAGCATATCAGTCATGCTGAATTAGTTCCTATATTATACATGTTCCTGAAATCTATTTTATTATGCTTTTACTCTTCTGTGCTACAAATAGCTTGTGCACTGTCTCCCCTATACTGACATCCCTCCTGCTTTATAAACCTGCCACCTAGGAGAAAAGAATGCAAGATACATATCTTAACATTGTATGTCTGTATGTCATGTGTCTGTCATGTCACTTTTAGATGATGATTTAAAAAATATTCACTTTATGATAGAATTAGCAAAAAAAAAAAAAAAAGAAGAAAAATGCCTCTCATGAGAATGGCCCTTGACTGTTATTCTTCTCTACTTCTCATGTTCTTAATCTGTTTTAGGTATTTATAAAACGTTAATCTTCACAGTATCAGAAGTCCCAAAGGTACAAAGACTTTAACATGTGCTTAACTCTATACTGCTAGAAGAATTCTCTCATGTATGTGTATCATTGCAAAATCCAGGCCTAAATGTGGAGGTAAAGCTGCACAGATTATTTTGTAATTATTAGCTCTGAAACCTTCCCTTGAAAATGGTCTCAGTTATAAAGTACTCTCAGTTGTAAAAATCTGTTAAAGTTTATTTGCTTCTGCAAATATTTAAATAAGTAGAATAATATAATATCTGACCTATGATCTTCTCGTGGTCAAATGCTCAGCCAGTACAGGCAAACTGGCAGAGTATGCAAATATAACACTATAAAGATTTATTTGTCAAAAACTCAAGGATTGTTATTTGGTTTGGCACAAACTACCTGGGAAACACCAACACAAGCAGAAAATCAGTCTTTTTCGATGGGACTGCTGTCAAAGTCGCTCTTTTTTTTTTTTTTTCTGGCAGCAATAGCCTTGACAAGATCCTTTTAATCCTTTCCATCCAATTAAACAGGCTACAGTGGCACCAGAGTATAAAGCAAGATGCCCAGGAGCTGACATAGGTTGGTCTCATTCCCTTCACTCTTTTGTTTGTTTGTTTGTTAACCATTTATGGATGGCTCTCAAAGTACCTAATTAATCTTCTTTTAAAAGCCCTGGGCCTGGGACTAATTTTGCTAACAGCAGAGAAATTTAATCCAGAAGGGAATTTTGAATTTTTGACAGTGCTGTCATGATTGTCATGATTTACACCAGCTGTGACAGTGTCCCCTCCATACATAAGATGTTGAAGTAAAAGGCCACACATTTCTGTGGAGATTTCAGCAGGAAAGCAGAAACTAAACATGAAGCCCAACTTCCTCCTAGTTTTAGGCACCTAACCTGATGTGGCAGCTCCCTCCTCATTGAGCAGAACCTGGGGTGAAGGGCTGTCCTCCCTCAGTGTCCTTGCCTTCTCCCCGCCCCAATGGGACCTTGCTTGCTTCTTCAACCAGCTAGAAACGGTGGGCCCAGCTCCAAGGAATGGACTGGGACTTGAGCCAGGCAACGAGTGCTCTCCTTGGCCTTCCCCGTCCTCATGGTGACACCCATGGGGACTCAGCTGCTCTGATCATTGATGGTGGCTGGAGGCATGGGGGGAAACGCAATGAGAGCCTGCAAAAAGTAACAACTTCCCTGCCCTTTGCAAGAGCCAAAGCTGTGGCCTAAATCTGCTGCTGTACAGGGAAAAAAAAAACCCTACACAATAGAAAGAAATAAATACAGATATCAACACCAATAATCCCATCACTTTTGTGTTAACAGCTTGATAACATATCTGCTTATAACTCACACACTGCACTAAATTTTCTGCTCTATAGTAACTATCACATTCCTGTCAGCAGAACTAAATATTTAATCATCTGGGGAGATGAATCATGAAAAGCTGTTTTGGGGAGATATTTTTAAATGGACAATTTGTTGTCATTTAATTTTGAGAACTTGCTGTCTCTCTCTTCTCTCAGGAGGGACCCTGCAAGCCTGTGACCATACAGACTGTTGCTCTGAATGGCTTGCTGTCTCCCTTGCAGGTGAACCGTGTAACCTATGGGGTTTTAGGGTAATTTCTGACAAGACTAAGGCAGGAGGGTGCAGTCAGCTCAGGATTTGGCTGGGCACCACTTAGTCTAAAGACATAGGGAGGCCAGAAACACACGATCTGCCTGGTAGCATGGCACCTTATGGTTGGATGCTCTCTGGTTGCGGTCCCCCAGTTTTATGTCTGAGTCCCTAAACCTGCAGAGAGTTCAGACACAGCATCAGACCAAGGTTGCACCTGCATCTTGCACCGCCTTGAACGTTTATGCCCTTGAGTCCCTCCTATCTCAGGCTGAGCCACGCTCCGGCTGTGGTACTGGCACTTCCCCACTGATGTGTGAAGTGCCGCTGTTCTCAGCCCTCATCATGCTGATGATGGTTCCCGTTTTTACAACAATAAAGTTTCTCCAGTGTGATGTAAAATTCAAATCAGGTTTTACGAAATGAATCTCTAAGGAAAAAGGATAATTATTAAAGAGCTTCATTAGTGCTTTGCAATCTTAATTATGATAATTATATTTTTGTAGCTAATAGAACTGAACTCCTGCTTTTAAATCTCATTAATGAGCATTTTTAATCCTTCTCCTACTGGGCCAAAAAAATCATAATGTTGAACTTTATATTTACACAGGGCACTATTTTTAATAAAAATGATGCAGTTTACTTAGGATTTCCATTCGATTTTATCTGCCCTTTGAAGGCGCATCTTCTCCCAAGACACAAGAAATGAAGAAGAGCAAAGATGAATTCAGCAACTTGGACTCAATTTCCCTTCCTGGCAACAAGAGGGCACAGTCCCTACACCAGGATGGCAGCTGCCTATGGACATTGGCTGCTGTCAGGGAAGCCTGTGACACCACGGTTCTCTTGGAAGCACAGATTTAAAGGTCTTTTCCTGAACAGCCCAAGGGCTGAGCTTCACTCACTCTGGGTCCCCATGTGGGCTTTCAACAAGACCATACACACACCATGTGAATAGGCACAGGATGCGACCCACTGCATGAAGGAGAGACTTGTCAGGGCAGGTAGTTGCTACAGGACTGCATCGCCACACCAGAGCAGTCCCATGGGCAAGTAGGAGACCGAGGGCTTGCAGGAGTCATATCATGGTGGCCAACCCTAATCGATGGTCAGGGTTGGGGAAAAGGTGGCAGCCAAGGGAAAAGGTCAAAAGAAATCTCAATAAAAAAGAAATGCCTAAATTCACAAACTATTCATCTGGTGCGTGAGTGGGAAAAGGTTCCCCAACCAGCTTCTGGAAATCTTGAAAAGTGCCAGCAAGTGACACCAGTATAAAGAGTCTTTTCTGAGTACAGTTTATAATCTCTGATAGAGTAGTGTCCTTAATTTATAAGCCACCCATCGCCACTCAGATCCAATGGACTAGTGGAATGTTTTTTGAGTCTGCAGCCAAATATTTTACAGTTACTAATACAGAGAGACAGTAAAAGATCAAAGAGGGAAGAGCATACAAATTCAGATATCTCAATAAAGAAATGAAAACAATAAAGCATATATTGAATATTATCTGCCTATTAATCTCTGGAGTAAATTCAGAAAACTAATTAAAACCTTCTACACAGATAAATGATAAGCTTCTTTATTCAATGAGCTCAACATATGAACAAACAGAGGTTTGTGTTGATACCACCGTTATTAGCAATTGCATTAAAGCAAATGATTTTTAGTGTGCTACTGGGAATACAGCGATTTGAAAAACAAAATGTTAGGAGATGAAAAATTCAAACCTTTACTGTACTGAGCATATCGCATTTCCTGTTCTTTTTTTATTTATTTCAGGTAATGATAACTCTTGTGGGTCAGCACAACAAAGAAATAAGACAAGAAGAAGAGAAAATAAACCCAAAGCCTATACAGAAGCAGGAAAAATCTCTGCATAATCATTCTCCATTGGAAGTCCACCTTTAAAAGGTGGTATCACCTTCCCGCATGGGAATGTCTCTAATTCATCTGTGCTTACTGCACCTTGTGTCCCTTTTTCTGCTATTGGCTTCAACACTCGCAAGGGATTTTGTCTGAATTTTATAGGGAGGCTTTGCCTCCTCAACCGTAATTGATAGATGTTCTATTTTTGTGGTGCAGCAACGCTGTCTTGCGTGACATGGCGTGGCAGTGCTGTGTGCGTGGGGAGCTTGCAAGGCAGCCAGACTTCCTCTCCCTTGGGGCTCCGGGAATAGCCCCCATCCCAGGCATCCCTTTAGATGGGTGTGACTTGGAAAAGGGGGATCCTGAAGAGCACTTAAAACAACAAATTTTACAGCTTAAGCTGTGCGTTCAGTTCAAGTGCAGAGCCTGAAATAATTAATTTCAATATATAGTCGGTCCTGAATCTGATTATTTAGGATCAATTAAAACCGATCTGGCTCCAGGATTCAGATATGCTCCTAGGGGTCTTATGCAAGGAAATGACTTGAAAGACTTGACTTTTTTATCCATAGTGTGTACCGGTGACCCAGGGCTGATTAGCATAAAAATAGCTTTTAACTGATGAAATAGGGGAATGAGAGAGCACTGTAACTGCTTTTGTTTATATTTTTTATTCATACACCAGCATCTTCCTATTTCATATTGTACATTTAACTCTCCCTATTGACCAAAATGAAACAGAGATTTCAAAAAGTCTCAGGCTAATGTCCTCTTGAACATGGGCTAAATGCAGGATATAGTCCACAGAGTATAAAGTGCACTTAAATTTTAGCATATTCACTCAACTGCGGCGTTTCAGAAACAGAGAAGTCATTAAAAGCCCCATAGCGAAATATCAAATTATGCCTCTGCCAGATATTAACTTTGAAAAGAAAGAATAGAGACACTGAAAACCACAGTGAAATACTGATGTGCTGATTCACTTCGTGCTTATGTACTGCGTGAGTTAGAATTGCAAAATAATATATCTCTTCTGTGCCAAATGATATTAGTAGGAAAGCATCTTTGGCTATGATGGGTGCTGCTTTCCATTCTAAATGTGCATTTTCCCTTTCCACTTGCAAGAAAATTTGCTGTCAGAATGTCAAGCTGACTTGCTATTTTATTTGCCATCTGTGTCAAATATTCATACAGACACACTAAGTACGTGTCTGTGTCCCAAAAGGTCTGAGTTGTTGCACACTGTTACCTATCTTTCATAATTACCAGGGTAAAAACTAGAAGGGGAAAAAAAATCTGACATAATTTTACATCTCTACTCATGGCGAATCACATTTTATTTCAAACAGAGTGCCATGGCCATTACTGGAGCACCACATATGGAAAAACAGGACTTGAACCCACAATGCACCACAAATTTTGCAGGTAATCTAAAAAAATCAGGATTAACTGTCCTGCAGAAAGTAAGGTACTTTACACCCCATGTATTCCGTAGCCAGTACTGTGACTACAGCTCTTGTAGGCATATCTGACTGGCTTTAAACAAGTAGTGAAGCATCAATGCGGCTCAGTGTAGGTCTTCTAGTTTACATATTTACCCAGTGTCACTTAAAAAGTTGTTTAGAGCAGCTAGATTTAGGGGAAAAAGGGGGAAAAGAGAAAGAGGAGGAAAGAAAGAGAAGCAATTGGCAGGGAGCTGAGGTTGGGGTCAGGTCAGGTCCTCTGGCTCACAGCCTCGTGCGAAGCAGCTGAGAGAGGTAAATTGCAGGGCTATGGGTTGAAATGGGGAGAAAAGGGAAAGTCCCACGTCCCGCTTCCGAAACCCACACAAAAAAAGGAGATCCTGAAGGCAGTTTTGGGGACCCCAGGAAAAAAGCTGTTGGCACAGGATGGATTGGGATGTTTGGTCGCAGAGATGCTATTGCTGCTCCTTGTCTGATGGGTTTAAAGCAGTCTCAAAGGTGGCTATAGAAACTGTAGCAACTTTAGTGTCTGCAGAGAAGACATTAATTTATTGAAACGGTGCCAAAGGTAGCATAAAATTTGATATCACATCACTTCACTTTAAACAACTTATATTTCGTCCTACTGCCACACCATTTTGGGGATATTTGGGTCTGAGGATTTTTGCTTTTAATCAGAAAAATATTTGGTTCCCTGTGGGTGTTTTTTCCCCCCCTCATCCTCCTCTTCGATACTTCAAAAGGCAAGCTCCTGAGAAAACTTTTCTGCTGGTTCCTATTGTTTCCTACTTCAAGTGAAAAAAGTACATGATGTAAAATCTGAACACCAAGACTTTGTGAATGTGTAAACTTCAGAACTCTAAACCTTTCAGCCTCTGCCAATGTAAACTACCTAAAGTGCAGAGAATTAAGTACACTTTATCGTGTCTGACCATGATTGAACATGTTCCAGTCCTCCTAAAATCTGCGGCAGGGAGTCTCTCAAACCCCCCAAAGCAGAGCGAGGCTTTTTCAAATAGGCATGAGAAAAAGAGGGCGATCCTCATCCAAATCTCAGTCTCGGCCCTTTGGCTCTCTCCTTTGAAAATTCTCGCCTTGCTGTTTCTAACCCCCTGACTCAAGGACACGGGGCAAGAAAAAGCAAAACCTACATTTGCTAACCGAAATGCTCTTTATTCCCTAAATTCCTAGGAAAATTGCACAGAAATTTTAATAAGCACTTCTGCAGCGCACATTGGGGTCTGTCTATGCCGCCCACCCTCTTTGATGTTGCTCCATTAATGTCTAACTGACCTGTTTTCTAGAAAAACAGGTACCTTGGTCCAACCCCCGGAAGCCAAAAGGGCTAAGATGTACATTTTGGGAACCCAGCTATGGGCTTTCTGTCCCTCAGGCAACAACAGCCTCTGCTTGCCCTGCTTCCCCCTCTGCTCATGACATCCCGGACCAGCACCCTCTACCCTGAAGAGAAACCCCCCCCGGTGCCATGGCACCACGCTGCCTTCCTCCCACATAAGCACACACTGTCCCTGCTCCCCTTCATTGTACTGGATCCAGTGCCCAGGTCGGAGACTCTGCATTGCACTAAACAACATGTCTTGTGCGTTGGAGCTGGATATCTGGGAGCATGTGTGTGCTGCTACACCAGCCAAAGCCTGATGTACACGTTGGCCATGAGGAACTGGAGTTTGGCTGCCACTGCTTGGGCGGCCAAAAGGGTTTAAGTTGGCATTGGTCAAGGGAAGCTGGAACAGAAAGCCATTAAGGGCTGGCATTCCTTAGATTTGCTCTTATCTCTTTTATCATTTGGAAATATTTTAGCGGAATGAAGCACAACACAGTTGCAGCTGTGCTTCAGTTGGTCCACTGTCTAGTGCTAGGCTATTTTAAAACAGACATTATCCTGAGAAATAATGAGAAGTCTTAAACTATACTGTGAAGCACGCAGTAAATTTTTAGTTGGCTAAAGAGCAAGGAGTGAAATGCGAGAAAATGTTTTTCCTGATATATTTTCTCTCTCTCTTCATGGAAATATTGATGTGAAGGATAGTAATATTGCTACTGAATTCTGACCCGTGTGGCTAAAAAGATACATTACTTGCATCAGTCCAGGGGACAGTTCTCTCAATCTTGCTTCCTCTGCAAATGCAGTTATCTTGCTCTGGCACTTTGCAAAATCCTCTAAATTACTATTAAATTAAATACTTTTAATTTATGGAGGATTTCAGCTGAACTCATATTTCTGTGCCATTAATTACCAAGTATTTTACTGACTCTGGGAAAAACATTAATAAATCAATCTAAATGAACTCCCACCTTCCCCCCTGAACTGGGGATGGGTGTCATCAGTCACACTCTAAACTGAGAAGGTTATATTTCCCTTGGATTCATCATTAATCTCATCTCAAATCACGTATTTCTGAGTGGGCTCAGGGCAACATTCTCAAATACGGAGTTTTTAAGCAAGTGATGGCAGGCTGTTTAGCTGCCTGAATAGGTGAATGGATTTTCAGAGGTCTTCTGTGAGTTCAAACAATTCCCCTTTTGCAATGTTAAGGTTGGTTTGTTTTTTGTTTTTTGTTTTTTTTTCAGAAACAGTACATACACTGGTTATCTTTCAGATAAAATATGATTTCTAGTGTATCCCTGGACACAGTGGAGCTCTGGGGAACTATCGGTGGAAACACAGGTAGTGATAAATCACTGGAATTGAAGAACATGTGGGTGCTTGGAAGGGTCGTTAGTGAGGTGAGTAAATATGGATTTAAGTGCTGACCTCTCAACATCCAAAATTGAAAATACTGACCTTGATATGCAGTGCTGGTCTTTAGTGTGCCTTCACATGGCAAAAAGATCTGCGGGGGTCCAATTCGGCTAAGTCACGTCCCAAAGCACAGTCTAAGGAGGACTATAGTAGTAGAGCAGGCAGGTGAGATATTTCAGATGCTGATGCTACTGGGAGTATTCTTATTACCACCTCCAAATAGCGTTACCCCAGAGTGAAAAAACAAGTGTATTATCTCACAGACCAGTCAACAAAAGTAGATGTTCCCATTTGATCATTGTTTCATCTTCTGTTTGCCAAACCCAACACAAATTTTGGCAAAGGAAAGTATTTCATGAAGTTATGTGGACTGACTTAATGTATTAATCTTCACAGTGACACAGATTATTAGAAGCTCAATGATATGTGGAATGTTTTATGATGTGCTTTCATGCTGATAAATAGCTAATCACCATATATTTGTGGCAACAGAGCATTAGAGGGAGCAGTGATACGTATTCTGAAAACCATTATCGGTCCTTTTACGCCCTCTGCATAATGCCCTATCATCTGCAGTGCTTAACTTTGCAATCTTGCTTTCAAAAACACCAAAAAAAATTTCATTATGAGTATCCTAACATTTGTCAAAGCCTCCTTTCTGGTCTTTTGTGCTGTTGTTTTTTTCAGTAAAAGTGCATTACATGCCATTCGACAGCTGGTAATTGTATGTGTATTGAATTAAAGCATTGATTTTAATTTTCAAAGTCAACCTCACTCTCTTTTAGCTGAATAAATTACTTTTTCATGAGAAAAAACATTGGTACTGGACTTGAGATACAGGATCAGAGCTTATGCTGCCTGTCCTCGGGGGTTTTTTCTGCTGCTTTCTGTTTGAAATATCGAAAGGTTCTAACTTGCACATTACCCAGGAAAAAAAAAAAAAGAAAAAAAAAAAAGATGATAAATCTCCTAACGGCTAGCACAGCTCCTAAATTCATAGCTAGCTTTCAGCTATTTTGTGTTGCATTCCAATTCCCTGCCTGCTAGGATGATTCTCAATCGTACAGATAAGCAATAACAGTCTGGGCAAAGCTTGGATGAAAAACCTTGAAAGAAAATCCAGGTGCTGCTAGGAATTACACTGATTATGCCATGGATTGCAATCTGTCTTTGAGTCAATGGTGAGGTACATTAAGAAGGCTCCCTGGGAAACAGAGGTTCTCTGACCCTTTCCCCTGTATTATCCTTTTCACAGATGCAGACACTTTTCCTTCTCTAGTCTACTCCTGAGGAACTAAACTGCAGACGGAAGCAGTCACTCTCATGTGGAAACCATAGGAAGGAAAAAGAAGAAGAAAAAAAAAGGATCATAGGTTGTCATCCCAAAGAGATGTTCAAAAAAAGACTGAAGCTTTGTGCCAAGTTTCAGAAGACAGGCTTCTTCTCCTTCTCTCTCAAAACCTTATCACCGCAAGCCAAGTCTCTGACCTGTTGCTCTCATCATGCATTCAAAGACATCTGCTGTTTCCTTATTCTTAAACTATCAAACCAATTATCTTGGGCTCAGTCTGGATTTTATACCTCTCTGGAGTGCATGAAGCTGTTCAACCTGCCCTCTACACTGCTCACATCCCTGTGAGCACTGCCTCCTCCCGCAGCATCGCCCCTTCCAGGTATGGTACTGGGGAAATACCATTCGTCTACCAGCATCCTGCTTAAGCAGCATCAATGCTTAATCAAATATTTAAAGGGTAGTTGTCAAGAGGATGGGGTCAGACTCTTGTCAGTGGTGCCCCAGGACAGGACAAGAGGCAATGGGCACAAACGGGAACACGGGAAACTCCATCTCAACATAAGGAAAAACTCCAGTGACCACGCGCTGGAACAGGCTGCCCAGAGAGGTTGTGGAGTCCCCAGATATTCAAAACCTACCCGGATGTGTTCCTGTCCAGCCTGCTCTAGGTGAACCTGCTTTGGCAGGAGGACTGGACTAGATGATCTCTGAAGGTCACTTCCAACCTCTGCCATGCTGTGATTCTGTGATTCTGTGATCCTCCATCCAGCATTTCAGCTGGGACAGAGAAATGAGGCCAGTCCCTGTTCTCACACACATCAGTGAGGAACGACAGTAAGTCCTTTGAAATGAGTGAAGCTAAAGCTCTGTATAACTGACCTGGAAATGCAACCTAGCACTATACACTGAGCCGCTAAAGTGGAGCTGGAACAAGTGAGAGCTGCAACTGCTTCCCTTTTTTAAAGAGGTTTCCTGCTAATGTGGAGTCATGGTTTGGACGAGGAGTCTGCCCAGCTCCAGCCACGCTGCGTGCTGTAGGTGTGACAGAGTCAGAATTTGGGTGAGGATTTTTTTTGTCATGCTGTGTCATATTTTTTTCATAGTTGGCTGAAGAAACTCTCTGCAGAGTTTAAGAATTTATTTTAATATTGTGTCTTGATTCCTCCGTGCCTTAAGATTCTGTAGGCATGCCATAGCTTTCCCTTGTTTCTCTGTCTAGCAATTCAGTGCCTTCCAGACAGGCATTAGTAAAAAATCCAGCATTAAGACTTAATTCAATCAAAATTTACCAGTTTATATGACAGAAAATGCTAGCCCACACCGGTTACTTCATGTCTTTTTTACTCTAAGCCCTGTGGTTCTTTTTTGCAGCTGTGCATTAAAATGAGTTTTCTCTGAGGTGTAATAAAAATATCACAGCAGAGACATACATCATCTTTTGGATGCCATGTTATGTGCTGAAATTTTTCATGGTACGCTTAGTTTGCATTTGTCCAAAGTAACTGAAAGTGAGAATGTACACTGACCTGCTCCAGAGCAATCGCATTAGCCACCAAAAATGCAGAAGATCACATGCATCAATTTGACTCTGTGCAGCACAGTGTTTATTATTTCTGCAATAAACTGTAGAACAAAATAAAGTGTGAGAGCATTTCATTCGTGTCTGGCTGCCCTATTGCCATGATATTACTTGGAGAAGTAAATATAGGGATATATGCACAGGGCTTTTCTCTGTCTGGCCATGAAGTCTGTATTACTGACCACTTTCTGCTTTTGATTCTTATTTTAGTCAAACTCTTTACAGCTTTTACAAGTGGAGTATGTTGACTTCTTGCTGCTTCTTCCAGGCTTAGACTAGCTACTGTTACACTGCTTCCATTTTCAATGTGATAAAGTGAGGTATTGGTTCAGGAGCTTGATACATATTTGAGGGCTATCTGCTTTTCTACAAAGGAAGGGAACAACTGATGCAATATCTTCACTGTATAGCTTTTGCTCAGTAATAAATTTATTCCTGCAAAAACTGAGGGTGGATGGAGGAAAGGATCGTGCATACATTTATATATTCTTTGACACCAGAATTTGGGAAACTGATAATAATGAGAGCCACGGGTGTAATCAGGATTTTCTGAGAAGCCGACTCTCCTCATAATGCAAAGGTGAACTTTACAGCAAAGCTTAGGATTTTTATTATACTAGAAATAATAGGGTGATGGCAGATCTTCATGTGGGGTTGAAAGAATCATGATAATTACTGGCCTCTATCCAAGGACAATCATGAAGAATTTGGGGAATTAGCACCCTCCTCAAGGAAAAAAAAATCACTGGCTGCCCTGGGATGATGTGGATTTTATATATGGTTCTTTTGTTACTAAGATTACACAAGCTTTCCAGCCTCGTCTTTGCAAAAATATTAAAAGATTTTAAATGGGCTTTACCCTAGAGAGACAGAATCCAAAATGCTTGTTACACAAATAAAGTGATGAATGGGATGCCTATATATCATTTATTTCCTCTTGGAATTGGTGACCTTCCATCAATCAGTATTTTCCTTCACACTCCCTCACTTGTGAATTATAAGTTAATCAAGAGTACAATGGAAACAATGCGTCCATAGCCTGCTCACTGCATTCATCTCTCTCCTCAGGGTGGATTACGGATGTTAAAGTTGTAATGAGCTTTCTTTTAGTCCAGTTTTGACCTCAATTCTGACTTTACCAGCAAAAATTTCTCAAGTGAGTTTACACAAGATGTATTTGGAAAATGCACTGGTATGTAGAAAGTGGGGTTGTGAAGCGGCAGTAGTCTAAAAAAGTAACAGCATCTCCTATTTTAGGGGAGTGGGGCACATGGAAAATAATTTAGGCTTAGAATCTTTACATTTATTTCTTTTACTTAGCATCAAAGGGATCAGTGTCTAACTATTTCTAAAAGGTTAATTATTTCTAAAGATCCTTGATCCCAGAATTTACAAACCCGATATGACGGCCATATGTGGCTGATGTGACGGAAGGAGCAGTTATGGGAAAGACAGGTTTCCTGCACTCCTAAAGTCTGGTCCTGGTTTTGCCACACAGAATGACTTTGATGCTATTTCACTGGCTTTGATGCTCTCTCATACTTATCAGTGCAGAGGAATGAGTATTTTAGCATGTTGCTCTGTTTTACAGAGCCTAAGCCTGGTCTATGGGACTTCCCTCAAAGGGGATGCAAAGCGTCCATTGAAAGTATTTATTTTCAAAGCATACAGATGCACAATAGCAATGAATGGAACACCAGGAAAAATTATTCTCTCCCAGCTGATAATACTAGTGGTAACAATGAAGGAATTATTCTCATTATAAAGAAGAGTTGATCTGAAAGGTAAAGAGAGGTGGTAATTAATTTCCTTTAATAGTCACACTGGGATCTCCTGTAGTGTGCGGTCTGATGTTAATAATATATTTTCCCCCCTATAATTAATGTTCATGTTCTGTTCCTGGGGGACTCTTCTCCGCTATCCTCAGCATTGTCATTAGTTAAGCATGCACAAGCAACTTTAGCACCCTGGTCGCTGCAATAACTAATCCAAGCGCTGCTCCCCTTGCCCATATATTCTCTCCTGCCAGGTGGGTGGCAAATGCCATCACTGGAACATGCAACCTCAGGAGAGCTGGGAATTAATAAGGTATTTTGTCCCATTTTGGAGGAATGCAAAGTTTTCAAGAAAACAGTAAGATAGCCCAGGGAGTGAGTGAACCCCCTCCACCTATCCTGCTTCCTGAGGCTTGTGATTCCCTGATGGGGAGGTGGAGACTGACTCCTCCAGGACCTTATGAAGGTGTCAGACCTACTTGCCAGCATGAGGCTGTGCCACAGCAGAGCGAGCAGGGAAGCTCTTGGATTTCAGAGCAGCCTACAGCTCTCATGCCAGACACCAAGGGCAAGAGCAGAGAATGAAGGAGCCTGTTTGAAATAGCTGTCCTATGCACCAGAGACCAATCAACATCTGAAGTACTCTAAGATCCTCTGACTAAGTCAAGCTAGATGTTCCTTAGCTACAAACACAGATGTGACTCTTCTCGGAAAGAAACAAATCTGAGAGATTATTTGTTCCTTAACAGAAATAGCGGAAGAGCAAAAAGCTCAAGAAGGACTAGGAAACTAAGTGCTCTCACATTGTACCACTTCCCCCTGGAGCTTTATACTTTTTTTTTTCTAATTTAAGGTTCCTGGAGGACAAAGGTGCCACAAAAGCAATTGTTTCCCCTTTACCCTTAAATTTCCTTTAGCCTGCAATGCTAAGGTGCATTCATCATGCTTTAGAAGATTAGGGAGAATGACTCTCAACAGACAAGTCAGAAAAGAGGCAACATGACAAAGAGCTCAAACACATACATTTTGTTTTTGTAAGACAGCAGAGATACACACTCAGGAGAACACTATTGCGCTAAGATCTAACCCAAGTCACACAAATGCAAATGTTGGGGTTTTTTTTTAAGGTATGTTATCCTGAGCAATTGGGCAAAAAGTTCCCAAGCCAAAATGTTTCGAGAAGTGCTTTATTTCCCTCTGCTCTACCATCCCTGGCTGCCGCCACTGCCCAGTTCAAATGAGCACTCCCACCCCAGCACGTCCATCCTTCCAGCTCCTCACACATGCAACGAGCAGGCTGGCCTTTGCTCTGATTGGGAAACTTTCACTCTGACATTACCAAAAGGGGACAGTTAACATCACAGCAGCGACAGCACACACCTATGACAGCACCTTTCAGGGCTGAGAAACGACCTTGGATGACTGGTGGTCTGGCTTTTTGCTTTAGCATATGCTCTTTGGATTGCAAAGGCTTGTTTCTGGAGCAGCAGAGAAAACTAAAGAAACCCAGAGACTCACTTTCTCCATCTCCTCCCCCTGACCTTTTCTACCCTCTTTTTTTTTCTGTTCTCAGCACAAGGAAGAGTGAACAAGTGAAAGACAGAAGCAACACTACATTCACAAACTTTCCTCCCTAATTCCACACTTGCTTTACACCTGCGGTCCTGAGTTAAGGATATTTCACTGACTTCTGTTAAAAAAGTGTGGCCTAACCAGAGATTTAAATTCTCTGGAAATGTCCGTACATATAATATGCAACAGATTTTTCTGGGCTTTTCTCCCCTTTTATGGGAAAACAGACATATCTGCAGCTTGCACTTTAGAACTAATTTTTATTTACTTCTTTATGAATAAGAACTCTTTTATGCCTGATTTTGTTAGCACATAGAGACTTCTGCCAGATATATCTCTGAGAAAAAGGAAAAACACCATCAAAAATGCCCAGTAGTAAAGACAGAGCTGTAATGCACACAAAGTACTTCTTGACATTTCTTGCTAGTTGACATATATCTCAAGCAGTAAAATGACTAAGTAAATAACTAGAAGATGGAAATAGAGAGTACCACCATTACTGACCCATTAACAAGAGGGTTCCATAAGATTCAGAAATACGATGTAAGCAGACTTAAGGCCATGATGCACAAAGCCACACAGCACAAATGCACATTCCTAGAAGAAATGTCGGGAAAATAAACATCCATATGCCTGATACAAGTAACACAGCACAGTGACTTCATAGTAAGCTAACTGGAAATACTTTACTGTATGGAAAATATTTTGAAGGGTGAAATTTCAGCATTTATTTTAAACATTGCACATTTTTCTGCTCATTCTGACAAAAAGTATTTCACAAATAGACTCAATTCAATCTTTTCCCAAGTTTTTGAATCTTGTATTTCCTACTTTGAATTGGAAAAAAAAAAAAAAAAAAGAGGAGGAGGGAATGGAGAGTAGAGAGTAGACATGATTTTTTTTATTGAAGATTTCAGTACCTGTTTGCAGATCCTCACATTTCTAGGCCTTGTACATTTAAACAGAAGTTAGTGGGAAACATTATTTATGAAATATGAATTAAGGAGAGAACTGCCAAACAGGTGATAGTGTTTTGTACCTGAAAAAATGGTATATTTTTATTAAAAAACAACAACAGAGACACTCTGTATCTTTCAAAGAAATCTTTGGGATACTGGTTTTATGGACATCTTTTTACTGGAGCAATTCAGATTTTCTGACTTTTTCCTTAAAAAAGTACTGGGAAGATAAATATTCCTGAATTTCATATTAGAAGTGTCTCATTTGCACATAACTCATAAGCTACTTACAAGTAGTGTCCACTGGCATAGGTGTTTCCCAGGTTTCCAGTTCTGGGACACCCGCAAGGGATGGTGGTCCTCTAAGAGACGGCTCATGCCTTTCCATCATAAAGCTTTTGTGGGCCTTCTCCCCCAAAATGGTAGGAGATGCCGAGGTGCCAACCAGACCCATGATCTCCAGTAAGAGAGCCATAGTAAAGCTATAGACCATGACCTCCCTGGTGTGACTGGAGACCTGCTAGTACCGTGTCTGTGGGTGCCCAATCCCAGGTTTCAAGCAAGGAAATGGTCCTGCCTAGTGAGAGCAGCAAGGCAGCTCTGAATACTGCTCTTAAACAGAGGAAAATAATACCTTTGCATTTCCACTTACATTGAGAATGCAGCCCTTTCTCTAAAAAAACCTGATGTCATGGTGCTATTTGAAATACATAGTGGCAGCAGCTGCATAGCGATGCAGTTCTCCATCCACAAAGGAGCCGGTGACTTGAGATACACACACTCTGCTCTTATCAAAGGTTTGTTTCTAATTAGGGAGGAACTGAAGCCCTTTTAAACACCTGTATTGTATGGATTTAATATTCTAATGTGTAAACCTGTCTCAAATATCTAATCCTAAAAATGTTTTACTTCTTCTTTTGGTACTCTTAAATAGTTAGTCCTGCTAATTTAACTCCATCAGGCTGAAATGCATTAAATGAAATGCCTGGAAGGAATTAATTTAAGTGCTTATCAAAGACGGGTAATATCAGTTTCCAGTGTTAAGTAAAATGAATGTATGTGTACTGGAATCAGATACATTGATTCAGCTCTATTGTGAAAACATAGCTTGGAGATAAATAGTACCGCAATTATTGGCTCAGGAAAATACGCATCGTCCTAATGGAAGTGCTCTAATGACCTTGACTAAACTAACTACAGTCCTGCTTTCTCAAAAGCAGTGCCAAAATTCCAACAATAGCATGACATATATGTCTGTTTTCTGAGGTGTCCATTTTACAAGGAGGCATTGAGAAAAACTATCTTTATCCACAACGTTTCCTGAGTCATATCTGCAGTTACTGCTGTACTTCTGCATAAAGAAAACTAGAAAATAACACATGACGATTAATGTTCAGGGCCTGTTCTTGGGCTATAGTTAAAAGGCAAACTAAAATGCACCTTGCCTATGCTTTACTGACATTTTCAAAGGAGAAGCCTGATACCATAAACAAAGCTCATGTCTGCTGCTGAGTTGCTTCCCAGAGCATCATTCTGTGTGAGGGGTTCATGGCTTAAAGACAGCACAGGCTGTCCAGCATGGCCACTGATATACAAGTTTAGGAATGGCATTGGCTGGTGTCTGGGTTTGGAAAATCTGGAGCTGGAGAGTTCTGGCTGGCTCCTCCAGACCACAGGGCTGCGATTCGGTCTAGGTTGATATTTATTAATTCTGGAGGCTTGAGTTCCTCAAGTCTCTTAATGGTACGGCTGGAGCTGAGGTTGGGGCTAAGGACGGTTGGGGATGAAAAGCAAGTGTTATTGCTGGGAAGAACAAAGCTTCTAAAGCTCAGAAGAGCATAAGAGCAGTAAAGCGTGACCAGCTGTAGGGCTGGATGGGAATAATGTGCTTTAGGTTATGTTAGTCTGGGATTTAATGGCTTGGGGTAGAACTAGAGTTTGGACCCAAAGAGCTGAGTTAATTACTGGATCTCACAGGACTTAAATGATATTCCAGTGACAGACAACAGCAAAGCCTTGCCACAGGCCTCCCTACAGAAACGCAAGGCTGTGCCTTAGCCTGGGCCAACACGTAGGCTTCCTCATCACTCACCCTTGTGCAGCATAAGCTCTATAATTCGATTTTCAGCTGTGGGGAGTCTTTTTGCTGATACATAGGATTTTTCAAGGGCTATTATTAGCTTCCTGAAATGAAACTGCTGTTGATACGGAAAGCTTTGATACAAAACCAGGACAAAGTGACCTGAAAACAAGTACAACTTCATGGTCTTGCCAAATCTACATGTTCTTTCAAGGCCTATCATGCACTGGCTGTGTGCGTGTAGAAGCTAACGAGGCTTCACATGCAGGTAGCTTAGGAATAATATTATTAAAGGCAGTAGACCCACATTAAGAAAGCAGAAAGAGGAACCATTTCTTCAGACTGTGTCTTTGCTGCTGAAGAGAACAGTGTCTGGTCAGTGACTTGATCCCTCTGATGGGAGGAGCCAAGCAGCTTACAGCTTGCTATGTTTTATTATCTTTGTATGCGACGCATGCTCATTAGCAAAGATTTTTAGGCTTCTTGATAGGCTTCTTTTAGGCTTCTTTTGTCTTCTGCCATTGTCTCAATCCCACAAAACAACAGCTCTGGCTGGAACATCACAGGTGCTGAGACAAACCCTTTCTTGCCTTGGGTTCTGCACAAATGTCCATGTTGGGATGGGAATGACTGTGAGTAATGTTGGAAAGACTTGTAGGCCCGCTGAGCTGGACTGAGCACAAATGCCAGCAGAGCAAAGGGCTTATGAATAACCCTGGAGTAGATATGGGCTGCTAGAGTATAGCAAGGATGAGGGTTAGCATTAGAGCTAGGGTTAAAGGATGGGGTAGTGGGCAGCAGCCTCTTCAGGAGTGTTAAATGGTTCATCAGTTAACTGCAAGTTCAACAGGGCTGGGTGACGGCAGCTGGTGTTGGGGATGAAGTGCAGGTAGTTATTTGTACTGTGAGGAAGGGCATGTGAACTTCTTTTGGTGTGCAAGTTAGGTTTAGAGATATGACTGAGATAGGAGTCTCATATCTGTCTGGATCTGTAGGGCTGGGACAAGGCCTGGGGAAGAATGAGCCAATGACTGTGGATTAATTGTGGCTGTAAATCTGGGTTACTTCAGTTTCTGCAGTCCCCCCCCCAACCCTCAAATGAAAACTAATCTTCTCTAAGCGCCCTGGGGGAACCTGCTACCATCCTACCACACTGGGCCTTCAACAAAAATTAATTAAACTCTTCAGATCCTCTTTCCCCTAACCCTAACTAAAATGAAGCCAGTAAAACATAGTAAAACAGCTACCTCTCAGCAGAGGTCCCTAGCCCTCACTGAAGCCCAACAGGCTGTACCAGCAGATTGAGCACCTCAGTCGTGCCTGATCTGAACCATAACCACTGTCCTAAGCCTAATCCTACCTTTAATTATCACTTGCACACTCCTAACAATTAAAAAAGCAAATGTATACTGTTTGACTCTTCCCTTGTCTGCCTCTCCCTCTACAGATATTGTAAGATCCAGCAACAGACTGAACTGCCCATCCCTGTAGTTCTTATCACTCAGCCCTGCTCCATGTGTACCCTCAGACTTCCTTACCTGTCCTGCAGCAACCCTAATGAGCCCAAAATTCAGCTTAGAGCATTTGGTCCTGTCAACTCTCCCTTCACACCAGCCTTCTGGCCTTGTGCAATCCAGGAATATTACTCCTCTTTCAGTATTTCCACATCTAAAATTTAACCATATCTCTTATCACAAACACTGTGTAAAAGTTGCCCAATATTTCCCCCTTTCCTCCACAGCTGGCTGTCAGCCTCTGCACCTACAGCTCCAAGAGCTGGGTTTCAATTGGCAATAAACCTAGGTTTTCCTCTCATCATCTAGTATTAAAGTATATCCCAGTGATCTCTTGTAGCAATAAACTGAATTCTCCTGCCCCTGTGATTGCTAGCAATAACCTGAATGTTAATCCTGCTTTTAGTTTTCTCTACCCCAAGCAGCAGAACTTGGTCTATGTGGAGTAAAGGGCTGAGAGTAGCTCAGAGCCTGGTATGCCTTATTGCCTTGGGGCCATCTTACCTTTAGCATTTGGATCCACAGGGTTATGTTCACTGATGGGCGCTATAAGATGTGGACGGTGAGGCTATTACAGCCTCAGCTGGGTGGGGGCCATGTAGCTATGGGTAGGCCTGTGGTCAGCACTAGGAAGAGCAGAGACCGAAGAGCTAAGTTTACTACTATGTCCTGCAAGTTCTTCTGATCCAGGATGATATGCTGTTGTCTGGTTACGGCTATGCTAGGAGTACAGAAGAGATTTTCAATTTTTTTATACAGCCCCTTTCTCTTCAAATAAATGTTACTCAGTTTTTGACTTATTGGAGAATTCCTTTGAAAAAGCCCCAGCTCATATCCTTCATGGTGAGGTGGCTGACTGGTGCTGTCTGGCTGCACTGATAAAAAGCAGTCCTGCTCTGCTTCAGGAGACTCCTATGGAGGTTCACCGGCAGTCCCATGCCAACATCCCCCGCTCCTCCCCAGCCTCCCTAAAGATAAAGTAGGTGTTATAACCAAAGTCCAAGGGCCTGAATAGCCACCTTTATATCTTGCTTGAGCCCAGTCTGCCACGGCTTCCTGGAAGTGGGCTGGGTACTTTTAGAAGCACAGAGATGGGAAAATGCAAAGGCAATCTTTCTGCTTCAGGGCTGTGCAGAAATTCCCCGTCTGGGATGTCCCACAAGGAAAGCAGCCTGCCCACGGGTCAGTGAAACATTCCCTGTTTTAACTGCCGTATTGCACATTTCACTGAAATTTTTGGTTCTGAAGAAGCTGTATTTTTCTGGCACGTTTCTAGGAAAGTAGATTCTCACTTTGCTGCCAGGTAGGAATGAAGAGTTGAGTTTTTAAGAGCACTGAGTGGCATATTAGCAAGCGTAAATGCTTCCAAAAAATGAAAGAGGACTATATTTCTGTTTCTGATGCACTGTTCTGTGCCAAATAACACTTTCTCAGTCACCTTTTCTTCCTCAAAGAGAACAGGTTGCGACAGATTGAAGTCTTCTCCCCTGCTATGTCAGAAGCCTTTATGTGACAATTACAACATCATTTTTGTTTTACGATCAGCTGAAGTCAGTTCAAAACAGCACGTCACCTCACACATGAAATAGTGCGGCTTTATGTGACAGGGACTGGAATTTGGCAGGAGCGTTTCCTCATTTGCAGTCTGCTTTTTTCTGTCTCAACGTTTTACACTCGATGCAGAGTAACTTGAGTTTTGAAGTCAGTCAAGCTTATCTGACTCATCTAGGGCAAGCAGAGTAGCCAGCTCCTGCGTGCTCTGAAGGGAACCGAAATGTTAAGCAGAAGGAGGAGGAGAAAAATTACAAATCCGTGATGGGGAAGACCTCAGACCTTCCAGATAAAACTTGTGATATTTATCAGCACCTCTGTGAGCAGCAAGCTTGGAGCTCAGTGGGCAGGTTCTTTATCTCCTCACTGTCCACGGTGATTGCCTTTCTCTCCTGCTGCACCCTGCTCATGGGCCACTGACAAGGCTGGCCTCAGAAAGTTCAAAGAGAAGCCAGCCGGCTGTGAGTCCCCAGATCAGTGGATCCTGCTGATGTAATCAACAGCACCACGTTTCTAGTTTTTTTTTGGTATGTCTCTAGAATAGCAATTAGCCAAGACCAGGTCTAAATGCTGCAGTGTTCCTAGTGATTTTGGCTTCCCCTGAGTATTCACTTTTTCACATCATCTATTAGACCTATGAAAATAATACCACATTTCCCATTAGTAATCCCTTCCACTTGTGAGTTCTTTTTTTGTGGCCAGAGGAGACGAAGTGTGCAGTCATTGCACAAAAACCTCTCCAGAGTAACCACTACTATAATACTTCATCTGCCAAAGCTGCTACCACCATGAATTCAAGAAATCTGGCCCTAAGCCCATCCACCTTTCCCAATTTCCAAATGGTTCCTGCTTCTTTTCTTTCCTGGCTGCTGACTTTTTCTTTTTAAAATGTTTATCTTTTAAAACCAAATGCAGAAAATCATGGTGTTCTTAGGCATGACAGGACCCATGTCAAGGACGGCTGTAGGCAGAGGCTAGCCATAAGCAAGAACTAGCCGCAAGCAGCTCCATGTCACCTTACTCCTAAATCTTGCACTAAAAGCAATGTTACAGGTGTGGAACTATGCACTTTAGATGTAAGCCACTTAATCCTCCTCCGAATCCAGATCCAAAGGAAGCATTTGCAGATAATAAATGAAGTTTTGGGAGCAGTAAAACCAATATCGGCTGATGGGATACTGGTTTTCATCAGAAAGGTCTTGTATAGGTTCTCTGTGGTCTGCAGGGACAGGTATCTATTGTCACAAAACTTGAAGAAACTCAGTAGTTTCAAGATCTTTACCTTTTTCTCAAATTAAATTGGCCATCAGGATCAAAAGATAGCTAGACAGGCACGCACAAAATGCACACAACCAACCTCACATACTAAACATGACCAAATGATCCTTATTTCCCCAGGAAAAAATCCTTGTTATCTCAATAGCCAGACCAGGCAGGTTGCAAGGACTGGATCCTGTGAGGATTAACAAACCAGTAAGTTAGAGGTAACAATGTCTAATTTTCATACATCTGGGTTCTGACTTATCTCACCTAACTACACATCTACCCGGCACAGATGCTGGCAGCAGAGGTAACTGCTACAACTGCTGTTGTAGTCAACGGAAACAGAAACTCTTAGGGCATGAGTAACCCAATTTTAAGTTATCAAAACCGATCAAATACTTCATGCTTGAGAGGTGCTAGCTGACAGTAAAGGACCAGGCTCAAGTTAACCCCCTTCTCTATCTCTGGTTCCCCAGGATCTCAGGAAACCCCATTACTGCCTTTTTACGTACATGCTTCCTCACCTTCCTAAACAAATAAAACTCGCTTCCTTCCTCTTTCAGGCCCCATCCTCTTCACTTAGGGTAGCAAGTCTTTTCTTCCCCTCCATAAACATACAAGGACAATCATCTGAAGGAAAAGAAAGAAATTTTTGTCTTTTTTTTTTTTAAAGAAAAAACACCTTTACTTTGTTTATGTGATGACCCTTTGTTTTATTGTTCCTTCATACATGTGGCCTGGCATTTATCTTGCCCTCTGCTTGGACGAGCCTATCAGAAAAAGAGAAAAAAAAAAAAAAAGTATTAAATGCCCAGAAGCAGAATTGCAAAAGCACAAGATGGGGATTCAGGAGCAAGGGGAGTCTCTGAAATCACTTCAAGTTCATTCTTAAAAAAATACCAGGCTGTCCAACTGGACATGTCCCTTTGACTTCTTATTTCTTGACTTTCAAAAATCTAACCAAAGAGCATTAGCATTCTGCTGCTGTATCTTTACAGGATAAATTACAAATGAGAACAGTGAGTGCATCTCGTAAGTGATGGTCTTTCCTTTGGATGCTTGATATTCTATACAGCTAAGTGCTGCTTTAAGACTGATGGAAAACTTCTTCTCTATGTTTGATTTACAGTCTATTTGGAGGTAAAAAAGTGCATTTAATACTTTCATTTCCTTGTTCTCTTTTAATTATTTTTTTCCATATCTAGGCTACCATCCAGGAAAAATTACAAGTTTTGCGGATACATTTATTGACCTTTGCATTGTGATTTAGTAATATACATCATCTGGTACTTACTTGCACATCCTAAAAACACGGTAAGGGAAGATGTTGAGCACATGTTCTAAAATAAGTATATGCTTTAAACATGCCATTAAATTGTAGTACTTGTTTTTCTTCATTTTCTAGATTTTTCCATTTCCTTTCCTAGAGTTTTAATTCCTTTGGGGCATATCATGAAGTCCTTACTCAGACAAAACTACTTTTCTATTTACTTTGTTTAGGTTGAAAACTGCATGAGGCAGTAACATCCTCAAGACAAGTACTTTCTTATCATTTAGGTCTGCAAGGTTAATTTTTTTTTTTTGACACAGCAACTATTGAATGAAATAATATTAAGGTCACCAGTCCTTTTCTGGCAGGGATTTTCTTAAAAAAACAGGGAAAGCTCCAGATTAGTACTTACAGTGTTTATACAGGTCTTATGCACGATGGCTCACATGCGCTCAATTTTTGTACTGCTTATGTTTAAAAAATACAATGAAAACAGTCCTAATCCTGCATGGAGACCACCCTTGTGGTTTCCACACTCTCATCAATTCTGTTAAGACAATCAAGCATGCTGGAAGTTAAATTCTCCTTTGTTACTTTCCATTTTCGTTTTGCACTTTTTCCTTTTAATTTTTTTCTTGTGTTTGCCTCTCCCTCCATATTTATGCCTTTATTTCAGGCTGTTGGGCAATGGGCTGTTGGCCAGCTCCAGTGTCCAGGAAATAAGTTAGGAGAGTACTCAGCATTTGATCATCACCATGTCGTGTGACAATTCACATCTTTTTTGTAAGTGTAATTTCAATGGTCCCTTCAATACCAACGAAATTTATAACATGCCAGGAGGGGTCTCTTGGATTAAGCTGTTTTCTTGTGTATTAAAGGGTGGTCACGGAACATTAACCATGAGACATCAACTAAATGGATTGAGACTTTAACACAAGGTTGATGACCTAAAGGTGGAATTCAGTACCCTTTCTCCCAGGAGAGCTGCTTTATGACTCTGCAAGTAGTTGCAGTTCATTCACTGGGACTACTTGTAAGATGCAGTCCCTGTGATTAAAGGGGCCAGAATCTGTCCCTGCTGACAAAAGATTATTTTAACACTAAAGATTTCCTTTGTGCAGCTTTTGCTTTGACTAGTGAGCGCTTCATCAGGTGAGTCATCCCATTTCACCGGGACTAAAGCTTGCACAGCTTGATCCATCAAGATTTATGGGCATGCATGCATAGACCCCATTAAGCTACACCACTGAAGTGAAGGACACAGCTTTGGAATAATAAGATATTCACTGGGAGCAAGTAATATTAGACTGGGTCTAGAAACACATTGTGAGCATGTTGGCAAAGAAGGTGATTCCTCTGAAAAGGGATCTGAGCTGGGTGCACCCATCTCTGTGCACCCAGGCCCAATATTCAAGCAGCTTTTTCTGGAGTGGAAATCAGAAGCGTGAACCATGCGTCCCATGTAATTTAACAGGGAAAGCAGGCCACCTTGGAGTAGGATTCACAATCCAGAGGGAAAGAGTTGTTGCCTAAATGCGGAAAGGACTGGGGCTTTGTATTCCTACCTTACAGATGGCCCTAACCGCAGCCCTCACTAAGGCACCGATGTAGCAGACTAAGGTGGGGTTTCAAGCCACCCTTTTACGCTGCACTTCCCTGGGGACATGCACTTCACCTGCCTGGTGAGCAAGCAATTCGACATCTTGTGGTCTCAAGACCACAAACAGGCCATTTTGGCCAGCCGGCTCATGGCCACCAAACAGAGGAGATCTTTCTGCTCTCCTGCTCCTCCTGCTCTGCTCATCCTTACTGGTACCCTCTCCCTCTGTGAGCTAGTTCAATTCCATAATTTGGCCAAAAAATAGCCATCTTTTCCTTTTTTTTCTTTTCTTTTCTAATGTAGAGAGCTTAAGGGACTTCTGTAGAAAACTCACTAGGTCAGATAGCAGTACGCAACTGGCAGAAGTGCACAGCCAGGAGTGGGGAACAAGGGATGTTAAGCTGGCGTTTGCCAGTCTAGGGGTGCACATGTGACCGGCCATCCACCATTTAAGTGCTGTCGGTGATAGAGGGGGCTTAAATAAGCTGTAGACTGTTGTGAAACATCACCTTTCATCCCTCGGTAGATCTGCCTGTGAATCCTCCCAGTTGCTCACAGCTACTTCCTTGCAATTTTGTCCCAGAAAATTAGAAACTGATTTGGGGAGGAAAACCACCACCTTTCCCAGGCAACAATGACAGCATTATTCCGAGTACTAACAATATCAGAACAACTATACAAAATCCCATAATTAAATTGAAATTGTTTCATTTTAAATTAAAATTCATAACATCTTTCTGGAAGGTTGCAAAATCAACTTAAACTAAATGCTTATCAATTCTATTTTATTTCTTGTCGAGCCTTCCTTTCATCTCACACTATGAACCATAGAAATGCTGGAGTTTTTTCCCTCAGACTTTGATCATTGCATTACCATGACAACAATGTATTTACTGTAGCTATAATAGATGGACTTCAGATGTTAACCGGGTCCCTCGAAAGTCCACAGGGGAGCTTTTGGTCTCCATATACCAGGATAAATGAAAGAATGACTCTCTTTACTGAAGAGCTATCTAACAGGTAACATATTTGCTTTCCATTTCTGCCTGCTGTTTTAGCAAAGTCCACCGCCTTCCAACAGTTATGCTACTGACTATTTTATTTATATGGAAAAATAGGTCAAACTTTTATTTAGCAACTTGTTTTCTTTTTTGCTGACTGAAACCCGCCATCCAGCAAGTTAATGCATCAATCTGACAGGATGTGACGTAGGGACACTGTGAAGGCTTTTATTCTTACTGTTTACATTATTCTTCTTTTCAGAGCCTTCCAGGCTTTCAAAGCGGAAAAGAAATGCATAAAGCTTTATTCTTAAACAGCTCACAAGTAAAGGATGATATTTTGCATACATATAGTCTTGGAGTGTAAAAATATATGATAGAAACAAGACCTATTACTCTCCTGAAGACATTGATGCATGAGAGTAATCAAATCACTTCAACAATAAAAATCACTTCAAACTCAAGTGCAAGTTTTAATACCTTGTTGAATTACAGATATAATACAAACCAGCACATGCAACTCCAGCTCAGCAAGCAAGAAGCACCATCCTTATAGCAAGATTCTTAAAGTTTGTATATTTCTTAGTTTAAGTAGCATATGAATAAACAATAAAATGCCTTTTGCACAAGGTTTTGTAGAGAGTAAATTACAAATATACATAAAAGGTTTCATTAATGCCTGTCAATCTGCTTCTAAAAGATGTAATTAGAAGATCAGAAAACTAATTACAAAGTCTGTTTGATCTTAAGAGTTTGGTTACATACAGACAATCTTGAAATAATTCATATCAAAAAGAAGAACTCTTGAAGCTTTATATAGTTCTGAACATGAACAGCTGATATTTTGTAAATTATAAAAGTAGTGCATCATTCTTTAAAATGAAAATTATATTACTAAGGTAGTCATAAAAATTACTTTGGCTATTAGTAAGAAAAATTCTTTATTTGTCTATTTAAACCAGTTAGAATTTTTAATTTAAAATCTCAAAAGGCTGTTTTAGCCATACCAAAACAGATATCATAGCAGCAGAAACACCTGAAAACAAACAAGAAAGTAGCATTGTGGGCTCAATATTTATTGTGTCTGAATTATGTACATTTCAAAATACAAATAACAAATTCTATGTCAAATGTAATCTTTTAAACTAGCTTATTAGCTTTACTACTTACTAGGAAAAAAAAAAGTTTCCAGGGAAAAACTTTGCAATTAAACAAAATGCCTTCCTCAAGCTTCTTGAACCACAAAATCCCCCTTTTTAAAACAGATAAAGAGGCAAAAAAGTTATGCATGTTGAGTCAAAGGAGCAGAAAGTGGTGAGCAGAACAGGGTGCATCAGGAAACAGCATCTAATGGCCTCAGCGCAGCCCCAAACCTCTGGGTCATAAAGGCAAAATTTTAGTCACATCACTGAAGTTCAAAGGAGACAGAATCTCTTCCTAAATGGGCTTGTCACCGCTTGCCTGGTGCCCAGTAGATCTGAACCCAGTAGCCACGCATCAGGAATGGCCTGGTGTGGAAAGCTCAGCCACCACGCGCTGCCTGCTGGGGCACAGAGGCTACAAGGGAACTGGCCATGACTCAGAAATATCTTTGTGTTGTGCTCATCCTTTTTGTTCTTCAAAATTATCTTTTGGGCCTGTTAGCAGCTAAATTAATTGAATGAGGCACTGCTGTTAGCGGTGGCAGCCACTGATCATGTCCACTCCCTACCTGCAGTGGGTACTCTGACACTGCCCTACAGGATCTGGCTGTGTCTTACATAAAATACCACTTCTTGGCCCTGCTTTTATATATAAACACCTGTAGCCAGGAGAGCTGCAAATGAGCTTCATTTTTCCATTTTTCCTCTGACACAAAGTTAAAGAAACGATAATTTGAAGAGAAAAGGGCGGCATTCCTCTAAGAAAAGCTTTGCTCAGTAAACGCACCTACAGCTTCACAGAATGATCAAGGAGAAAGTCTGAAGTCTTCAGGGTTTTATTAAGATTCATGTATTTGGCTGCAAGAAATATGAATTTTATTGAGGGCTAGCCTCACGGTACCTTCCTCACCTCTTGCCTCTTCTCGGGAGCAGTTTGGAGACAGTGCCTGCCACGAATCCTCGTCTGGTTCTTCCAGTTACGAGAATCTTTCTCAGTTACACAGAACATTTCCATCACCAAACCACCTGGGTTGAAAGTTTGCAGTCTGGTGTCTGCCTTGGAATTATAATTATTCCTGATTTCAGCCAAAAGAGGAAAGATGTAGAGATGATACGTTCTTGAGAAAAGTTAGTCCTTGCTTTGCAGGTGTGTGGGCTCTTTGCAACAATGATATCCCCATGTACAAATCTGCCTGGATTTCCCAACGTTTAATAAAACTGAAGTCCTTACCCTACTACACAGAGATTAATGTTGTCATTTCAGGCTTGGTTTAGGCCAGGCTAACCTAGCATTGCTGGCACAAAAAAGTGGTCACATCCTTCTGCCCTGCCCCCTGCCCAACGCCCTCTGCTTTTGCCAGGAGTTGTGCAGTGACTCAGTGAACTGATTGGGAACTGCCAGAGAATTAACCCCGACTTGAAATGACTGGCAACAGCAAAACGAAAGAATTTTTTGATCGTAGTGTGATCATTGAATCATTAAGTACTGAATCATAATGAATATTCAGGAAGTGAATAAATTAAAATTACACAGGCAGATTTAATTATACTATTTACGAATTTTTGAGTGCTCGACTTTGCATCCATAGTGGTTACATTTAATGCAGTTTCTTTGAGCCTGTGACTTTGCTAGGTCTTTCAAAAAGTGAAAAACCTCATTACTTGGCATTGTTGTGACATTTCCAAAATACCAGCAGCTTCCCTGTTGCTTCAGTGAACAAGCTGTGGGCAGCTGTAGCGGCCATAGGGTCCCGCTGTAGCTAGGGACTAAGAGAAGCAGCAAGAGGCAGGGATGAGATGCTCTCCCCCTGGGCTTTGAGGCAGGAGAGGAGCACCAAGTTTGCCGGCACCGGGCTCACCTCCCAGGTGCCCATGTGAGCAAGCAGCCCCTGCTTGCTTCCCCGACATCCGGCCTGATGACTCCTGTACCTCAGACTCCTCACTGCAGCCCCACACTTTAGGATGAGCATGCGTTCACCTTTATTTCTGGCCTTCCAATTCCCAGGTACTTCCCAAGCAACTCTTGAGTGTCACTCCCTGCTTTCCAACCCCACTTTAAGTCTTCACTCAGCCTAAAGACCTCCTTGGCTTCTCCTCCAACCTCTTTCTCCCCACTGTGCTTCACTCATGTTGCTGCTCTGACCTTCCTCTCCCGGGCTCAGTTCCATGCTTGCTCCCTTTCCCACACTGTGGACATGGTTGTCCACAGCACACCTTCCTTACCCAAACTTGTATTAGGCGCTCTTTCTCCATCCCTCCTCTTTCCTTTCTTCCCACTGCCATGGATTGCAGCTCAAATTTGCTTGTCTTCCTCGCTCCTCGTCCACTGTCCATGTTCCTTCTCCTGCTGGTCATCATTTTCTACTCCATCCACTCTCCATGTTCCCTCTCCTGTTGGTCCGTTTTTCTCCCCAGCTCACTATCTCTTTGCCCGACCTGTACAACTTCCCTCAGACAGTTTCAACCCTGCCTCCATTTCTTCACTCTCCAGGTTCCCTCAGGACAAACCCCATCCCCAGTTCTCTTCTCCTCCAGGACACTGGCATGGAAAATGTTCAGCAGACACTGGAAAGTGGCTTAAACCCACACAGGCTCTAAAGGAAATCCCACTTTCCTCCTTTGACACCATACCCCCCAACCCTGCCCCCTGCCATTTATGTGGCTGCACAGTGAACCAGTTCAGGAAAACACAACAGCTGAAGATTAACCCATCCACAGAAAGAAAAAGTTAAATTTCAGCAAGATCAGCTTCCTGCTCTGGCTCACTGCTCCAGGACAAGGAAATAACAGAAATGAGTGTCCAGAACTGGGAGTAAGGCAGCATCACCCTTTGCAGCAGGAGCAGAGATATACAGGAATTAAAGCAGTCTTGCAACTATGGCTTTAGCAAAAATGGGTAAGATTTGATAAAGCAAAGGAAAACCACTCTTAAATGGAAGAATATGCTATGGGGGCAGTGCTGCCTGAGCTCATGCCAGAAATATCTCACGAATCCTCAGTTGTTGCTTTGTTCTTTAAGACAATTGTCTTGCAAGAGGTGTCACATTCTGGCAGGGTCAAACAAACTTCTCCAAAAGAAACCTGTAGACTAGCTGGGAAACAAGACTATGAAAAAACATCCAAAAATTTATTAACTCCAGATTAAAATGCAGAAAAAAAGGCTGGCCTGAAGTGAGCCCTTTCCTACCTCATAGTCCTTGAAAAACATGCGACCTCCAGTGTAGCCACGCTCCTGGTTAAATTGCAAGAAGAAATGCAACAATTAAGGCTATTCATCAGATGATGTTCTGGAACCCATTATCCATATTATATTTAGGTGTAGTCTGTATTTCAAATTTTGGGTGGCATTGTCAGCGAGGAATGTGGAAAAACCTTCAATGAACCCTGTGTTGGGAACATCTTTGTGCCAACACTACTATACTCCCCCGACACATCATTTTGCTGGGAAAGCTTATTCTGGTTGGGGAAATAGTTTAGGTTTGCCAGTAAAGTAACTGCATATAATACATATCTGCTAGAAAAAGTTACCACTGTGCCCTTACATGTATTATTGTCACCAAAGACCTTTAACAGCAGACAAGACCTGGCTTGCCAAAATAACCTTCCCACAGAAGCACTTTTAGCTCACTCTGCAGTGCCTTTCTCTTTTCCTCTCTGTGTTGCAAAACATTAATCTAGATTGATAATTCAGACCCGCAAAAGAAGCAAAAAAGGTTACATCAGTGCCTGAATCAATTAAGTTTTGCAGGCAAAACTGTGAACCAATATTTTTCATTAATAAAGTAGCTAGAAAGAGCGAAAAGGTTTGGGTATGTGTTCACTGCTGACTAATACTTATTAATTTTCAGAAACCTTCCATGACTGATGCAGCCTGAGTAATCCTCAGAGGACTTAGCATACAGCACTGCCTTTACACACAGATCACCCAAAGTATTCTGCAAAAGAACACTATCCTCTTTTTGGGGTACTGGATGGGTAGATCTTAAAACTGCCGAATATGAGGTTGCAGAACAGCCAAACTAATTTTAATTGTAAATCTACTTCAGATCATCCAAGCCTTACGCAGAGTAATTCAAAATGAAGAGAAACAGAAGAACGAATGGGCAGATGAAAGTTAAAAGTCCAGGTCTGCTCCTCTTCTTGGAGCCACATCCAGATAAAAAGTTGCCTCCCAGAAGAACAAGGCCCCTTTGTAGCTTGCTGGTTTTCGGACGGTACATCCCATTTCTCCGCACTACCGCGGTGACTGCTCCCTTTCCATCCGACTCATCCTCGCTGCACTATACGTGAGTCAGACCGGGGACCTAGTCAGCCCTTAAATATGTGCTTAAGTCTTTCCATATTCAGGAGAAAAGCTCGGATGAAATTCTGAGCAAATGCGTAATGAAAAGCATGTGCCTAAGTGTTTACCTGATAAAGCTGCTTTGCTGAATCTGTGCTAAAATGTCAAGCGCACGTCAGGCGAGCTCAGGATCTTCCACAGCGCTCTCGCTCACAGAGCCTCTGCCATGAAAGATGCCGCGTCCCCAAGCAGGAAAACTTTTTTCCTGGAGAGCAGCCCAGAACGAAAGGAGCCATCAGATCAAAGATAAGTCTTACCTCCCCCACTACACCCCTCACTTCCCCAAACAGCATATCAAGGCGGAGGAGGTCTAGGAAAAAAAAAGGGGGGAGGGGGGGGAAGAGATTTTTTTCTATCTGAGAAATGAGAGAAGTTCTCCCATCTCCCTCTTGGTTTCTCCAAGCCATGCAGCTAGGAGCAGTCTGTGCTTGCTTGGAAGCTCCTAGACAGTGAGATGGGAAGTCACGGAGTGCAGGAGTCAAGTTATGTATTGGCATCTCCCGCCTCCAAGCCGCTTCACAGCTTGGCAGTGGCAGGAGGGTTTTCAGAGTGACCACAGCAGGCTGACCTTTCCTCCTCCACAGGCAGAATGGTCTCCAGCCCCCGCGATTCGAGAAGCCATGGATACTTTTGTTCGTTGGCCATTATTCATTAGATTTGGGAGACCGAGCTGTTTAAGCTGAAACTTCTTAGGGTGAAGAAAAAAATGTTGCACATTTTACATTATCTCTTGCAAATATGAAAGCTTGCTGCAATCTTCAGATACAATATTTATGAATTGGTCTTTCAGCCAAATCCACTTTTGCATAAGGATACACAGCTGCCGGTACCCAAAAGTATGATACTTCCCAAATATATCTTTGCCATTTTTAAAATCATTCTAGAGGCTTGAAAATAATATTTCTTTCATTGTAAGTGAAATCTCTAGTTCTGATGTTTCAAAGACAGTCTGAAATTAGCTGGTTTTTGTTTGTGTTTGTTTGTTTGTGCACAAGAATAATTGATTAAATCAGCACAAGCATAACTGATTATACACTCTAAGAAAAGTACTGAGCAATTCAGCTGCAAAACTAGCAGCATTGTGAAGAGCCATACCCAATTTTTATGCTTACATCTCCTACATGGAATCCCCTCTTAATTATACAGTAGCAAACTTGAAATGTGTCATCACCTCCCACCACTGGATATCTAGATTTTGAATGAATGTAACCTGCATTTTTCAACACTTCTAAGGATTTTTTTTTAAGAGGTCTCTTTAAACTTTTTTTCATGAAAAGGCAAAATTTCCATAGAAGAATATTTAAATACTCATGACTTACAATGAATGTCAGCCTTCTTTCATTAAGCAGCATAATGACCCCCCAGTAGTTTCACACTGAGAAAAAATGTGCAGAGAAATATGCCAAGTCTCATGCCAGCTAGGACTTTGAAAATATATATGTATTATAGTCCCGGAAACGAAATGTGATATTCAAAGTTAAAAATTGAACTTATTTCCTTAGGTCCTCTGAAAAATAATCTATTTTTAATGGAAATCGAAAAGCTATCTTTATCAAATTTCACATTCAGTCTACAACAATAAATCCATTGTTCAGATGTGGTTTAAATTGTTCTTTGGAAGAAGAGGATTTTGAGAAAATCAAATAAAAATTGCGTTAAAGGAAAAGAAATGACTTTTTAACTGGAATTGCTCTCTCTATATATAGCCTGTAGTTTTTGATACATTTTAGGTTTGCCAGAATAACAGGCAATTGGACACCATGAAAAATTATTTGTAACCATTACAATAAGAGAAAATGTGTTTGCTTATTTAAAGGAGAATAAGCAAGTTTAGCGTTATGCCTTTTGCTTTAAGAAATACATCTGCAGGGATCCAGATGCTAAGAAAAAGTAAGCTGATGACATTAGTTCAAAACGCTACGCTATACGTTAAGAAGCCATACACCTATTTATTTCACAAGTATGAATTAGGTCTTCTGGAAAAGAACTTGAATTTCAGTCAAACTTGCAAGGAAATAACAATACTTCGCACTCTCAAAATGCTTTCCATCTGAAAAATACAAATAATTAAGAGGTGCAGGGGGTCACTGAGACATTGTGCAGGTCACCAACGAAGCTGGGACATCCAGGGAAAGCTCCGATGCCGTCAGGTGTTGCCCAGCTGGAAGTAAAGTGCCTGTGGGGCACAAGGTACTGTCTGATATATCCTAACCACCAAGATGCATCAACACCCCAGAAAGCCTTCGCTGTGGCTCCTCTTTCTGCCAATGATACATTTAGTGCCTCAGAGCCCCCTGCTTCATGCCCTCCTGAAATGCCTGGCTACGAATGGCACCTAGAACTGATCACAGCCAACAACACTCTGTAAAGCTGCCCTAGTTTATGGATTAGAGAAGTGATGCACAAAGGCATTATATATGTGGCCTAAGCTTGTAACATTGCACAGTAGAAGAATTATGAATAAAACCCATTTCTTTGGAGATTTCCAGTTTTGTCGCCCTCAACAAAACCCCTTTTACACAGACTTCAAAATCCTTAAGTATTTTTTTTTCTGACTGCAATACTATGCCAAATATTTATTTTATCTGTCCAAAACTCAATTTACTGCTGAAACCCTGCATGAATACTTCAGAGAAACTTCTAAGATCCTGCCCAGAAGAGGCGAAAAGATTACAGAGATGAATATTGTGCAAATAAATCTCTGTCTACATCAACAATCTTACAAACTGCTTCTTCACCCTAAGGTAAGTTCCTGAATATAGGCACCTGTACGTAGAAGGGGTCTAAGCAAGCTAAATGAAATACCTGTATACACACATGATGTATATCAACTTTTTACAGTGCTGTAGTCAGTGGAGGTGAGGACAGCAGAAGGAAAACTGAAAGAGAGAGCAAGATAGTAAGAGGAGAGAAGAAAGGAGGGGAAGGTGAGAAGTAGAAGGTCCTAAGGCCTGACAGTAAAAATAAATAAAGTTCCTAGTGAAGGAAGCTAAAGATGCAAAAATATGAAAATAAAAGAAAGAGAGAGAATAGTTAAAATGCATGGTGAGATAAAAAAAAAAAATAAATTAAAACCCAAAACAGAACCTCCCCCAAAAAAGCCCTCAAAACCATGAAGTGGCAGAGAAATTTAGGCCTTTCAGAAGCTCACGCCAGAAATTCTTCATCAAGCCAAACTCTCTTTGATTTCAGTGGGATTTTTGCCTTAATGAGGACAGCAGGATAGGCAGCAAATGCAGCATTACTTCTTATACTTGAATAAAAGCAAGATATAGCAAGATATTCTGCTTTTGAAAAAGATGATGCATTTTTGAGGAATGGATATGAGGGGATGCAAAAATGTATATTATATATATGTATAAATGTAGTTGGTACAACCAGCTGAGTTACATCAGTGTGCATCAGCTGACAATAAGGTCCTTTGTGCTGGAAAGCAGGATAAAAGATGAAAATCTGACTTGCGCCACCTTGCAAACAATCAAATTAAAGGTCCAGAAAAGTTTTCACTGATGTCAGTGACAGCCCAGAAAACAAGTGAGATCCTTCAGTCCTTCTTGTAAAAAAATATAAATACAAGAGTGAATATGAGTGACCTACTTATTTTTTATCAGTATTGCTCTTGCTGAAATTGTTGGAAATGCACCTATCTGATTCACAGAACTATTGTTTGATTAGGTCGTTTGTGTGAAAGTATCTTTCCCAAATATTGTATTACTATACTGAAAAGGAAGCATAAGGTAAGTAGATTGGAGACTAAAATATTCTTCTCAGCTTGGTAACCAAAGATAAAGCAAAGTAAAAAAACTCCATGCTCATCTGATGAACAGGATGACGATTCTGAGGCCTAAGTGAGTAGTGGCCTTAATGGTCCATGCAGAAATCATATAGCCGTTTTTCCCTTTATAAATCATAAATTAAAGGAACTCTCACTGAAAGTGTAATTGGAATGTGGGTACGTCTAATGCAAAGCCTCCAATTTAAAACCTTTTACTGTTTTATATGTCAAAACCAGGAACAGACAAAATACCATAAGGAAAAACTGCAGAATTACCAATAAAAACACCAAGGCAGATATTTTGTATGAGAACAAAGAATAGTGGAAAAATATCCCTTCTCCAGCTGATTGTATCACACACTAGTAACATTTATTACCAAGAAGATTTTGCAAGCATACCATTCTTATCCATAACGTGGGAAATACCATGTCAATTCTCCTTGAGGTATTAATGAGAGGTGTCCCACCCAAACCAATAAGCCTAGGACATGCTCAAAGTTGAATTCGTTCAGCCGCTGACCAAATCAGATAACCAGTAATTCTCAGGTTCTGCATGGTTACATCTACCTGTTGATGTAGAGATTACAGGTGGGAGCTGCCTTGTTAAAATTGCTCTCCAGCTTAAAAATCTGACACACCTAACAGAAGGAATCGAGAGAAAAACAGTCTGCTCTGCTCATCAATGACAAAATGATAATAAATAATCAAACACAATTATTATTGTTTGCAAGGTTAAAATTACGCTTAAAGAAATTCACTGCCATCTGTAAGCTTGTTAAAGTTGATTATGATTTTCTCTTGCTGGTTTTCTTCCCAATGATTGAACAGTATTGTCTATTTTTAAAGAAAAAAAAAATAAAGCTGCTTGAATAATAAATTGTTTTTCCCAAGATAGAACAAACCATAGTGATGAACTTTAAGAATGGTTACCAAATTAGAACTGAGAATGAAAAACAAGTATTTTCCTGTTCAAGGTCTTGCTTTTCATGTGTTTTTATTTTTAACTGGATTGAGTGCTGATTACAGAAAATTCAAGGCTACCCGGACATCAGACTGCTCAATTGACTGAAAAGTTTGATGACGTCTCTAAAAAGTGAGGTCTGTGCATGAAATTAAATCAGTATCAACACTCCAAGATAACTTGGGGGCGGGGGGGAGAGGGTAGGGAGGTAGAGGTTAATATCGCTTATTATATAACGTTAAATGAGATCAAACAAGACGTGCAGGATTCAGGAGGGCTCTTGAAGCTCGGGCTGTTTCCCCCGGCTGCTTATGCAACCTCGGCCGCGCAGGCAGAGCGAGGGCCTGCCATTTTATTACATAAAGTAGCCCGAAAAATGTACAGCCAGGCAGTCGTGAGCTCCATTAAGGGCTGCACTGGAGTTTCTGTATCAGCTAGCATCTAGAAATTTAAAGAAACCATCAGAAGGACCTAGACATTGCTCATTTTGGGACTGTTGCTCTTGTTTTAATAGCAATAGAGCTCCTCTAAAAGCTAGGAAATATCACCAGCACGAGCTGCACTTTGAATACATTGTGCTTTGACCGTTGCTTAAGTGAATACACAGTCTTTGGTTTAGCACAGCCATGGTAAGTGCGATCCAGGGCTTTAAAAACTGCCTTCCAGATGATTAAGCAAATTGTCTGGTTTAGCAAACAGCAGTCAACCCAACATTATTGTTTTAACCAGTGCCTAAGTGCAGCGGATAGCTGGAGAAAACTAATTTCCAACACATCCTCACTTTCTCAGTTAAGCATTTCAAAGCCTGGTCTTGTACAGACAGATAAAACTGTAACTACAGCAACACTGGGTCAAGAAAAATGACCACCTTGCCCCGAATCCTCTCCCTGACACCGGGCAGCAGCAAAGGCTGGGGAAGCCTGTGCGAGCAGGGCAGGCGTGTAGGAATATTACAGTCTCCCAGCGGAGACTTCTTCAGCCAGGCATTGTATCTTGGTATTCAATGCCTCTTGGTGGGATTGCTTTCATGAATATAATTGCTTTCTGAACCTACTTGAACCCAGGCAGATAAGGCTGTCTGTCCTCACCATGCCGGCACAGCTCAATAATAGGACACCAGGGAGCGAGTTTGAGCACCGTACCCTGCTTTTTTTTGCAGCACTGCTGAAGTTTTAGCTCATGCCCTGGCTCTGCTTTCAGAGCACTTCAACCAGCTTCTTCAAGTTAGCTCTTGCCACAGGAGATGTGCTATAACGGGGCCAGCCCTGAGCAGTGAACGGTGCAAACCACCAGGAGCCCCTTGGCCTTGGGAGCCCAGGTGGGACGGATACTGGCCCACTTCATTTTGCAGAGCAGACACAGCCAGGGGGACCACCTGGCTCAGCACCCCCTCTCAGACGTGGCCAGACACGGATGCCGAGGGATGAGCACAAGAACAAGGCAAACCAATGCTGAGATTTCCTCAGGATACGCACCAAGCTTCCAAGAATTTGCAGCTCAAAACTTCCTAAGCCAGAGGCAGTGGTTTTGTATTTAATGGCCTTTGATGGATTTCTCTTCCATGAACTCATCCAGTCACCTCATTAGCTGATGTAACCTCTCAGCATCCACATCCTGTGGTGAGGAGCTCGGCAGCCTGACCGTGCCACGTGAAGAGCCACCTCCTTTTGTTTCCATCCCCACAACTGCCTGTTTCACCCAATGCCCTCTGCTGCTGTCGCTGTGAACAGTCATTCCCAGGACGCCTTCTCCACGTTTTGCATAATTTTACAGATTTCTGGTGCATTGCTTTATCAGTGCTGTCAGTCCTCAGGCAGGAACCGCTCTGTTCCTCTGATCATCCTTGCTGCCTCTCTCTGAATCTCCTCCCTCGCCATTATAGGCCTTCGAGGCCTCCGAGGTGGGGGGATCAACAACACACGATACTGAAGATGTGGGTACTTCGTAGTTTTTCAGTGAAATAATGGGATTATATTTCATTATTTTCCATTCTTTTCTTAATAATCCCTGATGTTCTACTTGGTTTTTTTAAAACTCACATCTGAGCATTGCATTGATTTTTTTCTGAGTTGTCTATGGAAGATTTTATCTAATTTTCTGCATCTTCAGTAACTTGTAGCAATGAATTTCTATGATTTTTCTTTGGGTCAGTTATACTTTCTTCTATTAGCTTTCAGCCTGACACACATACTATATTCATCTGACACAAAGACACTCAAAGAGAAAAGGTGGTTGAAATGTACCAGCAGATGATGTTCTATAATGCCGGCACTTCTTGTATGTTTTGAAATGACAAAAAGGTCTCACACCTGAACTTCCAAATTTCCATTTTGATCTCAAATGAGCATACACATCCCTTCAGATTTTTTTCCCATATAATCATTTCAATTGGCTTTAAATCTTCCATTTTATGCGCAGATCCCTAAGAACAGTGGTAAAACAGCTGAAAAACACCTTCTGTCATAATCAAGCCAGAAGAAGACCAGCTGTTTTACACAGACTTGTGCCCACGCAGAAGAAGGTGAGATAACCTCCTTGTTCCCATCATTTACACGGTGACTTTTGGAGTATCTTGGACCTCTGGGCATGCTACCTGCTGCATGGGCATAGAAGAAAGTGACGGTGTTGCCTCAAAGAGCTCACAGGCAAAGGAGAGGACAAGGAACAGCGGGCAGGTACTGACAGAGTACGGGGCAAAGCATGTGGCAATACTGTTCCCTAGTGACAAAGGTCCAAGCTCACCAGTGACCTAACTTTTGTGAGAGTTTTATTTTTCTGAAGCCACAGTTGAATTTTCAGATTGAAGCAGGATTAAAACTAGCATTGGGGCTGCATAAGACTATTCCTCCCAAACGTGGCTGGCAGTGTGCAAGAAACACTTCTCTCTGCCATGGTCCTTGGATAAAGGAACAGAAATGTCTTTACCAAAGTGTAATTAAACACAACATTTTGGTTGGATTGAGCTGTGCTTCATGATTTTTCTTCAGGGGGAAGAGACACAGGAACAGAAGCATAAAAAACAATACTTACTCCCCTGCCCCCCAAATGTATATCAAATTTGTGTGTACAAGGCCAAGAAAGCCATGCCCCAAAATCCCTCAGCCTAATCTCTGACATCCCTGAGCCACCACAAGACAAATGCAAGGAGCAGAGTGTGAACCATGTCTGCAGTTTCTCAGCTGCTTAGTTGGTGCATGAGCCTTCAGGACCACATCCCTTCTCACCCGCTTGTCTTTCCTGCCCTGCAACTCTTATATTTCTGAATTCAGCTGGCAATGTACTGGTATATATCTTGTGTGGCCCATAGCAGGTCACAACAAAGAGTAATGTCTTTAGTTCCCTCCCCAAAATCTGTGAAATACCAAAAGCACTGCTACATAAACAAATCCAGCACCATCTGGGCATTCTACTTGAATACTATTACATGGTGTTTCCTTTTCAAACTTCAGTAATCAGTCTCATGAAGTCAGTCTATCAGCCGTTGCTGATTTCTGACTGAATTAAATTAGCTAAAATACAAATATTTTCATGGCCTCCACCTAGTTTTTCAAGAACAAGTTTTAATAAGATCAAGGATCAACAGAAAGATAAGCCAAATCTAGGAAAATTATTTTTTACAGATAATGATCCCTCTACAAAATCGGCAACTAAAGGGCATCTGCCCTAAGAGCCTGAAAGCAATACTGTAAGCACAAATGGGAGTTACTTAAATTCAGCTTAGAAAGAAAGAAGAGCAACTAACTACACATAAAATACATGTTTGACTGTAATTTTCAGTGGTATGATATTTGCCAATCATGGATTGTATAGGGATGTAAGTAATCTGATTGCTCTAAACTTACAGTTGAACACAGGCAATTATTATTTAAGTCATTACATTTGCTGTGCAAAATGTCCTATCCTTAAAGAACGCTAGAGCTACAAATCAAAACCATCAGTTGTTGATCTCAATTTTCCTACCTTAAATGAAGGTATTACAATGCAACACCAGTTTCATGATTTCATACTATTATTTTCCATGGGGCTTCACTATTTTGATATATTGTTAATATACTGAGCTATAAATTCTTCCTCCAGTTTCAAAAGTGGAAAACCCACCCTAGTCTACTGCAGCAGTTGCTGAGTCCTTCAGGATGAGTCCTTTAGGTCCACAGCATAAAAATCTAGTGTGAGACTTCACTGGGGCATATGAAGGTACTATCCTGTCCATGGCAAACCTAGTGCTGGAAGAAGGTGGGCAGATGCCATGGTGGAGACCTGAGACTGGTCCTGGTGTCAGGTCCTGCTCCTTGGGGTGCTGAGTGACAGTAGGGTATAAGGAGGAGAGCAAACACATGGGCTCAGCACGACTCCAGAGCCTGGGTTCCACAATGGAGATAGCTCCTCTCCAGGTCCAAGGTCCAGGACTGGAGCAACAATAGTTGCTCCTCATGACACAAACAATTTATATGAGGAGACCAGGAGATGGGCAAAGAAGCAGTGGCAGGGGCTGAAGTGTGAGGAGGAAGATGAGAAGGATGAAAAAGTAGTAGTAGCATGACCCAGTCATTGAAAAACTGGGAACCGGTGCTTTTGCAGGCTCAGATCTCCTGCTCCACTACAAGTCTCTCACCACTTTTTTGCTTCTCTTTTCCTTTTCTTCTTGTCTGGTCTGGGTTTTCCATCTCTATCTACAGTTCCAGCCTTTTCCCTGCACCTTGTTGCCAAGCTTTGTCATCTAGGACCCCATCAAGTCCTCTGACTTAATTCGAGGTCCCTGCTCTTCAGTTTCCCTATGCCTCCATCACCAATGCTTCTTCTTCTTCATTCTAGTCCCACCACTTCTCGTCACTATGCATGTGAATTTAGCGGTTTCCTCCACCTCGCCTCCACATCAGCAGGCACACCCTGCCACAGAAGACACTGAGACACTCAACTGAGACGGTCATCATGCTCCCTCCTTATGCTGCTCACCGTAGCAGTAACATCTGGGGAGAATAACTGGGGGGGAAAGTCCACTCAGACCTTCAGCCACCAACTGGAGTGCTCTCATTCTTCCCAGGAAGATGAGCAGTTGCTCAGCATGTAATAATCAGTTCACGTTCAGCGAGCTCCGTGCTGAGAGTGTCTTCAGCAAGTGTAATGGCCAAGCCCTTAACATCCCTCCACCGGGAGCGCGTTGTGACAAAATGATAACTGAGACAAATTCTGGAAGCTTTTCATAGGCTCAACATAAGGCACACCCCCGTCACAAGATTGATCCCAAGCCAAGTATCTTTTTCTTGCTCTAAAACACGAAGCCACAAGAATTCAACAGTCTCAATGAAAGTGTTTCCCAGCTTCGCCAAAAAACGCAGATTCACAGAAAAAGAAAGAGCAAGGTCTCCTAATGCAGGATGATGCATACCTAAACCATCTTCGTCAGATGCATGGCCAAAGAATACATTCCCCTCGAACCACGTTCTCAGAAATAGCTGAACCCTTTCAGCTGAAACTTCCCAAAGAGAGCCTGTCTTCAATAAACAATCAACCTGGAAAATGTCAGCCTGGTTTTAAGCTTAGCAAATGCAGAAGCACCTGAAAGCAGAGCATTGTACTGGAAAGCACTAGATAATTTCAACTGTGGACAACACTGCTGCCTATGATAAAATTACAACTCCTTCAAGTGCTTTCGCATGCTCTAGGCTAGAAAATGGGGCAACAGCTGTAATTCTGCCAAGTCTAGTCTGTGGGTTCAATCTTGCACACACAGGGAGGCACCTTTTATTGGGGAGGGAAAGCAATTTTAGGCAAGCCGACTGTCTCCAAGCTTCAGAGCAGGGCACAGAAGTGCTGCCAATTTGGGGAATCACCTTGATCGTGGATACCTGGCTCTGGAAAGCCTTCATTTTCACGTGCTCAGGGGAGACAGCGCACGGCTTGGCAATTATATTTTCTGAATACTCCTGTTGCAGACCAACTCGGTCAATATTCATTTACAGAAGTGTATGCAGGATTGGGCCCTCCGCCAGCCGACAGCTCTCAGAATCAGACACGGATCAGCGGATGAGCTGGCTAGGTCTGGTAACTGGGAACACTAATTATTTAGTATCACCAAACAAACTAAACCCACAGTGGGATACAAATTAACATTCCACACCGGAGTAAGAGAGTGATAATTTTCCAGTCCAAGAGGCGGTCACTTGTTGAGCTGATCGCTCTGGTTCGCCGTCCCGGTCCAAAGAAACCCTACAGCCCTTCTGGAGATTTATCACTGTGAAAAGATTAAAGTTCCTCTGCTGGCTGTAATGCTTATAACCGCTAATTATTTCTGAGTCACTCGAGTGAAAGTAAACTACCATCCTGTAGACAGTTAAGGAGTACGGAGGAAAGTTTCTGGATGAGCGTGCTTGTTAATTGACAAATCAGACCAGTGACCACAGAGGAAAACACCACCGCACAACTCTTGGTGAAAAGAGTCCCCAGTTGCCCCTCAGCCGTGGATTTATCGTTTCCCCCCATTCTGCACCCTGAAAGAAAACCAGCGGGAGTCCTGTGCAGGGCCACAGCAGCAGCAGGGCTCTGCCGGCACACCACACAACCTCTGCTCCCACCGGCAGCCTTCACCCATTCCAAAATCCCACTGGTCTTACTGGAAGTTTTCCTTGACCAAACACTGCCCGGTTAAAGCGCAGACCCTGTTCCAGTCCAGCCGAAATGAACCCCCCACGTCAGGAAACTGCCAACCACACCAACATGAGATGGGGAGGGAGACAGGCTGGGGGGCAACTTGTTTTCCCAAAGGGAGAGGCCAGCGCGGCCGGACCCCCCTCAGCCCGGCCGGGACAAAACACGACGCACACGGGCAGGCTCTCCACGGAAACTTTCCCGCGGCAGACGCGATGGCACCCCGCACCGCCGGCCACCTCCGCCACCCCCGCGGTGCGTGGGACGGAGGGGAGCTGGCCCCGATCGCCGCCGCGCGGGAGGGGGGTTCACGGGTGGGCGGGCATCCCGCGGGGCTGCCGCGGGCGGGGTGGACGCTCCCCCCCCCCCCCCCCCCCCAATCCCGCGCGGGTGTCGCGGGTGGGCGCCCCGCGGGGCGGAGAGGGAGGGCCGGGGCCGCCGGGCCACGCGTTACCTGGGGTGCCGGTGCTGCGGGAGCGCGGCGGGGAAGCCCCAGCCGCCGCCGCCGCCGCTGCTGCTGTCCGCGGTGGCCACCTGGGCACGGGAGCCGCCGCCGGTGCCGGTGCCTGTGCCGCCGGGCTGGATGCCGCCGCTTTTCCGGTGCCTGCCGGTGCCGCTGCGGCAGCGGCCGCCGCTGCTCCAGCCGCGCAGGAGGCCGGCCTCGGGAGCCGGCAAACTCTTCCTCGCCGACGAGGAGCCGGGGACGCTGCCCGCCTCCTGCCTGCCGCCGGTGCCGGTGCCGGTACCGGTGCCGTGTCTCATGGTGCGCGGGGCCGCCGCATACCGCGCTGCCGCCGCCCCGGGCGCCGCGGGACCCAGGCGCGGCGGGGCCAGGGGCTCGGCCGGCAGCGGGAGGCCGCCGGGAGCCCGGGCTGCTGCGGGGGGGTGAGGAGGCCGTGGGCCGGGGGGGGGGCTGCTGGCTGGGGCGGCCGCTGGGGCATCAAGTTGGACGCGCGGCCGGGAGAGGCGCGGGGGCTGCGGGGCCGATAGTTCTCCGTGAAGTTGGAGCCCGGCGGGCGAGGCGGGGGCATCCTCTCCGCCGGCCCTTCATCGCCGCCCCCCGCCGCCGCCGCCGCCGCCGGGCCTCCGCCCCGCGCCCTCAGCCGGCCCCGAGCCCCGCGCCCATGGGCAACCGCGGCCCCGGCGGCTGGCGGCGGCTCGCCCGCCCGCACCGGCTTCCTGCGCCGCTCGCTCGTCTTCCCCGGCAGGGAGGGAAGGGAGGGAGGTGCGGGGTGCGGAGGGGTGGAGGGGTGGGGAGAGCCCAAACCCGAGGCCGGTGCGCAAAATGGGTCAGGGAGGGGGAAAGGGAGCCCGGCGCTCGCCTCCCCCCTCCCCGCGGCGGGCTCCGGGAGGGCCGGGCTGGGGCGGTGGGTAGCGAGAGGGCTGCGGAGGAGCTCTCCCGCCCCGGCTCCCTGTGCACAAGTGCAGGGAATGTTCCACTGACCTACATATTTTTCCAAACATACGTGACCTTTTTTTTTTTCTCTCTTTTTTTTTTTTTCTCTCTCTCGTTCTGTGGGAGGAGACAGGCGAGGATCCAAGAAAAGGAGAAGCTGGAAAGAGAACGAAAGGGGAAGCGGGGGGGGGGGGAAGAAATAAAATAATAAAAACCTCAACCAAAACGCCAGCCCCGCATCAAGGATGGTTTCACAACGCCTCGAGCAAACCCCGGCGCCTTTACATATGTCTGTAGCGACATCTCCGCGCTGCACCGGCGGCCGCCCCTACAGCCTGACCCCGGCAGCCCCCGCCACGCCACGCCACGCCGGCCGGCCACGGTGCCGCCGTCCCCGCCGGGCAGGGCTGCGCTCAGGTGCCCGGCCACCACCTCTCGGGGCGTCCCGGCGGGACCCCGGTTCGGCTGGGCTCCGCTGGACGGGCTGGGGATGCTCGGGGGGTGTGTGTGGGGGACCCCGCGCCCTGTCCGCTCCCGCTCCCCCGGCGGCGGCGGTGGCCGCGGGAGCCGAACCGGAGCGGGGCAGGGCACCGCGCTGCACCGGGGCGGGCTCCCGGCCTCCCCGGGCACAGGCAGGAGCTCCCGATTTGGTTATGCAACGCCGCACCGGCAATTAGAGCAAAACCTTGACAGAGAGCTTTCTTTTTTTTTTTTTTTTTTCTTGTTGCAAAGTAGGTCATTCTTTTTATTCCCCACTTTGCATTCCTTTTTTTTTTTTTTTTGCCTAATACTCCTCCTGCAAAGTGGCCAGTGAGAGATAAGGCAGTGTGCTGGGGAGCCAGGGAGGAGCTGTTGATTCGGAGCCTTACTTTCGCCTCGCCGGGCATTCCTGCCGACTTCGGACGGCGACAGGGAGCGGGGTCTGGGGTTGCCCTTCTGCCCCGAGGAGGGCAGAAGTGGCCGGGGAGCGGGGGCATGGCTTGGGCGCAGCCAGCCGGTATCCCCGCCGCTTCCCCAATCCCGCCCTGCCCGCCTCTGCCGGACCCGCCGGCCATTGCCCCCCACCCGCTGTCGCCCTCCCACCGCCTCCGCAGCCGGGGCTTGCTGGCACCGATGTGTCCGCCCGGCGGAATACCCCCTCTCCCCACTGCTGTGCCAAAGAAACACCTGGAGTAGGCACCTCTTCCACCCGCAGAAGGAGTCTCCCCCTGGGATGCAGTATTTGCTTTTCAGGATAGTTGCATTTCTGGTTCAGAGAAGGGATTTCCTGGGGAGGGAAAAGCCCCTTTAGCTGGTGCGAGCAAGGGCCTGGCTGCACTGCCATACTTGTGGCAGCAATTTGTACAGTGAGCTGGGGGCTGTTTCCCCATCTCCCCCCAGTCTGTTCTGCCTCCCTTTTAAAGACACGTTAAATCCTTGCAAAATACCAACCAGCAGAGACCTCTCTGCCCACGCGGGGTGTGCATGTGTGGGCGCAGCGTGTGGGCTGAAGGTTGCTGCAGCTACCTGGCTCCAGTGAGGAGCCGTGCTGCTTCTCCCACTGCCCCCACCACCCAGCTCACCCAGTTACCACACCGTGATGCCTGGCTCCCCTCCTCCCCCACCCCCCACACCACATCCAGCTAGTTATTCGATCCAATTCAATCCCGAATGCAAATGTTAATAATTACAAAGTATGGAAAAACCTTGCGCTCTTTTGCTGAGCACTTTTACACCGTACTTTATACAACAGGCATGACTAATGTTGAAAGGGTAAAGTTGTTTACTTTTAACCAAGATTAAATACAAAACTTTGAAAAGCTCCTCCCTTCCTTTGGATGAAACCCAGCATTTTTTCCCATTTGGAAATTGTCAAACAGTGGTTAAACAATCCTTTGGCAAACAAGTAGTGCCTGAGGGAATAAAGCATCAGATACATGGGGAGTGGAATAAAAGACATTTCTGTTCCTGAGGTATTTTTCTTGTGTTGCACAATGAAGTATAACATAAAATCTTCAAGCCTTGTAAGGTTAGAGAAAAGGCACTTCCCATGATTATATACACCACATGATTTGATATTCCAGTCCTTTTGAAAACCTACCAGAAATCTGCCCCAAAACCAACCTTATGCTTTCAAAACTTGGGAAGCCAAGTACCTTGAGGAAAATACCACGTTGAGGAAGGCAACCAGAGATACACAGGGGCATAGGTACAAAATTACGTCTCTACAGTGTTTTAACTTTTTCTCTGTGAATTTCTAAGGACTCCATTGCACAAGTGAAGAAGTGAGGCTGGTTAAGGTTTGTTTCTTAATTCATTCCCTAGGCTACCAGTGTAAACTTTAATTAGGGCAACAGCAGATTGGCTGAGGGTGAGGCAGGCTTCTCCCAGTGCATACCTGAGTCCCGTTGTGAAACACCAGCCATTCAAAACATGCAACCTTTCTTTCCGTCTGGTGACGCATGAAAAATACCCCAATACTATCAATACTGCATTTAGTTTGGAAATTAACCAAAGGGTTACACTAGATGCCACATGTAATAACTTCAGGGCAGGAGCCCAGCGTTCAATTTTTAAAAATTAAATCATTTTATAACCATGAAATATCAGTAAGCAACTTTTCAGACACCAGGAGCTGTGATCCAAAGCCGCAATCCCTTTTGTTTCGACTGGAATAGGCTGGCCAACCTTCGCGGCCCAGAAATGAGGCAGCAGGGTTTTCAATGGGCCACGAACCACAAGCTAAGGTGCCTCCCAGGGTGGAGGGCCAAGGGGAAGAGCGGGAGAGGACAGCAGCTCCCCTGGGAGTCCACTGCTCTATTGTGGCAAGCCCGTGGGAGGGATGTGGGGTTGGGTGCGAGATCAGTCCAGACATACTGGGTTTAACTCTGCTGGCTTGCTTTCTTTTGCTGCCAGGGATTCAGATTACATGGTGCCACCACTGCCATATGATGTAACCCTCAGCAAAGGAGCCACCTTCAACATGACTTGGCTCTAGAGCCAGAGCCTGGCCACCACAGCCTGGAAGCACAGGCATTACCTGTGCAACATCAGTGCTTTTAACCTTTAACAGACACAAGTACATGTTGCAGGGGAAATAAGATGCAATTTGCAGCCCTTAATTTAAATGCGAAGCCTACATTTGGATTAGTATTTGTGTAGAAGTAAAAAGGGGTCCCCCAAATAATCATCCTCTAATCAACATAAATGGCAACAGTGGTGCAAAAGTCAGGGATGGCACTGTGGGAAAGAGGGTCATGATGGAAAAGAATAAAGGACCCTCAAAGAGCCGACCAAACAGTACTAAATATGAACATATTCTCTTAAGTTTTCAAGTAAGTAAGAAGGAGATGGACAAGCATTACTTTGATTAATATTTTTTTTCATTTTTAAATTTTGATTAATTAAACTTTGATTAATAATTAGGGGGCAGGACAGACCTTGGACCATTGCTTCCTTACCTTGCACCCTGAAAGAGTGCACAACAGGGACAAATGCAGGGCAAATAAATCTAGTGGCTCCTGTTAGTTGAAGGAGTCGCACCAGCCATGGCTGCTGGGAGTTCTGGGTTGCTTTTCAGCCTGGCTATCTGGGGGAGATGAGCATGGGAGCACGAGGACAGATGTGGGAATCTTCTTCTTTGGGTAACACCCTTCTGTAACTAATTTTGGCAGAAATTTCTGCAGAGAGGAACTGTCTTCAGAGGATCAGCATTATTTTTCATTCTTCAGCTTCCTGAGGGAGGGAGAGGTAGAGCATACTTATCAACCAGTAGCACAGCCTCCAAATCAGAGAAAGGCAGAGAGATACCATAATGAAATAGACTTCAGGTGCATCCTACTGGTGCTGCCCCAAGCACTGGAGTAGGATGTCTGATGGGTCTTCAGCATTTCTTCAGCTAGAAAACAAAAAATCCCTGTTTTTCTGCATGGTTATTACAAGAGAAGAGTCAATTTGCTGATTTGAACTTACCTTAGTTACCTTATTTTGAAGCAAAAATTATCCATTGCCAGGGTTTTCATGGGAGAATTTAGTCATGTATATAGTCTATCCAAGGGTTTGACTTTCCCAGCTTATTCAAAAAAGGGGTTGTGGGTTTTCTTTAAGTAGTTAATGGACAGAGTGGGGAGGAGGAAGGCCTGGGCTGAAAAAATTAGCGACTAAACATTGAATAGATTTAATGTCTGGAAGGTCTGAAGTTGCTGCTGGGTCCCCAGAAAGCCCTAAAGTTTTCTGCCTGGCAATCTTGTGGCTGAGCATTTACAGCCTTCCTCTGAAGGCTGTAGCACAAGCTGTACGTATGCACTCAATTGCCATGGAGCGTACTCTGTGCCTGTGTGTCAGCCTGCTGAGCCAAAGCGTAAGGCTGTGGAGATAACTCCTTCTCATATGGGAAAGAGATGATCCACTTCTCCTCTGGTTGCCAGTGGCCTTTGTGCCAGTGCACCTCTTGGCCCATACAAGACCTTTTGTTCACTCGCAGCAGGACGGGAATACATCTCATGGCAAAGTCTGGTTTCAGTGGGACTGCACTGGTTAGTACGAGTAAGGAATTATGGTGAGGCTGTACCTGGGAGAAAGGCTCTGGTCTGAAATCAGGCTGATGGAGCTTGTTCAGCTTTGAGAGCTGTTAAAGAAAACAAAGTTCAAACTCAAACCCAGGAGCAAAAGATCTGCTGGTTTTCTCCAGAAGTCCCGGTGAAACAGAAGAAATAAAGGATTGTAGTGCCACAACTGAATTAAGAACGGCTGGAAGAAGCCTGAATGCAAACGCAGCATCTTCAGCTTTACCTTGACTAAGAAAAACAACCGCATTAATGTTGGACTGTGGTATTATATTTTTTTGGCAAGACACAGTCCCTATGGATCTGTACAAATATTTTAATTCCTGGCAGGTTTCACAGAGACCTTCTACCTCTTCCAGAAGCTCTTGATGAGCAGCAGGAAGGTGTAGCGAACCATTGCTTCTCTCCTTAGCCTTACTCCCCTCTCTGCTGACTTCAGCAAGAGATGGGTTAGGCCTGGAGTTCATTCTCACTTTCAGGATTCCGCACAGTTTTCCAAATGTTTTCCTAATTGCTTCCTCCTCTCTTTTTTGCTGAGTACTGTTCTTGCTCACAGCCGTGGAGTTACACTACTTACCACCACGCACATGCTCTTTCAGTTTCTTTTCAGCTTGCTTTGATTCTGTGCAGCACTCTACTCTTGCACCTACCTTAAGCTCATTATGTTATTATTACTAATGACACGCGTTAGTAAAAATATGGAAAAGTTAAATGTGAAAGTTAAGTAAATAACAGAGGAAATTAAAAAAAATCTTCAAACTTACATATACATCTCTGCCATCTATGATTTTCAAAGCAGTAAGCAACTATCAATATCAAGACAAGTCTGAATTTAGCTGCTTGACTTTAAAAAATCAGCTCAGAAGATTTTGTTCCAGGATGTTTGTGGCATATGCGCTCAGTGCTTTCTCATTATCTTATTTTATACAGCCCCTACATGTGAGAAGGGACTATGAGAACTGTTGATTCTGACCTCCTGAACAAATCCAGGACGCAGAATTTCCTCTTAGTGCATCTGGCCAGGTACCTTATTGTCATGTTTTAAAAAGACATTGATCTTGACTTAAAAAACACCCACAAATCAGGTTCATTTCTTCCTTGCCTCTTTCACTTTTTTGACTAGTGTTGCTTAAACTGCAGCAGTGGGTAGGCACTAGATGTCAATGAGGCACTAGGAGCATTCTGCAATGGCCTCACCCCTGTCCGAACAGACGCTAAATTGTTGTTAACAATATAAAAAACCCGTATCGAGTTAAATCATGCATTTAAAAACAATTTACTTTGCTGTTTTAAACTCTTAGTCTGAGCATAGTCATACAGTTAAAAAAAATAATTCCAGAAAACATTTTTCTTTTGAACTAGATTATTTCCTTTCTATGTTGTCAATGAAAATGGGCTGCTTCATGGGCTACTCTTTCTTTTTGTGTGGCTGTCATCTCCTCTCCCTGATATTCCTGCAAACACGGTTCTGATTTCATTGGGAGTACCCCGGGAGAGTGTCCAAATGCAAAACCAACCCCTTGAAAACAATTTCACTAATGCAAAACCAGGTGAGGTGTTCTGTTTCTTTTGCAAAGTCAGAGCTTTGGCTGTAGAAACTTGGAGGCTGTATTTGGCCCCCGTCGTTAGGGCGGGCTGGGCGCAAGACGCAGCTGCAAGCAGAGGCTGTGCTATTCCGCTTGCACAGAGCACTGCAGGAGGGAAGGAAGCAGAGGAAGAGAAAGTGTTAAAAAGGTAAATATTGACTCAAAGAAAGGAGACATAAAGGAGAATGTGGGAGAACTGTAAATGAGCCAGAGAGGATGGAGAAAAATTCTTCAGCAACTGTAATTAGGTTAGATTTCAGAAGTAATTGCAGTGTTCCAGCATCAGCAGATACGGTAGGCAATATTTGCCCTCAGCTGCGTTTGCAGAGAAGGCGGCGAGTTGTTGCAGCTTGCAGGGCCTGATCCTGACGTGGTTGCACTGATTGCGCATGGACGTGAGTCCAGTGCAGCAGCCGATGTCCTCCCTCTCCACGCCACTGGAACTGGGAGCGGCATCCTGCTGGGAGATTTACGGGGAGTGGGAGCGGTGGGCACAGAGACACAAACTCAGCGGCGTGTGTGGATGCAAACACACGGCCAAAGTGGAAGAATATGTATTTAATGGAGCTGCTCGTGCAACATCGTGTTAGCAATTTAATACTGAATAAAAAATGTTTAAATTGTCACCAGAGCCTGCCTGATGTCACCACCTTTAGAGGGCATGGGGAGGCTGGGCTGGTACCTATCTCCTCTCCAGAGGTTAGAGCATTAACTGCAGTCCCCTTACATTCCTTTATATATGTTCTACTCTGGTATAAAACCAGATTATATAGGCTTTCTGCAGGGAAAATAGATTTCACCTTTAAGTCTTCTGCAGAGGTTTTACATTAGCAGTTCAAGCACCATCAGAAAATCAATTACCATTGGTATTACATGCAGATGAACAGCACAGAATAATGGAGAATTCATTTTACACAATGCTTTTAATAAAATGCTAAATACAGCAAAATATTTTCCAAAGGGCTATTTATAGGCTCTGTGTGGGAAGTATGTCTCCGAGGGGAAGTCTGCACCTTTCTGATTCGGACGAGGAGTGAGTCTCAGCCTTCTTAATGCTAACATTGGTCAAGCACATATTTCTGCCAGGATGGATTAAAGACCACAGCAGTCCATCGTCTCTATCACAATGGCTGCAACTTCACATAGAAAAACACTTTTTCTTTTAAAAACAAGAGTTTCAGCGGCTGTGTTGTTGCAGTGCCAGTTGTTGCAAGACCCTAAAATAACTGAATTACTCCCTTGTTCTTGACACTCTTATCATCTTTTCCTGTTCTTAATGCCAAAGCAGTTTGCTGATTAGATTTGCTGTGTGTATTTCAGTAAATCATTGACATCAGCACCTCTTCACAAAAACATATCTGCAAATAACAGCCCTATGCCTACCTGAGTTTGGAGATATAGCTGGGGCAAAGAAAGGGGCTCAGTTTTACCAGGAAGTGATTATGAAAATAAGAACAGCAATGCAGGGCCAGACCAAAGTATGCTGCCCCTGACTATGGCCAGAAAGAGAAGTCTGAGGAAGTGAATAAGAATAGCACAAGCAAGCGCTTCCCTGGAGTGCTCTCTCAGCTGTCAATAGTTTATGCTCAGGAGCTCCCTGTATGCCCATGTAACCACCATGGGCAACATCTTCCTGCAGGGAACCCTACAGCTTAACTATACACTTTATGAAGAGCCATCTGGTTTCACTCGTTTTGAACCTATTAGCTTTATTTGGCACCCTTTCATTCTTGTGTTGGAAGAGAAGGGGAACGATCAGTCCCTCTCAACCCTCTTTCAGCTACTCGTGGTTTTATAGACGTGTACCGTATCACCTCAGTCATCGCTTTTCCGAGCTGAAGAGCCGAAGTATGGAAACCGCTCCATACTTTAGATCACCCCTGCGGCTCTTCTCTGAATGTTTCCCATTATATTTCCTTTAAGGTGAGGACCAGGACCGCACATCATAGTATTCAACAGGCAATCCATGTGGGCACACACTAAATCTGTAGAGGTGTATGATGGAGTTCTTGCTTTTTCTTCCCTGTTAACTGTCAACACAGTGCAATGGTTCTTGTGTCTTTAAGATCTGAGATTCATAGTACGTTTTAGTTACATGAGCTCAAGAACATTTTTTTCCATTTACCTTTTTTTTTTAAAAATAGCCATGCTGAATCCAACCCAAAATAATAGAAATTTGTCTTAACTTATCTACAGATTTAGGTCTATTGAAAGAAAATAATGGCTAGAATATTGCTAAGGAGAAAATGTATTCTTATTCATTGTAACTTCCAAGATTTCTGGAGATGCTATGTTTAAGTTAAGTTACGTACACAAAAAATAACCACTCTGGAGGGGGAAGGGGGATCAACCACAGAAATCTTTAACAGCAAAAAGAAATGTTTCAAAATGCTCTAAACTTACGAAATAAGTGTATGATAGGATAGAATACAATAACATAAAAAAAACCCTTTGACAATTTCCCTGCAATAGAATGTACTCCCTTTTAAATATTTTGTTAGAGCTAAAACCCATGAAACCATGAAAACAACTAAAATAACAGATGAATCCTTCTGCCAGTTGCTATTGCAATCTATTACTTGCAGGAAGGAAGCATGTTTATTTAAAAATATCCTCCTTGCCCTTAAAGATGTAGTCAGATGTTTGCATTACTTGAAAACTGTTGTGAATACCATAATTACCCAGTTCATTTTTCATTTTGCAATTCTTGCTAGGTATATTATTTTATGTTTTACGTATTTAATCTAATCTAGGCTGGTGCTATTGAGAAAGACCGATACGGTGCTATAAAAAACCAGCAGTGATGACCTAAGCTTCAGTCTGACGTTTCCTCCTTTCAGAGTAACCGATACTTATTTCCCACTTGGCTTCACTGAGCAAACCACTGAAGCTCCCAGCTGACGTCTGCCCTCAGCTTTTCCACTGGTTCCTCCTGCAGCGGTGGCCCATACTCCTTGGTGGCACCCAGGGTCTGACAACCTTAAGCTGAGTGCCACGGGGTGCATGTGTTGAACCTGTGCCTTAAAATGTCTCTGCGAAGTTGTGCCTAAGTATCTCCAGCTGCTTTATGAGAGTGAGTGAAATGGTCTGAAAGTTTCATTTCAATTAAAATAATCTCTGCTCTAGCTCTACTTGCCGCAATCGGCAGTGGCATTCAGCTTTCAAAAGCTGATGGCAGCTCTGCACTGGCAGGAGTGTGCTGGCCTCTTCACTACTTCTGAGAAGAGCAAACAGCTCTGGTCTGCATCACACGAACAGAACTTCGTATTTCTGAAACCTTTGATCTGCAAATTTCCTACCCTTACCACTCTGTCTTGGGTTAGATATTTGGAAGCCTTCCATGGAGACGCAGACATTTCTTTGGGGCACGATGAGCTTTTGACTTTTCCCTTTCTTTGATTATTTATTTTTAGAAAGATAGAAAGCAAAGATTTTTTCTGTGAGCATGCCTGCCCCAGGCAGCCTCTATTCACAGTGGAAGCTGAGTAACAGTTTGCTATTCAAACAGAAATCTGAGTGTGTTGTACAATTGCAACAATATGAGACGGACGTGGAAAGATGGCATGGAGCCATTCCTGTCTGCCTGGTAGAGAAGGAAGCTTTTGGAAGGGCAGGTAGAGAGAAGGGTAATGACAATACATTGACAAGGTGTGAAGAGAGGGTGAAGAGGCCATCGACAGATGTGTGGTGCGTTGAGGGAAGGAGAGGACAAGAAAGCTGGGATGAGATGCACAGAGGGCTGGTGGGAGGTATGGACTAAGACTTGCAGGGATTCAGTGTGACTTAGTGATGTGAGCACTTTGCTGAGACCCTGGAGACTTAAGCATAAGTCTGAAGTTCAGTGAGATGCCTTATTGCCTCTGGCAAACCACTTCACCTCCCCATGTCTCAGATTTTTCCTCCATCTCTTCCTGCTTGTCAAATCAGCATCAACAACAAATTGTCAAGAGACGGGAAAAAAAAGATAAATTGTACTGGGATTTAGAGATGAGGACATGGAGACTGAGTCAAAAGGCAAGATAGTTCTGTGCAGCTTAGGGGAAAGGGATGAGACGACGTTAGCTCCCATCAGCTAGGTCTCAAGCAGAAGATCTGACATCGTTATGTTCTCAGCTCTAAATGCAGAGAGCGATGCTGGGGATGAGGTACAAAACGTGCAGCACACAGCCAGCTCGACAAAGTCGTTGCCAGGTAGAGGTAAATGTAGGACAGCTGAATTACATAAATCCCATCTCTTTGGCTGCTTAAGAAGGATGGGGCGCTCAGAGACCTCTCCTGTGTGATGGGGCAGAGCACAATGAGCTAAAGTGCTCCTTTAATAATACTCAGGGAGCACCACAAGCCAGTACTGCTTTGTGTTTATTTTTTTTTATTTGTTTTCATAATCAAAATCAGCTAGGGCTACGTCCTCGTGGGTGAACTCAAGTTTGTTTTGAGTTCTCATGTATGTGATGATGCACCTTATCAAGCACTGGTGGATTAGTTTGTTTGCACAAGCTTGGCTTCAAAGGCTGAGCATCTTATGAACACAGTAGTGTGAGGAAGCACTGCAATCTGAGCCTTGGGTCCTGATCATGTTTTCCGTTCAAATAACCCCACAGACAAGCACTCCAGTCCTGCCTGCTGCACCCGTGTCCCCTCAGATGTCAATGCTAGAACTCAAGTTTTAATCAGTTTTAGAGACTTTCAGACAATGACTCCAATCCAATTGGAAATTGCAAGCTATGTAGACATAGACATAGTGCATATCCGTTCAGAGAGGAGGTATCCACTATTTAAAAAAAATATCTAAAAAGTTAGAAAAAAAGACTTAAATGCAACCTCAGGAACTCACTCAGTTGTCAACTAGGAGTCAGGCTTCCAAATGCCAAGGTACAGTCCCCCTCCAAACCAGGAAGGGCTAATTTAACCTCAGCTTCTAGCTAATGTTATGAAGGAAATCCAATGAACTGTATACATCTTAAAGCACCGAGCTCTCCCAAAGCAGTCACTCCTTTCAGAGGAGGAAGAGCCATGGACTGGTGGGGGCAAATCTGAGACTCCTGAACATACCAGATCCCTCCAGCATAGATTAACTATTTATAGCTCTATCAGATTTAACTGAAATTATGGATGAGTCCAGCTCCCCATTTAACTCATCCAGTTTTAGGTGTCTGCACGTCACTTGGGTGTCTATGTTTCTGCAATAGTCACTGGAGACCTGAAGACTGCAGTCAGTGGAGCCGGGGGCAGTTCAGCTAAGGAAATGTTGGAGTTTACCCTATAACACTATGAATTCTCTCAACTCCATTTCCTATTGACTAAATTTCCATTGACTCTAACTGAAGCTTAGACACCTAGCTCACATACAGGTATCTATATTGCATTTACCTAAATTTAGGCATCTGTATCAGCAGCTAAATCCCTCTCTATAAGGCTTATTAGGTCAGACTCATCTGGGCAGGTGTGTGGCCTTCTGTTCTGTGTACTTTACTTCAGTGCAGAACTTCTCATATTATGTCAAGACTGAACATTGAAGTGACAGGTCTCAAAACAGAATAGATTGCTTCAGAATATGCTTTATATAGATGAAATGTATTTGAACTTTCAAATTTCTGAGAACTAAAATTAAATGTCTGAAAGAATACTTGAATGCACCGTCCAAAGAATATGATCCTGAAATAGTAATCTTTAAACAGCAGGGCTGATTGCCACCTGCACTTACCATAGAGGCTGAATTGGACCAGAGTTAACGTCCATCCAACCTCACACCTGGTTTTCAATGCAGACAGCCAGGACATAGTCCAAAAAGGATTGATCCTTTCCCTTCTGTGCCATCACAGCTTCATCAATCGACAACCATTTGGGCACTTTGTATACCGGAGAATGTATCCAGGCAACTTTGTGTAGTGTCCCTACGGGCTCTCTCCTCCACAAAGTCATTCAAACCCTTTTGGAATCTGTTCATATCTTGGACCTCCTCGACATGCTTTTCTTCAGGATGAGAAATTCAGGGCCTACTGCTATGGCAGTAAGCTCCACAATTTAAGTATGTTCTGTGTGAAATTGGCATTCCCTTGGTTTTCTTCAGACATGTTTCGCAGAGGTGCTCCCTTGTTCTAGCATCCAGAGAAATAACAGACTGTCCTTCCCCATTCACCTCCTTCATCACTTTTCAGATTTTATAGATGTCTATCGTAGTCTGTCTCTGCCAGAACAAATGTTGTTTATAATAGTTGCAAATGTTTGAAGAGATATTAGTTTGTATGAGAATCAGCTCCAGGAGCCTGAGCAAGAGCTCACTGTAGAAAGACAGCCCTAATGAATATACAATATCTAGGGAAAAAAAGATTACCTTCAAAGATTTAATACTGGATTTTCCCTGAACAGAGTCCCTTGACTTGGTCAGATATTTTCAGTACATGAGTTGTCCATTCTTGTGAAACAACAAGACGGAGGATGACTAGAGTATATTTTTCTATTTGTTTTAGTTCTCACATGAAATCCAAGGTATGAAATCCTTACCCATTCACAAAAACCCCCTCAAGCTGAATGCATGACTAGTGGTATCTTCAGTTTTCATTTTTAAGAAATGAGGAAATGAGAAATATTTGTAAATGGATATTGCAAACCATTAGTTCAGATAAAGCTCATATATAATTCACATTAACTTAAAGCCTTAACAAGTTTTAGTCATCACAGGATATCATGTTTAACAGCAAGTTTTAATTCAGCCATAATAAAATGCACAACCCTAATGGTCATTGACTTGCAATTCTAGATAGAGGGTGTATATGTCTTGTTTTGTATGATGAGGAAGGTCGCAAAATTAGGTAATTTTGGTAGGTAGATGTGCTATTCAGTGATAAAATAAGGAGAAGATACACATTTCTGTTGTTTTATTATTCACACATTACTTAATGCAACTTGAGGAAATTACTAGAAGAATTTCAGGTGGATTTTACAGTAAATACTTCTACTGTATTTAATAGATCTACTGAGCAGTACTTACAAGAGATAATTTCAACAGTCAATGGGAATATGGACTGAAAAATTGAATGCAGATTACTGAGAGGAAGATTGGAAACTGATAGATGAGCATGAGAAATTAGTACCAATAAACACAGCATAAATTACAGATGACTCAATTTCCTTCAGAGCACAGATTCTTCATCATCTCTGAAGAAACGCTCACAACCTCAAATTCTGGATGCTGTTGTAAAAGCCCTGTTTTTCCCACCTGACTCCTACCTCTGTGCATATGTTCAGTCTATCACTGACTTGCAGCTTTTCACTGAACCCTTTCTTTTGGGATATACTATATTAGCCGATAAATTCCAAGTGGGATGGGGAAATGAACCATTTAAAAGAAATTAGCTTTCTGAAGCACCTGCCTTTCTTACAGTTTTTCAAAGCATGACCGGGTCTGGAAAAAGCTCCTGGTTCAACATCTCATATATACAATTGAAATGCTTAATTGTGCAGAGCATTAGTCAGTGCTGATCTCCTGAGGAAATAGGAACTTTATGAATGATGTCTGCTTCCCACTGTGAGGAGTAAAATTACACTATTTAAAGAATATATGTGTTAAGGACCTCAGGCTGTTTAGAGATCCCATAATACACCACTATGGTATTGTGAAGAAGAGTTTTGTGAAGCAATGTTTTTGGTTTGGAAGCTAAGAAGAAGAAATTGTGAAATAAAATTGGGTAAAATAATTTTTGCTTTGCTGGTAAGCAATTTGCTAATTAAGAAGAGGAAAGTGATTGTCTTAAGCTATGCTGATGAAAAAAAAAATCTGGGAATAAGAGCCTAGCTGGCTTTTGGAGGGAAAAAATGAAACCACATTTGCAAAAGCACCATGTGAATCTCAAAAACACGTTGATGGATGCCAGCCTGTGAACAACTCTCGCTCATATGGGAGTAGGCTCCCAAGTAAAATAAATACTGGGAATAAACCCGTGGTTTGTGAGAAGTTTGGGGTTTGGTTAGGATGCAAGCACTTTGGGCTCAGGCAGGTGATCTAAGCATGCACCAAAGGACTCTGCCTGCTCTCGGGACTGCAGCTGACAGGCAGCTCCAGCCGGAAAGCCAGGGAGCTGCTCTTCTACAGCCCTGAGCCGAGGCACCAGTCTCTCCCTCCTGTCCCCAGTGTGGGGTGCTCTGGTGTGTCTGGTGACAGAGGGACAGAGGAGCCCAAGTACTTTACCCAGAGCTGGCTTGTCACGGCTCCGGCTCCGGCTGCTCCTAGGAGACAGACTGGGGCAAAGATACCTGCCCGGGAAATACCCAGTTTTTGAGCCACACCAGGACAAAGACAGAAAACAGTAAATGCAAGGGAGGTTTAGGAATCAGGCTAGTCTTTGGGTTTGCTCTAGCTTTAACTCATGGGCCTATTGAATCCTGCAGGTTTGATTTGCTTCCTGGATCCATCCTTGAACAGAACACTGCTGATGGCAGTGCCATCGGCATTTCCAGCGACAGCGATGTATGCGCTTGTCACAAAACCTTGGGACAAGCCAAACCAGGCTGTTTGGAAATTTTGGTTGTTTTTTTCTTGGGAGAAAGAGAGGAAGGAGTTTTCACTGTTTTTTTTTTTAATGTGCAAGTGACACTACTGGGAACAAGGTGGTGTCTCAAGAGAAGAGAAATCGTAAAAGCCATATTTATCATCCCACTTCAAACCTACTCTAAATGTTCATGTAACGTCTGTATCAATAGGGATCAAGCAAGACAACTGTGCAAACACACTCATGCCCCCTAATAATTCCCACTTTCACCTGCAAGTCAGGAAAAAATACCCGTTAAAAAACCCGACTGGTGTAAATATTGTCCACAAATATTTTATCAGCTTTTTTTTTTTTACTTATGGAGCATGATTAGAAGGTGCAAAGGCAGTAGAAGAAGGAGGGAGGGAGAAGGGGAATGTACCTGCAGCCTTCAAAAGAAATATCAAGAACTTTTCCATAAGGCAGTTTTAAGCTGAAAGTCCCTTGGCAAATCTGTAACATGATTTTCCAAATGGTGTGCAAAATGTCATCCAATTTTAAATCTGTAATATTGCTTTAATCTCCAAAAAGGAAATAATAATGTTTGTCTTTACTATGGTTGATCCAATCTTGCACTCATTTCCAGACTAAGCTCCTACTGATTGTAGCGATCTGGGCCCAGTAATACAAATTTGACTTATCAGTTTATTTACAGCTTGGATCTGCCATTGCCATTAGGTATCTAGGATACACATTTCGCACATGTACAGCACATACAGAACACGTACTTGTAGACATACTTTCATTGAATATGATAATGTAAGGATCGTTATCCTACCTAAAGAAATGCATTTGAATTGCATACATCTAAAGCTACCCTCCAAACACCAGATAAATACCTTCCAAAAATAGCATCACTCATTTTTCACAGCAGGTGTCATTCATCAGGTATGAGGCTGCATGTAAACGTGTTAGTAATAATAATTCAGTTTGGTATGCGACTCCAGCTCATTACCAGCAGCCCCAGGCACTGGAGGCTAGTGAAGTCACTAAAGCAGCGCAGAAATATTTAATCCTATAGCAAATATTTAGTCCTACGACATGAATATTACACAAATATTGATCCTTTAAGTTTGAAAGACTCTGAAGAACCTGGCTTTTCTCCTTCAGCGCTCTGACCTGCCTTGTTGTTTGCTGGTCCCCGTGCTACTGTGTGCTGAGCTGAACCAGCTCTAGGCTGCCCACCATACCTGGTCTGGAAGGGGGTGGTGGGCACGGGAAAGGAGGATCCAAGGGAGCAGATGCTGCAGCGATGGCTTGGGGAGCAGCAACTGCAGCTCTCCCTGTGAAGAAAGGATGCTGCAGGCACAGGGCAGCCCAGTCCTCCACACTGCTCCTGCTCCCACCAAGCCTGCTATTGGATCTGCTCCCAGGTGGCAAGACCAGAGCTATTTTGGAGGTAGGGATGAAGCCCTGCTGCTGCCTGGCGTGCTTTCAGCAGCTTGCTGCATTGCCATAGATCACACAGGGATGTCATGGTCACCAGCACACAAAAAGCACGGTGCTTGGTGTCCCTCACCCACTGCAAGCCATGCCGCCACACCAGCCCTGCCAAAGGTTATCCTGCCCCTCTACTCTGCCCTGGTGAGGTCCCATCTGGAGTACTGTGTCCAGTTCTGGGCTCCCCAGTTCAAGAAGGACAGGCAACTGCTGGAGAGGATGCAGCAGAGGACCACAAAGATAATTAGGGGCCTGGAGCATCTCTCTTATGAGGAGAGGCTGAGGGACTTGGGTCTTTTTAGTCTGGAGAAGAGAAGACTGAGGGGGGATCTGATCAATGCTTGTAAATACTTAAAGGGTGGGTGTCAAGAGGATGGGGCCAGTCTTTTTTCAGTGGTGCCCAGGGATGGGACAGAGGAAATGGGCACAAACTTGAATGTAAGAAGTTCCACCTAAACATAAGGAGGAACTTCTTTACTTTGAGGGTGACAGAGCACTGGAACAGGCTGCCCAGAGAGGTGGTGGAGTCTCCTTCTCTGGAGACATTCAAAACCCGCCTGTACACGTTCCTGTGCAACCTGCTCTAGGTGGACCTGCTTTGGCAAGGGGGTTGGACTAGATGATCTCCAGAGGTCCCTTCCAACCCCATATCATTCTGTGATTCTGTGAAAGGCCATTTTTGGCATCCCCCCTCACGGCGCTTCCACCACAACTAGCAGATCTGCAGCTGAGAAATGCCACTGCGCGAAGGCTAATTAAGAGTCTGCAGGGAATCTTGTTGCATGTTTCTGCTTAATTTGTAATATTCACACTAGGCCTGACAGAAAGCCACCGAGGGGACAGGAGCATTTCCAGCGACTTTTAATGGGCTGTTTGCGCCGGGACACTGATAATGACAGGCTGGTTTGCACAGGCAGTGAAAGGGCTCTCTTCAGGCCCCACCAGACGCCAGAGCCTGTTGACCTTAATTAAATTTCATGGGACACTTGGCTCGGTCCTGCAGTAATTGCTCAGCCTTTACTTATATGTGTTGGCTAAATGGGAGTGCTCTCCTAGGCAGCAGTTTGCAGGGAGCGTGGGGTGTGATGAGACCCTTCTGCTGGTCCTCTGTGCCTCCAATCTCTTCTACTGTCTCTCTTCTCCACAGCCTCCTTTCATCTTCTACCCCTCCTGCTCTTCAATCCGTTCTGGCACTTTCAGCATGATATACTAAAGATTAATTTCTTTAGCAGCATGGCAGTGATAAATAATTACTTTTCTGTTTATTACTACTTACTATTGTTACAGAAATGTTTCCAAAACTTGTTTATGTCTTGTGTGTTTATGGTGCTGCACAACACGAACAGCAGGAGGCTGTATCTGCTCCCCAGGACCTCGCCATCCAGACACCTGCTGGTTTTATTTTGAAATCTCAGTTACAAAAGCACAAGGCAATCTGAGGTCTCTTCATCGATCTCTCTGCCCAAAAGTCAGTATCTAAGTTTGCCAGGCTGGAAGTTCCTCCACTCTTGGAAGAGGCCATTTGGAGAATGGCCTCTTCAAGAAGATAGTGAGTGTGTGGGTCAAGGGGAAGGGAGGGTGTCCCCTGCACTAAGAGTTACAGAGCAAGACGTGGACGTGCAGCCCCAGCCATGTCTCACCGCCTGTCCCCTTCGGCTGGGAATCATGGAGGAGATGGTCAGGGAAAGATTCCCATCTGGCTGGGGAAGAGGGATGGTTGCTCAGGCTACGGGGTGATCCCAAACAAGCTTTTACCCTTGCTCATACTTACAGACCACAGACCTAGAGAAGAAACTTTTATCATCAAATCACAAGTTTTTAACTTCTGCCAGGGTCTCAGGCAATATAAAGAAGATCACACCAGCTCTCCTGATATTCCTTTTTTTGGGGGGTCTTCTGGAAACAGAGATAAATTCCCCAACAATCCCTGGGGACTCAGAAAAGGAGTGCTCAGGCTTTGTTCATCTCCTTGAGGGGGAAAAAAAGTAGAGAAATGGGCAGAAAAGTGTGTGCAATGCTGAAGAGACAAGAGGAGGGTGAGAAGAGGGAAAGGAGAGACTGCAGTCAGGAGAGAACAAGGAGAGGTGAAGAGTGGAAGGGATGGAAAGCAGAGAACAAAGGGGAGAAGCCCTGAGCGTTTGAAAGAGCAGGTAAATGAGGGAGCGAGCATAGATGGGAAAGAGAAGAGGAGCAGTACCTTAAGAGAGACCTATAACAAAGGGAAGAAAAGGGAAGTCTTAGCAATGTATTAAATAGGAAAGAAATGGGGAACAAGGAGCTAAAGAAAGCCGCAATCAGAAAGAGGAGACTTCCTTGCAGAGAAAGAGAGATGAGAGCAGGCTGCTTCTGAAGGGGGAAAAGTATTGGAATCTGAAGAAACACGTTAAGGAAATACATTACAAGCTTGACACACAAAAGCAGAGGCATAAACTATAATGGAGAGCAAAAGAAAATGAAGTGGAAAAAAGAAGCAGGTGGAACAAAAGGAAGCAGGGCATGTAACAGTTTTAAAATATTATTAAATGTAGAAGTTGGATTAAAAAAAACTTATTACTGAGCTCATTTCTCTCTTTAGAACTGTACAGCATGAAACGAAACATATGTACAGTCTGGCATTTCTGTTAATATCCCTTCCTTCAAATCCGCTTTTAATGGGTACAGATAATAAAGCTGGTAACTGTTTAAGAGCAAATGCCATTATGAATGATGACCTGTAATCCACTGTAAACTCTTATCCTCTGCTTACACAAACAGACCTGGGTGCTTGAAATAAGAAAAGCATTTTATTTTCTTTCTTTTCATGTGGAGATCCTCACTATTCTGGCCAAATTTCACTTCCCAAAGGACAAATGCTTAAAACACTGGGCTGCAGGGTGTGTCTAAAAAGAAAATACTTTTATTCAATATCTCCACTATTAGAAGGTGTAGTAGTCTATTCTGTTTACTACCGCTGATGGTGTGTGGAGGATTACTGAACAATTTGGCAGCAGGTAGTTTCTTTTTCAAGCGATAAGGTGGCCTGGAAGAGCTGCTTGTTCCCAGCACAGCCTCTAGCCAGCTCCCTAGGAAGGCTCCTTTCTCCTCCCTTGCGTGCACAGCACAGGAGGCTGTACACCATGCTGTACAGGGGAAGGAATAAGCCAGGCGCTTCAGGCCACCTGAAGCCACCTGTTGTCTTACCTGGCATGCATCTGGGCACCGTGTGTGCAGAAGGTGTGCCTTATACACATACACACACATTTACAAGAGATGGGAAACAACATGTGATAGTGATGGCCCTGATGAGCAGAGACTGTAGAGCCTTTGCTCCTGTGGGGGAGGGAGTTGCCAACCCCAAACGGAGAAGTCAAGGCCATGGTCCGAGGAGCATCCTGACCCGGCCTGCAGAAAATGTCGTGGAAAAACAGCCTGGGTTGTCCCTGCTGAGTGCTGTGATGGGCCATGGGGCTGGAGGTCAGTTGTACAACTCAGCTTTTCAAACTTGTGCTAATGCAAAGAAAATATAGTGCAAAATGTAGAATGACTTCATGCAGGTCGTGGGGCTTTTAACCACTCCGCTCAAACTCACCAAACTGCTGCAGCTCTTATACAGTAACCAAATGTATGATCACATTGCTTGACAACATTGTCCTTCCAGAATCAACACTTTTACAGTTGCCTCAGCCTCTTTCCTTCCCTCCTTTCCCCATTCAAAACCATCACCTACAGCCTGCTTCCCCATTTCTCATAGGAACAAAAGGCGTGCGACCTCTCTGCCCTTCACCACGCGTGCCACAGAGCAGACCCCAATTAAAAGTCTAATTTTAATGTTGTTTTAATCATCACTGCACTTGTGAGATGATGACAAGAGGCTGTAACAAGGATGGACAAAAGACATACAAACCCACAAGAAAAACTAATGATGAATCATTGTTTGAAGGGTGAGTCATGCCTGAGTGCATGCATATGTCAAGCATGAGACTGGCATAGCTTCACTTGATTAACCCAAATCTGCTTTGTTTAAGTCTTCTCTTACAGCTCTGCTTTTAAGGGAACAGTAACACACCGCAGTTATTTGTATGGTGATTTATTTGCCTCTCTATGTGAACATTGTGGTGGACCCCAGCATAGAAGGCACGGCCGGAAGAGACATCTAGCCTCCCTTCTCGTCCCAAAATAGGGTCAGCTCCACCTGAGCTCCTCCTTCTTAATAAAGGTATGTATGGTCTGTTCTTTAAATTTGCTGGAGATGGGGATTCAAGCTATCGCCGGGCAGACCATCCCCATCTACCATTGCAGATCCAGACCCCTCACAGCCATCACTGGCTTCACAATGAGAGCTGTCGCTCTCATTTAGCCGGGGCAATTTCACAACCACACACAAATGTGCTGCAACCCTCTTGCTTTCGCTGCCCACGTGCTCTCCCTGGGCCCCCTCACCAGCAACGGGGGGCTGCACAGTGAGTGGGGTGTGCTTCTGCGCGGGGGTCCCTGCCAGCTGCCAGAGCGCTGGTGCTGACGCAAGGGATGGGGCAGGGATGCACGGCCCCACCGGCAGAAGCACAAGCTTGGGTCAGCGTGGAGTGACGGAGAAGCTGAGCCCCAGGCGATCACCCGTCGCGTGGGATCTCCGGCTGCGGCTTGACAAACACATTCAGCTCACACGAGTCGGCAGTGACGCTGAGCGAGGTGACGGTGGGACTGCAGCTGCGGCCGGTGGGGCTGCCCAGACTACCCCAAGATTAGCCGTCCCCTTCAGGCACGGTTCTGATCCACGTCGCACGGTGAGGCTGATCTGCTGTTAGAACCCCTGGTGTCAGGCAGGTCTACCTCGGCTGGTGGCCGTCGGAGGTGGGCTGAGCACCCTGCTGTGTCCCTGCATTTGTGTGACACTGCAGTCGGGCAGCATGGGCGCATTTGTGCCTGCACTGCTGTCTGGCAGTCACCAAAGCTCTGCCAGGATTTTCCTTGAGTGTTACCAAAAACAACCGCTGGATGCCCTATTGTGCTTGTTTCTATGTATTTGCTGGATAGTAGAAAGAAAGATCTGCTTCACGACATCAGAAGCTGTGCAGCAGCTTTCTGTGGTAGGCATACAGAGTTTTCTACCAAATAAAATGTATTCATTTATTATATAGAAAGGCAGTTGTATATTAACACTTAAACGTCCTGGGTCTTTTTCTTCACCGATGCAGAAGGATTTGGGTTTTTTAACTCATTTAGGAAGGGGTCTAATGCTGGAAAATTCACCAAAATTTGCTAGGCAGCCAGGTGGTCTGGAGAAGCTGAGCTCAGATCCCCTGATTCCTAGTCAAGTGCTGAGCTGCACGAACACAGAGATAATACTGTGTAACTCTTGCAAGCATTTAGCCATTGGCAAACAGCTGCCTAGCAATCTCTTTATGAGATTTACTTCTCTCTTATGGTTTTGTCAAGGAAACAGTAGTTGTTGATAACATTCAGAAACACAGAGGTGCTATTTAATAGTTGGGACAGTGAGCAAGCCAAAAATCCGCTGTAAAAAATAAGCTTGTGTGATCATTTGACTTTTTTTGTCATTTTACAAATTATATGTGCCCAGGGTTTAGCATTCAGGGAATATTTATTTGTAAATAACATCAGGCTTTAGGAAAAGTTTGTGCTTTATTTTATGCAAACAATTCTATTTTAACCGGCATTTCGCATAGCATTCAGACTGTGGGTTGCAGCAACATCACTCATCTTCCTGCAGGCAAAACTCTGCCGCGTTTTGACAGTCATTCCTGATGCTTCTTCCTTTTGCAAAAAAAGACCTACCCAAGATGAGACTCGGGACAGCCGTGGGGGGTGGGAGGGGCAAACCAAAATTGGAATGCATGTAGCAGGCCCAACATTGATGAAGCATTTGTGCTTTTCCTCTTTCCAAGTAGAGCAGGATCATCTCTCCGCAAAGGGTCAAGCTGGGCAGCCGGTGCCAAGGTCTCTCTGACACCGAAGCACCTCTGTTTCTCTCAAAATGAAGGCGCTGCCTGCAATCCTGAGCCCGCAGGAAAACCCGTCCTGACAGCTGAGCACAGTTGCGGCAAGCTGCAGCCCTGGTGCTTGCTGATTCCTTCTGGAAGGGAGAAAGGGCAGACTGGGAAAATAACACTCGAAAATTTATTCTGGCGCATCAGAGAAAGCTCTATTCCCCTCACCTGGGCAATTCCAGCAGATTTACCCTGTGAGAGGCAGCTGGAGGCAGGGTACCAGGCAGGATCCGTGCCGCAGCATAACATTTTGCCTTAGCTTTGGCTCACCGCCACAGAAGCACCCCTATGAAACCATCCCTACGGGCTCCGCAAGCAGCGCACGGCTTAACGCCATATTAAATTACCTCTTTCATTCTGCGCAGCGCAGCACAGCGGTATTGGCAGAAAGAAGAAAATGTAAAAGCAGTATCACATGAGTTGAGGCAGATTTTGAGCTGCAAAATTGCACCATCGATTGGGATAGTCCTATAAGGGCTGCTTGGTTCTTCTAGGGGGAAAGATGGAATTTGGCACTACAGTGCTCCAGTTATTCTCAATAAAGTAAAAAAAAACCCCAACCTGCTATGGCCAACTCACTCTTATATTAGGGCTAGCACAGGGCTTACCTTAAACTTAGGAAACTGCATTTTGTTTTTTTCCATCCACTGTGAATGCATCTTTGCTGCTTATATTTCCCACTGTAAGGACTCTGTTGTATTTGGGAATTTCCACATACATGTGTTTGTGGTGTGGACCAACTGGTCAAATCCGTTTTCTGCTCAAGTTTATAGCAAGCTTTTCACTCCATCAAAAATAAGCCACATTTAATACCAAGAGCTTTATAGTCCCTCAAATGCATACTTTTTCCTCTGAGTCACAAGTAAAGAGCAGTCTTTAGGCACATCCTAAGGACAGTAGTGTACATGATCAAACAGTCCCAATTCTGACAGAACGGTGGCAGTTCAGCTGAGGGAACAACCTGCTCCTGCTAAGTTCCCAGCAGGAAAAGGAAGGGATTGTGGCAGGCCACCATTTTCACGCCTAGGCAAGGGCTTCTGGAGCAGCTCAGATCTTAGTCACATTCCCTCCACGCTTCCGATTCCTGGGTTAATTTCCCCAAACATGCACTGCAGAGGAGAGCTGGAAGCGTACAGGAATGCAGACCTGTCCCTGTTCCGGTCACCGCCAGCCAGAGCAAACAAGGAGAGGAGGAAGGAGGAATTACCCTGGTGATCCCTCCTGTGATTCCCCAGCAGCTGCAGTCCTCAGTTGACCCCGGCAGGGAGAGACTGTGAGAGTTACACTGGATTACAGATCCCAGCTGCTCTTAATCCGGGGACAGCCGTGAGTGACTTGGCCAATAGTGCAGCAGGAACCGCCTGCGTTCACGGTTTCTTTGCGGTCGGGTGGTTATTTATACAGTCTTCCTGAGTTCCTTTTGCCTTTTTTTATCCCTGCAAATCCTCACTGTATTGTTGTGTGGCAATGGTATCATTGCCATTAAACTTGAGATAGTTCAGTTCTTACATTTTTAAATTACACAGGTGGCTGGGATTGTCCTGGGAACCCCTAGAGCTCAGCAGGGCAAGGAGTTGGTGGGTGCACCAGATGCTGCTGTGTTTGGATACTAATGGAAGCTGGTGATTCTTCTTCTCATCCTTTTGAAGGTCATAGAATCATAGAATGGTTTGGGTTAGAAAGGAGCTTAAAGATCATCTAGTTCCAACCCCCTGTCGTGGGCAGGAACACCTTCCACTAGACCAGGTTGCTCAAAGTCCCATCCAATCTAGCCTTGTAGGTCCTTCCTACATCTTTTGGTACAAACTGGTAGAAAATGAGAGGTGGGGCATCCCTGCCACAATCAGCCTGTTCGGTCACCAGGGTAGCTGCCAGTGGTGGAGAAACTGTCTCAAACAGCAGCACAACTGCACTGATGGTAGCTGCGACCTCATACTTTTTTCTTTTTGGATCTGTCTGGGAATTTGCACCCCTTGTGCACAATGCATTCTCACTTCCCTTGGGGGAAAAGGGGTGTGTTTTTCCTTGCCAGTTTTAGAGTCTTTATCTTTTATATTTGGTCTTCAAGGAAAAAATATTTGTACCACCTACATCACTTCTGTCCCAATACCTTGTTGTTCTGTACATAGCTTTACTATATAAGTCCACACAGAGCCGACTGAATCACCTACATCTGTAATTTTTACCCCTTGCAACCCCCCAGCACTGCTGCCATGCCTGCCCAGAGCTGCCCTGTGGGAGAAAGGTGGCATTGGGAGGATCCAGAAACAAGAGATCCCCTCTGCCCACTCCCCTATGCCTGTCCTAAAGTAGCCCTGGTCATATCTTCCATGCACTGGAAACTGTTCAGCGACTGGGTCATACACTCACACTTGTTTTCTTTGCAGCATAATGGTGTTCCAGGCTTGAGGCAGCAGAATTCACAACCTACATGGGGTTTTCTGCCTCAATAGAAAGTCTTGGGCTGCCTCTGGTGGGATTCATGCTCAAACCCCTCAGGCTGGGGGGAGCTGGGGAAGGGAGCAGAGCCCTTGTAACCAACAGGTTTTGGTAGAAAATGTGGGCCTGGCCTCTTCCCCCCACAGAAGTCTTGAGGAGGCACTATTTTGGCTATTTTTGTGGCAGCCCTAATGAAAATAAGGGTTGGGGGTTTTTTTGTTTTATTTTTTCCTGTTGAAGCATCAAAGTACATTTTACTCTGCCCATGAAGAGTCCTTCTAAAAATCTAAGATTTATATAATATATAGTTATACTTAGTCCTGTTGGTATCTCATAGGTCTTGTCAGAGATCTCTATTGCTGGTTTCATTACCATAAAGCTGAATCTGCTCTATATAAAATGAGTGGAAAATATCCATTAAGCCAGTTCCAAATTAAATTACTTTCTAAAGTTATTGATCACATTCTTCAAAAAAAATTCTCTGAACTCTATGAGAGATGATCAGATTAGGAATAAACACCGTTGTTTAATGCAAATGCTTTAATCTAGAGATTTATGTTGGACGAAAAAAAGATTAACAATGTAAGTGCTTCATATTTCTTCAAGGGCCACTGTTACCATCCTGCTTGTCTCCTGCAGATGCATCTGACTATCTCACACTCATCGCCACAACACAAGTTCACTGGAAAGGAGAGGCCAAATTTTCAGTGATGAGTTTTGTTTTGCTTTCCTTTCGTTAGGAAAGGCCTAATCCATATAATGTGTGTAACTAAGAATACAGCTGTTCAGTGCAGCATTTAAGCATGTGCTTGTGTTTAGGCCTTAACTGTGAACAGAGACGAGCAAAGTTACACAGTTTTGCTGAGTCAGAGCCTAGATTATCCATCGTACACTTTGGGTGCTTTGTTTATCTAAGTCACTCTAATGACTGATCAAAATCTCTGTGCGATAAATGAATTTACGTCACTAAAAGCATAACATTAGCAGCCACCAAGAATGATAGTCAACATGGTCTTTAATGCACCAGAATAGGGGCCATGTCCATGGTCCGGCTGTATGAAGCAAGCAGTGCTGCGGCAGGAGCTGTGGGGACCTGAAATGCCCCGCCGGCAAGGAGAGGACGGGCTGCCTCTTTGCAGAGGCACGCCTTCCACCCGCCGTAAAGTCACGGTGCTCATTAGATCAGAAAACCTTGAGTTGGTGAAAACAATTTCTGCCAATGTACACTAAGAGCTGCCTTACGTGCTGGCACGCTTTCCTTATCAGCAGTGGATAGGGAAAACCAAGCCATTTTTTCTCCAAAGGTGGCAAAATGTCCTGTGGACCAAGCTCCTTATGCAACCCATAAGAACTGGCCACATAAGTTTCATAAATTTGGGGATTAAGTTACCTGATGTCAGGAACAGAAACTCCTGTAATACCCTCATTAATACCCACAGCACAGCGATGACTCTGCTATTCCAATACTTGCTGTTAAATAAAATCAGTCCCTGCTTTGGTTAATACAGTGGATATTTAAAACTTATTATTCTTGATCTGCGTTTGTGTGTTAGAGGAGTAGCAGCCAACTCCAGATGACGGGACAGATGGAGTTTTACGATGCATAAAAAAATCGGGTTCTCGATAATAAGTCATATGTTACACTTGCACGTTCTTCTACACAATTAAGATATTTCCTTTAACAATTAGGAAAAATGTAAGAGAATTGGCACCACAGCATTTTGACTGAGATGTAATAAAACTGCAGAGCCGAGGCTGTGGAAATTGCATATTCTTCCCACAGGACTCTACCCAGAAAAACAGATTTAAGGAAGCACAGTGAGCTCATCGGGATAGGCTGCAGCAGAAATTGCTCCTCTTTCTGGGTCGGAAATAACTCTTTCGATAAAGAAGGCCACTCTAGCTCTTGACTGCTCTCGCTCTGCACAAGGGGCTGCTCAGAGTCAGTTTACTCAGCTTCCTAATGCAGGCCTCTCCAAAGAGGTGCCACGGGAAAAAAAGAGCAAAAACTTTTGATGACATGAATTCCCTCCCTCTCCAACACCTTTTAGCAGCCAGCATTGGATGTCACCTTCACCTCATAGCCTTCTAGTCCCACGGTAGGCAGCACTGGGCGGAAGAGAGGAAGTAATTAGTCCTCAGAGAGGAGGAATCACCCCCTCCAGCACCCATGGGCTGCGACCCATGACTTTGTTCAGCCTCAAATCTAGATAACGGCTGAAACCACTTACAAAGAGTGCCTGAAGGACTCTGGAAAAGACATTGAAGGCGGGTTTGCAACCTCATCCAATGTAGGTTTGGCAGGGACTCTGCTAGCCCATAAGTCAAACCACATTCGTTCTGTAAGTCTGCACCTTCTCTTTTCAAGGAAATTGTTTGTTTCCTTGGCAATCACCATGACCTGGAGATTCCACTTGTGCTTGCAAAAAAGAGGAAAAAGAAAAAAAAAACTAATAGAAAGAAAAAAGTTCACTAAACCAGTTTTCGTCTCCTTACTAACTGTAGCCATTATCCAGAAAGGAAAGTTGTTACCTGCCTACTTTCTGGTCAAAGATCTTTTGCGTAATAGCTGTATCATCAGGAGTGTGATATTTCAGCCACTGAAGTCGATGGGCACTGCATTATCAACTGAAGGGGAAGCCGGGTCAGATCCCAAAACTGAAATCATGTCACTAGAATCCTAATTGCAAGCACCCTCATGGACAAGATGGAGCGCAGTGGCCATCAAGTACTTCAGGGAAGTGCTGTTCTACACATTTTCTGCCCCATCCAGCCATCGCAGAATAAGCAGGAACGTTACTTGCTCGCAGCTCACAAGGACATGCAGCACAGCAAGTGAAATTCACATCTTCTCCTCCACCCCTTCCTCACCAAGTCTTTGCTGAGACTGTCCTTTGCTCCCTGCCAGCTCCATGTATTGGTGCTACTTCTGGTCCCTGAACAACACTCGCTGAATCCCGGTGGATGAAGTCTATAGTCCAACATGAGTATTCCCAATTGCCCGGAGATAAATCCTCTCTGTCCCTTAGCAAAATATTCTTGGCCTTATGATAGCCACAGGAGCAGGAAACTTTTCCTGGCAACTGTTCGCATAATATGGCTCAGAGCTCAGCCAAGTGCTGCACTGATCTCTATGATAAGCTGGGAGCAGCCAAGCAGGGGAAGTCAAGGGTTCTCAGTTTCTCAGAGGAGACCTTCAGCATCATGAAGGTCTGAGCCCTCTGCTTTTTCCAATGAGTCCATAAATGAACAACACTGGAGCATATGATTTTCTTACTGTTTCCACTGATATTCAAGGTTTAACCGTTCCCTACGTTGGCACTAGATTAGGTCATTTCCTCCTTATTGTACTTGCATAAAGTAAAAGATTTTGAGTCTTTTCAGGCACCTCCCAGGATCAGTGGGTTGAGAACGATCCCCACAAATACATCCATTGGTTTGATCTGTAAAGGGACCAATAAACTATGAACTAGATAGCTGGGGAGGAAAGCCAGGGAGCCATGGAGAGAAACCAGCTCCTGGAGCTCCCGCAGTTCCTGAGACACCCCATGCAATGGCTCCATCCTGTGTCAGCCTCTTTTCTTTTTTTTTCTTTTTTTTTTTCCAAGAACCTTGTAGCACAACTCAGCCCTAAGGGCAATGCTCATACCTGTGTTTGAAAATAGTCTTAGCTAATAAACTGCGCTCAGGCAAGGAATGAAGCAGCTCTTACAATGTAGTCTTCTGTAGGGTTGAATACTGAATTTGAGGTACCAGCTGCTTGGTCTCACACGATCTCAACAGACTGCAGTGGGAAACTAGGAAAGCTTTTGAGAAAAGGATCTGTAATTTTTCTTGCATTTTTTCCCTTCAGAATTTGCTGACAGAATCCTCTCTCTGGAGTCTCCTCATTTTAAAAACACGGGTTTTTTTCTTACAAACAAGTATTTTAATTAAGATAATTTTGAGCTGAGGGCAGAGATCCTGTTCAGCTGCTATGGGTTACCGGGGTAGGTTATTTGTGCTTCCCACCTTATCAAGCAGTTTTGTGAGTCATTCTAGTGAATATCTGGTTTCCCATGGCCTTGACTGACTGCCTTATCTAACTGAATCATACCCAGACTTCCTGTCATCTCTGAATATGTCTATTTTGGTGATAAAATGCAAGTGACTATATTTACTTGTAGAAAATGTAGGTCAGGGTAAAAATTATTAGGTGGACATTAGAAGCTGAGACATGGGAGGGACCTGTTGGTTTCTTTTCTTACCATTATCTAGCTTTTTTAACACTTCCAGGTATTCTGTCTGCCTGTAAGGATTTTTAATTTACATTTGCAATATCATGATGAGTATGTTATTTATTTTCATCTTTTTCTTGTAAAACCATGAGCACCTGAGGCAGAATGAAAACTAAAGATGGATCCTGAGCTTAATGACTACTCCTGTTGGGAGCATATGAAATCTGTATATTGTTGCTTGTTCAGATGTAAAAACAACAGAGTTCCTCGAGTTAATGATGAATTAATCAGTGTGTCTCCCCTTTGACAGGCAGGCTCTACTCAAATGCTTCTGCCCCGACAGCCCTGCCTCCCTGGCAGCACCTCTGTAAGCTTATGACAAAGTCACAGGTCGGCTGAACTTTAACATCATCTCGTGCCTTGCAAATGAGTTGTTAAGAAGTCATAAACCAGCAGGGAGATAATCCTTCTGGGAAGAGCAAATGAAAGCTGAATTATAGTTTGGTCCCAAGTCCTTTCTTCGAAAATGGACCAAAGGGTTTGAAACAAGAAAAAAACAACTCATGAACCTGTTTTATATTAGAAGTCTTTCTAGCTTTCAGCAAGCTCTGAGAGGAAATGGCATGCACTTATACCAGAATAATCCCTCTCAGAGGGTTACCAGGAATGCCTACCCCACCATATCTGGCATCAGTTGTCCTTTGACCATGCCACAAAGGCAAACTCACCCTGGCAGCCTCTGGAGAGCAGATCACCTGGTCTTGTGATTTCTTGATTTCCTCCTAAGGAATCTTTTTTTTTTTTTTTTTTTTTTCCCAGAAAGCAGGACTTTAAAGAAGCCTAGCAATCTCTGTTGTGATGGGAGCATGGTGGCAGATTTCCTCCAGTTTCACTGTTGCTGTTACGGAAGTCTTCCTGGAAAATGTAAAAATTTTCTGGACAATTTTCCTAGCTGAAATTTGGCTAATTGCTGAAGAAGTGATATTTGATTGTTCTGGCATTTGGATCCCCAAAAGACAGTGATCTAATGAGAAAAACTGGTACCAGTTCTTATATTTCTCTATATTAGTTTTTATAAATCCATCCTCTCAAATTAGTGAGCAGAATGGTGAGAAACGATTGACCTGTACCCAACCTGTACCCAAAAGGATACCTTTTGGCTAATTCATGTTGAATAACTAGCCAAATGATAGTTTGGAAATATGTTATTTGAAAAGGGGCATATAACATCTTGTCTAATGCACCACATCTCTTAGTTTGTAGCATCTTCCTATAGCCATCCTTGAGCATTTTGCACTGTAGTAATTATGTAGTAAATATGTCATATGTAGTAAATATGTCACCCCATAAATGAAGTTGTAGTAGATGGAAAAGGAATAAAGGTGCCTGAGCTTTGCTGTAGTACTGAGGGGAATATCAACAGGGCAGTAAAGAGTCAGGATATTAATTGATCTTGTATTTCCCTGACTCTGATTCACACATGCATATACACACAGGAAAATCGTCTCTGTGACCTCTGCTTGACAATGATAATATGGTAGTAATTGACTTTTCACTATTGTGCAGTTACAAGAACAAAAATGGACATACTTCAAGCAGCAATGTTAGCTCCATCAGAAATTCTTCCAGGTATTTTCTACCTTAATTCAGCTCTGGAGCCTAATACTCTTTGTAATTAGCAATTACAGTGGATATTGAAAAAAAACACATAGAGGCGGCAAATTAACGTGAAATAAATGTGCATCATTCTCACCAAGTTCCTTGAAACCTACTATTTCTGTTTTCCTTTTTCATAAAATGGACAAGCGAGTCTACTTTAAAGAAAATTACTCCTTGGCAACGGTGACCCAAGAGGTCTGCAAGTCTGCATGGGAAGTAGTCTCGACAGCTTGATTATTTGTTATAAGAACAGGTCTGAAACATTTAATCCATAGAGCATGTTATGGTTTCAGTTGAGAAATTTAATCTTCAATATTCTTGAGAACTGAACTAAAGTGAGAGGCGGGCAACTGCAAGTCACTCATTAGTATCCACACCATGGTTTAATCCTTGTTAGAGGAGAATAACAAATGTAGAAGGGTTCATCTTTCCCCTCGCATGGGAAATGTGATTCAAGAGTGTATTTTTCAGTCTGTTCAGAAGCATGCAAAAATAATGTTCATTAACGTTAGGGAAGATACAGATGCTGCGTGAGAAAAGGATATAGCGATGATCATTGATTCTGGCAGAAGACTTCAGGAGCTCTCTTTGAAGTCTGACAACAGGAATCTGTGCCCAGATTTGCCAGGCTTTAATCTGTAACAATTAAATTAGGGGATAATGAAGGAAGATGGTGCTATCTTTACTCTTGGTTGAATTAATGATGTCTGAATTGAGGGGGATGCTTACCTCTGTGGCTGGTCGTTACAGAACTTTCGTTCCATCAAACTCTGATTGTGAGCCTAGATTTAAAGCCCTGAAAGTGCTTATAATTCTCCTTTCCTGTGGCCCTGCTTTATTTCCAGGGACTGCCAAGTGCAAACTTTGTTAATGCTATGGGAATGTTTATGAATGTTCCTAATTGAAGGATGCATAGAAGAGATGCAAGTGTCAGTCATTCCTGAAGAGGGAAGAGGACTTTGCAGGCCAGGAGGTGCAGCCAGACATGGAGGGGGGCAGCTTTCGGTGGCGAGGAGGGCGCTGCTGGTGGGATGGGAGCAGCACCATTTCACCTCTCTCCACCCCTGTCCTGCCTCGCTCCTTTCGCTGTCACATTGCCACACGCTGAGCCTTGCTCCTGCCTAAAGCTACCCATGGTCAGTGCCTGCACATCTACCGCAGGCCTGCCTTTCTCCCCGAGCTGAACCAGGCTCATGTGACCTGTTATAAAACCATGTTATTGTCTGGCTTAAAAACGACATAGTTCAAAAATGCCCCAGAGCAGCTCAAAATTTTTTCTTCTGGAGAACTCCTCAACTAAGATTTATAATACTCATATTTAAAAGTCATGCAGTTTAATAAAAAGAAATGACTGTTTTCTTCAGCTACAGCTGGATAACATATTGCCAGAGGTACAAAAATATTAGTAATTTGGAGATTATTAATATTTGTCCTCAATTTTTTACTTAGAAAATTTCATCATAACCCAAGGCCTCCCCTATGTCCCTCAGGCAACATTTACTTATCATTACAGTCAGTATTTAAAATGTATGATGTGACAGTTAATATTTCTGTCAATGGTACAGTAAGGAATATACTACATTGTTCCCTGATTGACCAAGCCATATCTATCTAAAATGGAACATGATCCTTGAAATTCCTGGAGAGAAGGTGAATTTGCCAGCAGTCAGGCATTTTGTTTCCAAAAGCCCATTTTTCAGCTACAAGGAAAAATATGCTTATTTTTCATAAATTCTTCTAACTATGGAAGAAACCCAATGCGTTCTGCCCTGAATATAGAATGACAAGGTACGTAAACATGGAAAAAGAAAGAGTTGTGTTACCTCAAGATGAATTGCCATCAGGGGAGAGAGACACACACCATTGCAGCTTTTTAAGCTCCAAATTTGGAAATGCATTAAACTTTATTAAGCTCCCAACATATTTTATATGTTTCACTCCAATCGTACCCTGTCTAGGCAGGATACATCTGTTGTAACTCAGGCATCTGAAAGTCAAACATCTAAGTTTGACTTAGTCACCCAAACTCCCTTTATAGTCAAAGGACAGAGGCAGGCACCTGCAGAGGGCACTTCATCTCATCCTCACGTTGGGTCTAACCCAAGGTCAGACCAGCTGCCCTGGGGGAGTGCCAGTGTCTCGCCACTGATTATAAAAAGAGCCCTGAGTGAATAACTCTGTCTTAGATCTTTCAGACATCCCTAGTTAAGCCTGATGACTCCGTGCTTAAACAGAAACATCTCACTGATACTGATGACGGCTGAAAACTCATAGCCATTTACAGAGTAGAAGGTTTCAGTCTAGTTCCTGTAAAAAAGACGAGATATGTGACATGCACCAGATGTACATGAGTGACTTCTCTTGCCAAATCTATTGTACGATAATCACCTGGGTCTCTGTGAGACTTCAAAGGGACTAATAGATGCCAAACTTCTTGAGGTCTGATTAGTTTCAGCAATGCAGAGCCTTTATGGGGGTGCTGTAGATTCACTCTGAGAAGAAAGCAAGGCAAAATTACTCTGTTCACTACGTTAATTAGTTAAGGCTATCTGGCAAGGTAGGCTGCCTGCGTTTTTATTTTCAGCCCAGTTCCAACAAGAAGCCAAGAAAAAAAGGAGGCAGAGAGTTAGCTGAAAAAGCAGTTGTCATGGCGTAGGCAGACATTTCAAGTACACACATTTGAGTCGCATAACAGTTTTGAGTTTGTTGGGCTTCGCATCGTAGCTGAAGTTGTACGTGGTATGTTATAGTGCTTCCACTGATATTTGCCTTGTGCCCTAACAGAAAATGAGAACTATTGTCTTTGGTAACGTGAGAGATAAATGTTTACAACAATTTTTTTCCACCTAATTTAATAGAACTATTCAATTATTTAACAAGTTATTGTAATTTCAATCCTGCTATATTTTTCTGTTTTGGCCTCTGCTGTCAGCCTGTGTGTTTTGGCTGTCTCTTGGCTGCTTTATAGCATGAGACAGCCACCTGAATCCCACCTCAAGAAAAGCCTTTTCTGTTCTTTTCTCAGCTGAGAGACTTTGTGTATTCTTGTCACCCTTCCCCAGCACTGGCAGAGCCTAGCAAGACAATCAAACCCCGCATCACACTGTAGTCATCCCAGCCTAACACGGAGAAACCTGTCAGTATCCCAACAAGATTAACTACTGTTTGTGTCTGATCTCAGGCAAGAGCCCAGAGTGAGCTGCATGCAGTTATCTGGTTCGGAGGTTTGTGTGGTGTGCTCCTGGGACAGCGCTATGGGATATAAAAGCCAGAGAAATGCTAAGTGGCCAGCCAGGGAGGGGGACTCTACTGAAGCAGAGGTGTTCGCTAGCCAGTTAAATGCAGGAGGTGATTCTCATCCAACAGAGAGATATTTCCATATCTAAGAAGGGAAAAAATGTGGTATTTTACTTAAGAGAGTGACCAGAATGCCTCCTGGTAAAGGTAGGAATAGTGTGAGCTTCAGGATGACAGATGAAACCTGTCCGGACCCCTGAGAAGAGCTCAAAGTGAAGCCAGCATGCAAGAGCTAATGTGATTGTGAGAGAGAGGAGAGCTGATCGTGAAGAAGAGGTGATCTGAGGTGAAAGCGGGAAAGGCAGGTGGGGTGGTTCTCTGGTGGGGTGCCCCAGAGAACCTCTACCCCCTGAGTGAGATCCTCCGGAGGCATCCCAGCAGATGCAGCCCCACGTGCCACACCTGGAGCCCCAGCTGAACTTGCCGGGTCTGGTGGCTGAGGGACATCTACCCAATACAGTCATGTACCTTCCTATTTCATTTCATCCATCTATATACCTCTGTAACTGTGTTGCCTGTTTTGAATGCTATTAATAAATGACTGTATTTGACTTTTAGCTTAGCCTGGTTTGAGTTAAGTGTGATTTCAGGTAACTGAATAACAACAAGTCATTCTTTCCCCAAGGATATAGTGAATCTGTGAACGAGGGCCTGGTTTAGATGACAGGTCACTCCTGCTATCTTTTTCTCTGCCATCTCAAATGATGAGTATCTGTGTGGGGTATCGGTTCAAACCACGGCGACGAACCACATTGTAATCAATATGATGTCCCAGGATGGAATTTCAGTCTTCCTCTTTTGACTTTTTTATAAACTTAGGAAATGAAACACACACACCTATACACACTGTACAGAAAGGGGTATTAGTAAGATTCTGCTTCAAGCAACCAAAAGTTAGTACCAGAACTAAGGTCCCCTGTGCAAACTTAATTTGGACTCTTTGTAAGTATGAGTGGCAATAAAGTTTTTAATTATGTGATTAGCTACTGTCCATTTCCCCTGGGGCCCTGCTTCATTCAGCACACATTTAACCCACTCCAGGTACGAGTCAGTGGTGGACAGGACATCACCTACCTCTTGTTTGCTGGAGGGTATACGGTGAAGAATGCTGTCAGTGAGACAGCCACATTCTGCTTGGGACAGGGATTCTGTTCCTGCCTCCTCAGAGAGCCTGCTGAAAGCCAAAGAATTTGAACAAGTTCGAACAAGTCCCCTCTGGGTGGTCACCAAGTCCCTGACCTGGGACTCTGAGGTCTTACCTATGGTGAGCACTAGTATCGTTTGGTGGCACCAAGTCATGGGGCTGTGCTAAAGAAACTGAGCCCCCCTCAAATTAGTTGCTTGCCACTGTAACCTCTCTGCGTGTTTGTTGATGTGTCCTGCGTCCGTGATCACTTCATTAGGATACTCCGTATATTAACTTACTGGTGCCAGAGATACTATATGAAGATCAACACAGAGTATCACAAACAAGTCGGCATTCCAAACTTCAAAGTGGAGTTTGAAAATTGTGACTAAATAAGAAAAGGAGCTACCCACAAAACAAGAAGAAAACAAGGGTTCAGAATAGCTCCTGATTAACTGAGCAAAAGGTGCCTGCTCAGATACCTTGTGATCTATGGGGGGAAAAGCAGAAAAGGTACATGATCATTTGTATCACTATATCATATTTGGTATAGCCCGATGACTTTTAGTACACAACTTTGTCATATCACTTTTAAGCGAGACATACTGAGATTGACCAGGCTTTATCTAATTTTTGAGTGCTTGACTTTGCAAAGCCAATAATGGCAGTATAACCTATTTTATAGGTTGTGTAAAAAGTGCATTTATGTGCGTGTTTCCTATATCTGAATATACAATGTATGTACACTGCACATGGATATATACCATACATACACACACGTACATGTATTTACAATTTCGAGTGCCAAATTCTATCTCAAGAAAGGTTTAGTCCCTCTCCCAGGATGTTAGTATGAACACCTAACACTGACCAAAGACAAGATCCTTTCAAATCTCTCCGTTGCTTCAAGATGCATACAGTATATTTTATTGTTTATCACTGGTAAAAATATACCATAAAGAGGCCTTTCAAGACATCTTCATAGCACCTGAATGAATTATGCATGCAAAACACAACCCCATTTTATTGTTAACCCGATTCTGGGACAGTTGCCTACAAACTTAAGACCAGATTCTCAGCAGATGTAAATCAGCATAGTCACCATGGAGGTCAACAGAGCAGAAACAGCTTGTGAATTTATCATTGGTATAATAGAACAATTCAGGTTGGAAGGGACCTCAGGAGGTCTCCAGTCCAACCTCCTGCTCAAAGCAGGGTGAGCCCTGAGGTCAGATCAGGCTGCTCAGGGCTTTGTTTTGAAAACCTCCAAGCAAGGAGACAGCACAGCCTCTTGGAGCAACCAGCTCTGCTGCCTGGCTGTCGTCGTGGGCAAAAATCTTCTCCTTATATTCAATCAGAACCTCTCTTTTTTCAACTTCTGCCTATTGTTTCTCACCATCCTGCCATGCGATGCTGTGAAAAGACTGGCTCCATCTTCTTGATGGCCCCTCCTGGATGCTGGCAGGCTGTTAGGCCCCCTCAAAACTGTCTCTCCTGAAGGCTGAGCAAGTCCAACTCTCTCTTGCTCCTCCTACTCCATGTGCTGGTGCACAGGCATTGCATCTCCCTCTGCCTCATCCCCCAAATGTGAGCAAAAGCACCTTGACACCCGCAGGATGTGGGGGGCTGAGGCCACCTCCACATCCCACTAGTGTCTGGGTGTTTTGAAGGGTAGATCTTATGGCATCCACTGAGTGAATCTGGTTCCTACAGCTGTGGTTACAATTCTGTACAGGCATTAGAAGTTTGGGTTTTTATGATTATGCTGTCTTTGTCTCCCCTTCATTTGAGAGTGAGAGACAGAGGCTGGTTTGCATTATCTCTCATCCTCAGCTTAGTGCACTGTGCTGCGGTGTCATTTTTCAAACAAAGCCCAAAGACTTGCTCTATCTGGGCGATTTTGATTTCTTACTTTACCCACTCCCATCTCCCTCCTCCCTGCAACAAGATGAAAACATCAATATCTGTTTTGGGCTCCCAAGGTATGACACAATGTCAATGGAATTTGTTTTTAATCTGGGTGAGTAACAGTTATCTGACAATTCGAGTAATATTTCTCCACATCCATCCGTCAAACTCCAGCGAACTTACAGGGGGAGACAGCATCAGATTCAGCAGCCAGGCAAGCCCATTAACACCCTGGGATTGCGACTTCAGGTCCCTGCAATACGATTTTCCCCTAGCCTGTCCTGTGCTGCCCTTTTCATTTTTTATTTATGTAAAATTATAGCTCTTGCGTTTGAAAGTCATCCCCTTTTATTTCTGAGGCTGTTTCCTACAGTGAGTCAGGTCAGGCAAACTATTATTAGGACCATGTTTATTTATAACGGGTAGTTTAGCATTAAGCAACGAGTTGTGACAGGCTGTGCATTTCTGGAGGACGATGGCAGGCTGGGGGTGCCTGCGCAGGCACGGCGCCCAAGGCGGAGGGCTCCTGCCGCCCCAGCCAGCCTCCGGACACACTCTGCCGCCAGCGGCTCGCTGCCGTCACGAAATGAAACGTCGGGAGCGAAACGAGGACACGCTGGAGTCGGCGCTGGCGCTGGGGGATGCGGGCAGCTGACAGCCGCCCGGCTGTGCCATCCCTGCCACTCTGAGTCTCCCAGCGAAGGGCAGCTCACAGGAGGGACTCAGAAGGCTCAGAGCCAGAAATAGGGGCTCGTTGCCCCAGGTTTTTCCCGGTAACCCCTCTTTTTCACCCCCCGATTTCTTCCCCTGAGGCCACTGGTTTATTGCCCCCTCTCCACCTCACGCAAAGCAGCCGGCTCTGCCATACTCCACGGAATTTTCTGCTCCTACAGCAGCACTTTCAATATAATTAAGTTATTTCTTCATTTTTATTCTATTCCATCTTCCCTGACAGCTCTGGATCCCATGAGCCCCACCGGAGGTCCTTCCAAAGATTGCAGAAAGCAGAGGAGAGGGTAACATTCCTCCAGTGATACAGAAACCAGATCAGCAAAGAGGACAACGGGGACTCTTCCCGTTGGTGTCAAGTTAAATGGACAGTAACTCGGGCTGCTGTGCTGTGGGGCAGCCTCTGCAGCTCACCTCAGCTCCTCCAGGAAGAAAAAGCTGCTTCTTTTCTTGCCGTCTTCCCTCCCTCCCTGTGGCATGATGGGGAGCTTGTGCCAGCTGAGTACCTCCTTGCAGAGCTGTGTCAGGTTCGGGCACATCATTTTTCCCCCTCTCCCCTCCCACGGACCTGAGTGTCCACCCGCAGCTGGGCTGGAAAGGCAGCTCGTTTAGCAGGGTGAACCCTGCTGCCGGAGGTCCAGGCAGGCGCAGGCTGCTGAATGTCTCCTTAGGAAGGATTTGCCCCCCCTGCCCTACGCCGGCGGGGGTAGGATGCGGGTGTTGGGGCCCTGACCCACGGCCAGTTACTTGCCAAAGGCAGCCCCACATGGCAGGCCTGCAGCTGTGGAGGTTTTCACCTTTCCTCTCAGCTGACTCCAGTAGCTCCTTTATCTCCCTGCCAAAGTGGGCAGCAGCAAGGAGTGTGGTGCTGGGGACTGGTGAGGGGGTTAATCTCCCGCTTTTTGCCTTCCTCTAGTAAAACTCCACCTGCACTTTTCTTCTTACCTATTGATTTGCATTTGGTTGACTTCTGCTCATGTTTATTTGAGGAGATAGGGGACCTACTTGGATGTTTATCATCCAGCAAACCCAAAATGACATCTGTGCTCTTCCATCCATTCCTCTAAGTGAGAAGCTGTGATCATGGCTGTCAAGAGACCCATGTCCAAATCAGCTACCATGGAACTAAATCCAACAGCCCTTATTCAGTTCTTAGCTTGGCAAAACCCCAATGAAGATAAGGAGAGTTTTAACTGATTGGGGATGTCAGGTTCCAATAATGAGCGTGGCCACGGTTCCTGAAATCTGTTTTCATGAATTTGCTCAAGAGTGTATTGCAGAGGTGTTTCTGACATTTGGCAACATTAATATTTAAGCCTTCCTGTGTTATTTTTGCTAAAGGAATTAGAAATTAGCATGTCATGATCATAATACAGCAGCTGAAAACAAAGGGCCAGATTGTGCCCTCAATCCACACGCCCAATTCCCACGGATGTCACTGGAAATTGTGTGCGTATGCCTCTGAGGGCAGAATTTGGCCTAGCACACCTCTTCTCTTTCTGCAGTGCGCATGTTATGCTCCCTGCTGCTCGCAGTACTTCTGTGCAACAAGAGAGGAGCGCGTGCCTAAATTATTTAGCACCCTGATAACCCGCGGTATTTTTCCTTCCCTTTTCATAACGGTTGAAACTGTAATTCTTCCTATCCTAAAGCTGACGTCTTTGCAGACGAGTCCTGCACACCTCTATTAGCAGAAGGGGAACGAATTGCCTACAAGGCATGTCTCTGGCAGACAAGCATATTGGAGCCTGTACCAACGGGCTCGACCTGGTTCTGGTGGGAGTGACAGAGGTGTCACTGGGACTGCCTTGGGTCAGGGAGATGGGCTTGATGACCTCTTGTCATTCATTCCAACTCAGTGTGTGATAAATCACTGTATCTTTTCTGCCCTTGAGCTGGCACCTGATGGACTTGGCATGTGCTAAATGTTACCCTAATGAAGGACGCTTTCCTGAGCCAAGGTTTTTAGCTGTAAAGTTTGGGTTTTTTTTTTTTTACTCTACAAGACTTCAGAAGAATGGCTAGTTATATCAGATTATAATAACTATTTAAAAAAAGTCTCTGGTAGAAGAGTTGCTCAAAAGATAAGGATGGGGATAGTTCATTGAAAAATAGTTGACTTCTTTTTACTTTGTTTTCCTCCTCTGAAATGTTCAGAAGTAAACCAGTCCTGAAAACAGCTTGATTCATCAGCAACAGAGTACTCTCATGTAGCATAATCAAAAAAAGGTGTCAGCTGTGACAAGACTACATGTACTATACATATGCTTTAAAAATGAGTGGTAGCAGACATTTTGAGACACCATACTATGATGTAGCAAACTACATAAATACAAGTCTTCATTGCTGAAGCTAGGGATCTGACTCAAACCTTGATGAGGTCTGAACAACTGCTTTTCCATTGACTTTGTTGATGTCTGTCCTGCTCCAGGTGCTTGGAAGGGCATCTTCCAAGTAGCGCTCCACCGGCTCACTGCTGTGAACTGCAGAGAGTTGTGCTGGCCCACAACCCCGCTTCCTCACTTGCCTCCAGCTGCTAAATTGCGGTAAGAGAGACACACCAAATACTCTCCTAATACCATTTACCCATGAAAGTAGTGGCTTTATGATAGTTGCCACCAGGATCAGATGCCATTGCAAGTAGAAGGAGATACTGTCTTTATGAGAGGAGATTGTCTGTTACGTATCTTGCTTTGAATTTGTCTCACCCTGTGAAAATATTTGGGAGGAGTCTCCCATGTGCTGGATATTCATAACTGATTTCCTGTACTTCCACTTTGAGACAGTGGATTTTCAGAAGATGGACATGCAGCACATGGGTCTTCCCAAACGAAGAACACATAAACTTCAGCCCCAGTCCCAACAAAGCTACAGCCCATCACTAGGCACTTCTGAAAGTTTAGGATTTCAAGCACACTGGAAAAAACAAAATCCAACTTTTTTGGTCTACAATTAAGTCATGCAATCAGTGAGACCAAATCCAAAAAGCATCAGCAGCAGATTTATCATCTGCTGGCATAACAAGAAAGAAGAATTAATGCTGAAAGTAGCAAAAAGAAAACCATTACACAGGATTCTGTACACTGTACTTTAGGAATTGGAGATGATAAGAAGCTTTCAGAGCTCTGGGACAGCATTTCTGGCATTATTATTAAACATTTTGTATGAAACAGTTATGGCAGACTGGGGGAGAGGGGGTCAGGGGTTGCAAATCTTGCTGTCAGTACTAAGGCCCTGCTCCCGCTCCCAGTTAAAGGGAAGGGGACATCTCCCGAGGCACATCGGAGAAAATATATGAGTTGACACTTTAAAAATTAAGCCTCCTGGAATTGCTGTGTCGATTATTATCCCAGAGACAGCTTAAGTGATTTGCTCACAGTCACGCAGTGAATTGGGGCTGAGCCAGGAATAGAAGATAGGACTCCCAGCTTCTTGTCTTGTTCTCTTACCAACTAAGGCACATCCCCAGATGTACAGTGTAATCCACATGAGGACGAAAATCCAAAATCAAAGATTTATCTCACTTCCTAACACAGCTGTAGATGGCTCTGCAGCACAGACACAGGCAAATCTTACTGCCCCAGTTAAGCAGTATAACCCACTGATTGCAAAGGAATCACTCACCTGATGAATTTTGGCTTCACAAAATCAAATAACTCAAATCCCTACAACATCAATGCCTGACAGGAGAAGAAAAGACTGAGTGGTAGTCTGAACTATGCACCTGGGATTAGCGGCTTCAGCAATTTTAGCTAAACCTATTATATAAAATTGCAGTTGTGTGTTACTAATGGGTGCTTCACTCATTAACGTGCAAAGGCAAATAACGTTTCTGGAGCTCTCGGTATCACCTGGCTATGCAGGGAGAAGAGGTTAAATACAGAGCAGACCACACTTGTAAGAAGATTAGTGTATACAACAGGGATAGTAGCAGGCTTCTGCTGGGTCTAATCTGGCATCTGACCGGGACAGAGAGAGAGAAGGAAACTCTAAGCCAGTTAAAGTAGTGGATTATTGATGACAGAGGATTCACAGCTGATAGGGGAGCTGGAAAGAGCAGGTAGCAGGGATGAAACACAGGGCAGAGCACATAGCAAAAAGGAGGTAGAAGATACTACATTTTACGGGAGACATCTAAAAATTATGAAAGAAAACTTAGTGTGTAGGACAACAAAGATAACGAGCCTTCCAAGACTACAGAATTAGGGTGAGCAAGGAGAGAAGAAGCCATATATATCCGAGCCTCCTCGCTAAAATTGTATCTTACTCACAAAAGAAAAATAATCACACCAAGCTACTGCCTAGGGATTTGAACTTAAACAAACAAATGATCTGAGAAGACTTGCTGGGGAAAAAGTCTTCCAAGACCTCCCTGTTGTCCTCTGCACAGATAAACACTAGATGGAGAATAACATTGCAAATCACTAGTAATTATAGAAAGTGTGGCTAAGACTTCCATATAGATAATGTTATCTTGGGTAACGGGCAGCTGGGAGCAGGCTGGGATAGCCCAGGCCTTCTGCAGCACAGCTGGCTAATCAGGATAACCCTTGACAGCCATTTTTTAATGACTGATAATTTGAAAGAAAATGACTTTGTAAAGTTCTGGAGCAATGTTTAACAGGGACGTTTGGGAGTAGCTTGCTTCTTTTTGTTCGGTGGCTTGTTTCTGAGGAAAGATGGTTCAGGCACCGAGCAGGACTCCAGGATATCAAGAGTAGGTGACAGCTTTGAAAGGAGAAGTGGAAACCAATTGTCTCCACTGGCAAGGAATTTGGAATATCAGAATGGCAGATTCACAGCTGGGAAGGATTTATTAGGGTTTTCCTATTATACTTGACAGACTGGGAGGAGTTATTAATAAAACTCCTTTAGTGTGCTTCTCAGCAATTAAAATCAACACATTTACAGTGTTTCTGCCCCTGGATAAGTTTGTTAAACCAGCACTACCGCTGCTGCTTAGCTCTCAATTTCTGTCTGTACCTTCTCTGTCCATTTCCTAGGTCCTGGCCAATTCTGGCATATCTGCTGCAGATTGTTGGTATTTTAGTAAGGTTTTTCTCTTTGTGTGGGGTGTGATTAGGACACCTTTCCTGTAGCAATGTGTTAAGAAATCATACTACAGTCTAGGTCATGATTAAGTTACAGTAAAATTACAGACTGTCTAGAAGAAAATGAGCAGAAAATCTCAGCTGTGAATATTGCAGAATGTATTATCTCACAAATTTATTTATTTTAATACTGCCTGTTTAAAATTCTGTGGGGATCCTTGAGCTGTATATAGGTGCTAATTTAAATCAGAAAGGAAAAAAAAACATATCTTGAATTATATATGGGCATAGAATTTGCAAAATGAGATAGGGTTTTGATCCACTCAGTTTTATTGAGACAGTAGATACTACTAATAGTTGATACTTATGAATACGTTAAAGAAACTAAAATCTAAATGGATTGGAAACTTAATTTCCATTTCCATGACAGCTTTGTCAATGTACAACCTGTTGCTGGTTTTCTTACAGGAATGTATTGGCTATGTAGATACTACAGTTTGAAAGCAACTCAGTTTCTTTTATCTTAAATCAATTTCTAATCAACTTAGCCAGGCAGAAATAAACTAGGCTTACGTCTTTAACTGTTTATTGAACATCCATATTTCTTCTCATTGGTCTATACTGGTTTAAATTGGCACCTTTACTTAAACTACCCCAAGATGTGTGTAGGTAAGTGCCTCTTGGTAGCAAGTGCAGGGAGGTGGGTCTGGGAGCGTGTGTGATGATAACTAAAAGAGAGCCTGGACTCCCACCAGTCATGGACACTACTTGATTGTGAGCTTGCTCCCTTGTCCTGGTGCTGAGCTCTTGCAGGTTGGCCCAAGGACTGCTCTCCAAAGTGCAAATAAGAAAGCACCAGATGTTGACTCCTCTACCCTACCCACCTCTCCTGGGGGTTCCCACATGCCTCTATCCTACTGCCCATTGCCCATGGCCCTTTCTAGGTCAGAAGTAGAGACTTGTTGGCTGTCTCTTGAGCCATAGAGGACTGAGACCTCCAGGGGCAAGGTATCGCTAACTAAATGATGGCAGTAACAATAAAATCAAAATTCCCTCCCGGCTTTTGATGCATAGGCATGTACAAGTTAATTCAGCTGCACACACTAATGTAGTCTTCCTGTTGGTCAGCAACAATCTGGTGATACTTGCTGAGCATCTACACTGTGTGGTTAATTGCCCTGTTTAGCTGATGTCGGTTGCCTTGTTGGTCTTGTCTTTGTACGAGAAAATAGAAGGTGCAGAGAGTCGCCCCTGGTCTCCAGGCCAAGTAGCAGAGCCTTGTTCTCCACCCAGGGCAGAGGTAACCCCCTTGGTTGCACGTTGTCTTGAAGTTAATGAGGTACAAACCAAATCAAGGGAACAAGCCAGCACCGATGGAGCCTGAGCAGCCAGGAAGGGGTTCAATGCCTGCACTCACTCCATGCCCCTCTTAGTTGTACAGACACTCTCTCCAAGTGCCAGGAGGGCTTAGAAGGTCCACAGCACCCTGGAAATCACCATGCTCCAGGTACCATACCTTGCACACCCAAAAAACATGTAAGCATCGACTGGGATGCAAGCAGTTAACTCATAGCCTTTTGGCTGTTTATTCCTACAAATATTGAATCCCTGTCACCAGCAACAGGAATACTGGGAAAATCTAAATCAATCTTTATCATCTTCACTGTCCCCAAGAAAGTAGACAAGAAGTGTTTGTCAGTACAGCAGGAATTAAATAAAGTATGTAAGAATCTGGATGGATATAACCAAAATACAGCCTTCCAAGCTTCAGCCAGGTTGCAAAGATTACAATTTTCCCTGGCAACCGCACATTAAAAGGCACTGAGCCATCCTTATCATTTTCTCCTGGTCAAGTGATGGAAATACCTACAAAATGAAAAAAACCTGCCACCCCGGAGAGAGAGATGGAAACCAGGATGCCAAGCTCTCCATCCCCAGTTTGCTTGGTCACTGCTGAGTTTGGGTGGCATTTTGAATGCACCAGGGAGGCTGGCTTATACCTGAGACTGTAACTGTGCCCACACATCCTTGGGGAACTTTGAAATAGCAGAGATAATGTCAGCCCAGTTACCATATGCTTTCAGTCTGCCCGGGCAATGATTGTATAATAATCCCTAACAGAAAACTGAAGACGAGATTTCAAGTGGCTGCCAGAAAACAGTTTTTCACTTGGAGTGGCAACTCTGAATAAGGAAGCATCTGGCACATTTGATCAGACAAAGAAAATTAGGTCACTCAGAAAAATATTCGATGCTCTTCCTGAGGAACATAATACTAAAAATGCGTCTATCTAGAACGGCAGCATTCTCCTCTTCGGCACTGTTTCTCATATTGTGATGTTTTGCATTGTTCTGCATAACTGCACTATATTTAGTATCTGTTAAATAGTAGAATATAGATTATATAACCCATCATTTTCCTCCTGCCAGAAACAGGAGTTTAAGACCAAAGAGGGTTCTGTTGGTTGTGGGTTTTAAAAAAAATTCAAGGACAACTGCTGTGATGCAATTGACTGCTGGGTGTTCTCTACGAGGTTTTAAAAAAAATCACGTTGGATGAAAACCATAAAGGATCTTTTGTTTAATATTTTTCTTTTCTTGGTTTTAAGCACGTCCCATTTTTTATCATTCCTGGACAGTTGGCAGAGTAAGACTTCACCAAAAAACTCTCAAAGACGGAGGACTACGCTGCTAAACACCCATGTCAGGGGGAGAGGGGGGAAGAAGGACTGCAGGGAGGTTCATGATGGGAGCTGAGCCTTGCAGGGGGGAGGGAGCAAGGGTCCGACCCTGCAAGGCACAGAGTAGTATTTCTGCTGACTATTCTTTCCTGGGAGCCATGTGCCCTCCCTGTCCCAGGGAAATACCTTCTTGAGGTGTTCAAAAAAGTTGAGGGAATGAATACGAAACAACATGGGTATTACGAGTGAGGTTGAGGTACTGTGATTATTTCTATGAAGGGAAAACCCAGAAGCTGAAAAAAGCCCAAGTGACGGCATTCATCACATAAGGGTATGCAGTGGGAGAGAGGCTTGGGCCATTGCTGAATCCCGAGGCCTGGGTTATCTCTTGCACCCGCTGGCAGTTCAGCAGAACAGCCCAAGCATCCCAGGCAGCCAGCGAGAAGTGAGCTGGTGCTGAACCTAACACTATTAATCAGCACCTGGCTGGCATGGCTCGTCACCGGTTTCTGCTCTGGGAGACGAAGGAAAAACAGAAGTCCCAAAGACAAGCCCTGGGTAGCTGGAGAGCCTTCCCCCAAGTGTGGCTTACAGTCTAATCGCTCATGGAAAAAACATGCATTTCCAGAAATCTTTCTCCATTTAGTTAATTTCCAAGAATCTCTCCTCAAAGGAAGTTTTTAAGGGAAAAGTGTGGTTAATTAATCTCAATTTTTCCAGCTTCCTAAAACCAGGAATGGAAGAAGTGACCACAGAGTTTTCAGACCCTATAGACAAACTCCAATATGATTTAATGCATAAATACATCACTGTTCCTACATTAATCCTTCCAGCTGGTAAATGAATCAGTTTACGGTATTTTAATTTGATTAAGAAGACGTCAGGTAACCAGAAGGAGTTCCAAGTTGCCATCTTGGTCTAATTTATTATAGTGTGGTTCTGTAACTGGTTTAGTTGCTCTGAATCTACATAAAGAACTGAATTAAAGTACTTACAAGGTATACATAAAAAGTGGTCTTGATTTTCAGAATAGTTTAAACAGAATTGAATGTGTCCTCATTCTTTGGTATATTTACTGTTACAATTTTTATCAGCAGAAGAAAGAAACTTTAATAAGGTAAAAAGCTTGCCCAAGGTCAAGTGGCATGTTAATTCAGAAGTGGAATTAGGCTTCAGGAGGTTTCTGGCACTTAATCAAAAACTTGGTTCATTGGTCCTGCCTCTTTCCAGATTCTCTCATACAGCCTTTAATTTCGTACAAGGGCTTAACTGCCCTCATAAATCATAAATGCAAAAGTTTTGAGAGGTTTGTTTACTTCATCAGCCTCAGAATGGAGCTTTAGCCTGAAAAGGTACTTTTGAGAGTATACAAATGCCAAGCATCTGGTGTGAAAGGTGGCTGAACAAACGGGATGGTCTCAGCTTCCCAACACCCATCCCTTCCTCCCCAGCCTGGAGGAGCTGCTTCACCACATGCTTCTTTTTTCCCTCCTTCAGGCTAACGACTACATTTCCAATTAAGATGAGTTTTTTTCACTTTCTCCTTCTGATTGTAAAGTTGTATAAGCAGATAAACACCTACTTGCTGTTCTGGGGTCAGGTCTAGTTCATGTGGGAAAGGGTTTGCCTGGATGGGTATGTCAATGTACTGACATTTGGTACAAACTCTGTTGGCAAAAACACAGTTTTACCCTGGGAGCTGTAGATTGAGTAGGAGTTTTACTGATATTTATATTTCACTGATATTTATAATTTATCACAAGGATGTCCCGAACCAGGATTTTATACCAACAGCCATTACTACTGCAAGCTATGGACAGAATCCTTGTATTTTGCGGCAACTCTCAGAGAATACATCACTGAAAGAAAATGAGTTTTATTCCTTATTCAGTGTTTTCTTAGGAAAAAGACACCCTCACAATTCTTTTGTTGCACAGAAATATTTTGCTTCTCTCCTCTATTGACCAGAAACCCGCCAAAAATGCAAGTTCAGGAAGCAGATGTCAGCTAATCCCAAAGTCTGTGCTAAGAACATGATGGCAACTCACAGAGAGTTCAAGAGAATCTAAACGTCTTGATGGTTTGGTACAAGATTATGCTCTGAGCAGATAAGCCCCTGCATTTTAACTTGGGAGCTCAAAAGGGATAAATAAAATTTCTGGAGCCAGGCAGCCAGCAAGCGGAAATTCTTAGCACAATGCAGTCTTGCTATGGGGGTTTTCTCAGGCATGTGTTTCCCATCAGACGTTATTACACTGCTGTATACACGGGGCTTATCTCCAAGCAAAGGTGGTAACACTCAGCCATTGATACCCTGCAAGTTATTGAAGTTGTAAGCTAGATGAGGAAGGATTAGTTGAGCCATTCGATTCATAGCCGGTACTTATTAAATAAGTTTAAGGATGTGACATCACTATTTGTCGTAAGTGTTCTTGTTGTGGTAGGGCGTGTATGTGGCAGGAGGGGAGAGGAGCTGTCATCATGTAGATAAGCCAGAGAACTCTAAATCATTAGTAATGAATAATTCACTGTGCAGAAAAAATAACAGACAATGTCAGGCAATGGAATAGTGCTAGTTCAGTTACATCTTTTTTTTTTGTGTCTCTGATGAAAGGTTTGTAACCCTGATTATACCCTGTCTTAACTGTGAGATTTGCTTTCTGTAGGGATATTCAGCTCCAGGCAAGATAGAAGGATGTTCCCAAATCCAGTAACTGGGTCAAATCTAATTATCATAGATAATTTGCACATTTCATTTATGGTAAAGGAAAATGTGTCTCAAGGTAGGTGAATCCAGTTCGGTTTGTCAAAGGCAGACTAGAAGAGCTTCTAAGTAGAAAGAAAAAGGACTTTTGCTAGACCAAATCACTGAAATGAGAAGACAATATTAAAACCTTCAATCTAAATCAATTTCCACAATAAAATTGCACAAAGCTGTGACAGACAGTAAAATCCCCCCAAATTTCCAGTGTCCGAAACTTGGAGTTCCCCTCTTGGCTGAAATGCCAAAAAGCCCACATGCCACAGAACTCCAGGTAAAAATCAGAATCTCCTAAATTTTTGTGCAGGACGATAATACAGGGTGTTTTCTTGCGACATCTACTTACATCTACTCCACCTAGATGTAACCTTTGGTTAGGACAAGATTAAAACATTGACAATGAGTCATTTTGACATACAATCCGGTATATTACAAATAGTCAAAGAATTTCAATGTGCTCTATTCTGAAATAAAAGTCAAAATAGTAGTACTGAAATTGAACTTCCTGTATCACTGAGGGAAAAAAAAAGCTATCGTCCCTAAACAGCTTTGATAAACTAATACAAACCCACAGAATATTATTGGTTTTGTTAAATCACTGTTCCCACTTGGAAAACAGTTGTGCTGGATTTTAAAAGTTGTTTGTATCACCTGAAGTTGGAGGTGGGATGACTGTTCGTCAATGACCTCTTTGCACTCTCTGTACATTGTATTAAAAGCTGCCCAGACAGACATAAAAAAGCTACAAAAATTTTCAGTGAAGAAAATTGACTAAAACAATGTTTTTGTCACAGTAGAAAGTTTTTTTCTGTATAGAATCAGGTTTTTTTAAGTGGCTTTCCTAGAGCATGTGTTTGTTCCCTCTCTGTCTCCTTTTTCCCTCTGCTCGGGTAAATAATAAATTCAAAACCCCTTATAAAAATGTACATAGCTGTAATGACTGGAAATTTTGTAACATTTTAGCACTCAGTATCATCAAGTAGCTTTACAGAAAAATATCCTGTGCTCTTGGATAAGCAAAATCCAACACACATTCATAAATGTTCTTAAATTTAATATTCTGCGTACATATCAACTTTCTGAAAATTATGTGCATCTGGCATATTTGTTTATGCACAAAGTGTATACGTTTATGTATTTGGGCCCAGGTGCTTGGTGAGCAGGCTCAATCGATATGTCTACATGTTTTCCTCTGCTTCATTTTCCCACTGTAACGTATTTGTTCCCTAACAGAGATGTGATGAAAGCGTTCAGAAGGCAAATGCAGCAATTCATAACAGAGGCTTTTTGAAAAGAAGTGAAAAAGAAAAAAGGAATAAAGGAAAAAAGGAAAAAAAAAAGAAAAAATAAAAAAGAAAAAAAGAGGAAAAAGAAGGGAAGGGAAGGGAAGGGAAGGGAAGGGAAGGGAAGGGAAGGGAAGGGAAGGGAAGGGAAGGGAAGGGAAGGGAAGGGAAGGGAAGGGAAGGGAAGGGAAGGGAAGGGAAGGGAAGGGAAGGGAAGGGAAGGGAAGGGAAGGGAAGGGAAGGGAAGGGAAGGGAAGGGAGATAAACATCACATATTGTTCCATATGTGATGGATGGAACTGCTGAAATATCAAAGAAATTGAGGGAAAAATTTCTCAAGGGTCTTTTTGTTGTTGTTACAAAGAAAACTACTGCTAGAAGTGTTTTTCACCTCTTTTACCATAAAGTCCAAAGATGTTCAGATGCTCTACTTCAGCTTGAGTCCAATTTTAATACCTCAGGCTAATTTCTGCCTCCTGACTTCTTCTTTCTTTATTCAGAAACAAGTGGAAAGGCAGCTGGGCATCCTGTCATGCCAGGAGTCTCAGAAGGTATCAGCTCTTTCATTAATTACTTCTTTGCTCTCCCTCTGCTTTATGTTAAAAACAGCCCAGTTGAGTATGTAGAAGTTGCATAGGCTTCAGTGAAAACGTACTTATGGGACCCTTTAAACTGTCAGGTTACATCACATAAACTGAGGGGATCATATTCAAACAATTGTAAAACTATTTTCTTGCCCGAAAGAGCACACCATGATGCCATTTAGCTGGAACCTGAAGCTATGGGTATCCTGCTGTGGTATCATGTGCAGCGAGCGCATGTGATTGTTCTCCTGAGGCATTTGTTACATGCATCTTGTTAACCCTAGTTCAGTCAAAATAACTGCCTTCACTGCTGCTTGACCTATTTTAGCATAATTTAGCCCTGAATGTGGTGCATTTCAGTTGCAGTAAGTTATTCTGCTGGCATTAATACCATGGGAACTTAAAATGGAAGCATAAGAGTTTGAAAATATCATTCTTATTAACTCAACAGTTTGGTTTCAGTAATTTATGCATCGTTCAGAACTGACCTCATACTTAAACATACATGAAAGAGCAAGCAGTAATCAATGCCAGACTTAAAAAATTCTTTCTCTCATAACAAACTAGGTTTTTCCCAGGCTTTGGAAAAAAAGAGTCTATTTAAGAATTCTCTAAGCCTTGTTAATAGCTGCATCTATAGGACTTGTAAAAGTGCTAAAAGTGCATTGAGGATTTACTGCCGTTTCTGCAACAGCAGGAATAGAGTTAGATTTGTTTAAGACTTGAACACTAAGGGCAAGCTCCAGACCACTTCCTTACCATCTGTGTTGGGATTGAGGCACCATTCAGGCACCTGTTCAGAAAGCCCCAAAATACCAGCAGGAACCTTCTAGCTCGCCTAGGACCTCTCTGGGCACCTAGCTGTGACCCACCTCTGTTCATGTGTCATGGGTACTAGGTGCTACCCTCTCTACAGCAACAAAGTTCAGCATGAAGACCTGCAGCAGTGAGAGTTACCACCTGCATAACCACTCAGGGAAAATCCCAGGTCACAAATCTTCTCCAGGATAAAAGTTTGAACCCACCAGCTCCAGCTACGTGGGCTTACCACCAGGCTAATGAGGAAACTGAGCAAACACAGTATGAAAATGTTGTGGTGGGTAAGTCTTGTCTAAGGGCTGTTGCATTAGAAGGGGGCAGAAGGGAGGTCCCAGACTCGCTCCCAAGGCTCTTTCTGATTTTCCCCAGTAACTGTTGCATGACAAAAGCATGAAGGGTGCAAAGAGCCAGAACCTCCCAGCTCAGAGGCATCACAGGTTGCACCTCCCCAGCTCCTGGAAGATGCACGCTGAGTGGCTGTGCCTGCAAAGCCCAGCCCCTCTATCACTCATCCCACTGGCTCCTCAGCCTGGAAAAGGCGTAAATCCCCAGTTTTCTCATGAACACAAACTCACCACTGCACAGCTCAGAGGCACATGACAACACTAATGCTGGTCAATGCCTTTCAGGTAAGAGGAGACTGCATGGTCCAGATCCTGCAAGGCCAAGGGAGCTGGTTATCGGTCAAAGCTCAGGCTCCCAAGCTACAGAGGAAAGGTCTCTAGACCATCGCTGCTGTCTCAACAACTCCACCCTCGATAGAGAAGATTTCTGGAGTGCCTTTCTGCACCAGTTACCCTCCCCACTGTCAGAATCAGGTGCTTCATTACCAAACTGGGCAGCCTGGGTGCCTCTCCTGGGGCCAGGCAACTATTGCTGAGACATCACAAAATCTCAGCCACAAAATTAAAGCACAGAGTCTGCATCATGCACTAAAATCTGTTTCAGGAAAGTGGTACTTAAGTAGTAAAACTGCCATAAACCTTGTCCCTTTTAGATTGTCGATCAGGATAGCCTTTGGGGTTTTTTCAGGGATCACTGTGTGTTTAAGGTTAGACACACGCTCATAGACCTTGCAAAAATGGGGTCGGAGAATGCAGCTCTTAGTCCTTGCTTCAGGAGTTGTTGTACAGTAAGCTACTGTGACCTAAATATTGCGGTCTGTGCTGACATTTCATGTGAGAAGGCAAGATCTATCTCAGAAGCTTTAAGTGTGACATATTCAGTGGCAGGGAGAGGCAGGAGACAGAGTTAGCTAATAATGGGACTATTCCTCCCTTCCCTCAGGCTTAAATTAGCATGACATAATTCAAGGTTCAGGCTTGCAGCCTTTTTGTAAGGGGTGTAAATATTCCAGATTTTCACCTACAGTCTCCTGTGTGAACTGTTTGTCTGACAGAAATGCCTACAACTCAGATTTCCAGGTGTGACCGAGGACTCGTGATCCCAAATGCGCATCCTCGGAAGTGAAGGTCTGTCCCAGCACAGGTTTGGAGGAGGGAGAAGGAGCCGGAGCGGCACTCAGCAAACCACACAGCAGAAGAGCTCTGCAGGAACTTTATATGAAGTCAAACTTGACTTCACTTGTCAGCCTGCTCTGTGTGACTCACCGAAGGTGCTGAACAGACTAACGAGTGGGAGGAGGAAACGGGGGGGGAGAGGAAGAAAGGGAGACAGGCAGCCGAATGAAACTAGGAACACTGATTTATGACCAAAAAAAAAAAAGGAGGCAGTTTTTTAGAAAGTTACACTAGTCCTTTTCCAGCTCTAATGTGAGTGGCATACAATCCAAGATCTCCCAGATTTGAGAGAAAAAAAAAAAAAAAAAGTATGAATCAGAACTTTTAGTTAAAATGAGATAATAACACTTTTAACCTGATGGTCATGATGGAACTCCAGGGGTTTGATTTATTCAGCTGTCACTTACTGCACATCCCAAGCGTAACAGAAGACATCTTGGAATTGCAACCTCTGTTTAGGGTTTGTTGGCATGATTTCATTTTATACCGGCCTTCTGGAAGGTATTTTTCATCTTTAGGCAGTTACCACTGCTAAGAGGAAAAGGGAAAACCTTTTTTTTTTTTTTTTTTTGTTAGCTCCTAGTGTGGGGTGGTTATTAAGAAAGCAGGAATTCAAGTTTGCTGGGGTGGGTGCTTGGGTGTCTCCCAACCTGTGATGGGAAGGAGATACCACAATGGCAGTTTTTGTTAGTGCGTCAGAACTGCAGGGCAGAAGTGATTCCTTTGGACACCTCTTCTTTGAAGATACTGCAATAGAGCAAGTAACACTTAACGCCAAACCCAATTTTTTACTGGCATTGAAGAGAGGATGTTTCCCTCAGGGAATCGCAGTTGGCACAGGGACACATGGTGTCTCTAAAGGCCAAAAGTCATGTTTATTATTTTTCCTGGAGAGGCTCCCTGCATCCTGACCTGGCTATGTTCCCTCCATCTTTCCCCCACCCCATCCCACTTTCAGTCTCGCTTGCGTCTCCTGGGATCCATTTCTCATCAGAGTCTCTGAGTTTTCCAAACCCTGAAATGGTGGTGTGATGTACAAAGAAAGATTTCATCCGGATAATTGTCTTCGCTTGAGAACTAAGTTGAGATTTACATCCTGGTGTCCATAAATAAAAGGCCACAGAGTCGATGGTTCAAACATAAATACCCCTGCCCACCCAATGCCCCCAGATGAACTTTGAAGGGGGGCAACTGTAAGGTTGCTCCAGTGAGACTCCCGCGAGGCAGTCAGTAAGTATTGTGAAGTGGCTTTTCCATCCAAAGAAGGGCTGACATGAAGGTACATCAAAGAAAACAATGAATGCCTCCTGCTCTGACCTACATATTTCATTCTGAGAGACTCAACTACATCTGCTAGATCACTTGGAACAACTGTTATCCTTTAGAAATGAAAAATCATTTCTTCAGGGAATAAGATAGGGTGGGGTGGGGGGGAACCGTGTAGTGGCTTGCTAGGGCACAGAACATTTAAACTGCTGTATTGATTGTAGTTTACGATTGAATGCAATCATTACTGTGTCTATATTTTTCTGTTTCAATGAAACCATCAGGCAGTGAGTCATGCTGTGCATGTAACCCGGAGGAAAGTGCAAAGAGGCTGCTGAGGAGTAGCAGTACAAAAATACCATTGGCATCTTTTCCCTAGGAGAGAAGGGCTCTGGACAATTTCCACAGTCTATTGCTGGTTTTCTATTACATGCATTCTCTGCTAAAATGTGTAATAGAATTGAGGACACAGTTATGAGAAAAGAGCCTTCTTGCACATGCTGTTCCATAATTAAAGAACAGCGATAGTAGAAATCCTACTTTTTTTTTTTTTTTTTGCATTAACGAGCTCAAATTCTTATAGGCATTAAAAGGGCATATGCTTTTCTTCTAATTTAGATATTAAAAAAATCTCACAGCAGATCAAGAGGAAGGCTGTAGTTTGAACTCTTTAGTGAAAGAAGATGCACTATCATTAGCAACCAAACAATTTTAATTAGCCCATTCCTGGATCTATGGTGACACATGAGAAATGGATAGAAGTTTGGAAGAATGGGAGATATTATCCTCTTGGTTTACAAAAGGAAGTTCAAGTCCATAAGAAATTAACACCTTCCAAAATATTTTAATTTGCAATTTTAATTACCTGAGTTTTATATAATCTTTTTGTTAGGGTTTTTTTTGACCGAAGGTACTAAAATTCAGTTTGGGGATTCTCCCCTCCTGCCCCTCGAATTGTGCTTCTTTCAGTCCCATTTGTGGACCATACATATTTTTATTAAGCTAAAGGGAAGGCTTCCTAATTAGCAATGCCTCGTTGCATTAGAAATCAAGGTCTGTGGCTACCAACCTGTGGAGACGCAGTGGGAAGACATGATTGCAGTTTGATTCAGCTGTACCAGGCACTGAGTAAAGATTATGCACTCACAGACGGGCACCCTGTCTCGGAGCACAAGTGAAGAACACCGTCCTCACTGCACCGTGCATGAGCAGTGACAGCAGACCCTTTCTTTTGTGGTTTGAAATCTCAGCTCTGTTGTGTTAAAAACCAGAGGATTTTTAAGGGAGTTTCCCACAAACTTCATCTCTGGGACAAGATACGTGCCAAAACCACCCCAGCAGCTGCATGCTGCAGCACAGTGTGCTTGCCTTCTGCCCCAGCAGAGCCTGGAAGGATTTTAAAGAGAAAGACTGATTGCAACACGGGGTAGCTGCATGTTGGAGCTGGCTAACATATAAGTCCCAGTTTCTCATCCCCCTACTTGCCAGCTTATATCCGACATGGTTAATGGAAAGCAGCTGTAGAGAAAGCTACTGTAATGGTGCCCAGCGGCACTGTTCCTGGGTGTCCCCACCCCACAACTTCCCAGTTGAGAGGATGTGCTAGGATCTGGCTGGGAAAAGGAGGATGAAGTTTGTGCCTGCCTTCATGGCCACAGCGCATAACCCTCGCACCCACCCCCCCGCGTTGCGCTACTAAATCACGCTCTCGATGGCAGGAGAGGGAGCTCGTGTCTCTACATTGGGTCACGTCATGGGGTGGTTCATGGTACAAAGGCACAACTGGGGAGCACTTGCCTGCCGAGGCGTCTGGCATGCAGGGCCCTGCGAGCCAGCATGCCCGTGGCATAGGTCTCTGCATGGTGGCCCTGGCTGCTGCCACCCCTCCTGGATCTCCAGCCCACCCCACTGCCCTGCACTGCCACTGGGGGCTCCACACCAGGGCCATGGGGAGCACACGAGGGGCAGGAGTCACGCCAGGGCATCCCACACTTTGACTTTGTAGCCAGGTCAGATTTTAATTTCTTCTTTTAAAAGAAAAGAAAAAAAAGAGAAAAGAAGCTCCAGCCCTAGAGGCATCCTCAGGAGGAGCAGGCAGCACTGGAGGCACTCAGGAGCCCACACAGGTTGACATAGCCTTTTTAAACATTTAATATCTCCTGAGGTATGATGTAGTTTTCTGTCTCTTGGGAGACTGTTTTTGTGTCCTTTTTTTGCTGACACTTTAGTCTTCTGGCTTTTAAGTTCGTTTTTGGTACCCTGGCACATATTGGCATGTCCTCTGAGGTCATACAGAGACTTACAGACTCTGTGAGTATAGCAGGGGAAGCACTGCTGGTATTTTTGTGCGACTTACTTTGATGAGAGTCTTATCCCTCTTACAGAGAAGGATATACTCAGATACACAGACGGTAGGTTTGATTTTTCACCCTCTTTTTTTCAGCAGAGCAGTGCAAGGTGACATTTTGGCTCCTGGAGTGTGGTTAAACCAGACGATGTAACTTGGAAATAAAAGTAAACATGTAGAAACTTTTAAAAAAAAAGTATCACTGAATGAGAAGCAGCTCAGCAGAAGAAGGAGATCCTTTTTTTGAAGGATCCTCTTCTTAGTGTCTGTGAAAAAACATAGCTAATCACCACTAGATGCACAAAAGGTCTAGACCTTGATCCAGTGGTTTTGCTGGAAAAGGGGCCAGCATTTTGATAACAACATCTTCCTAAGTTGTTGAATCCTATGTTGCATGAAAACAGCATAAAACAGAAATAGAAGGGCAGGAATCAGAGAAGTTGCTAAAAAAAATGAACTGAGAATTTTATTTTCTTCCTTTACGCTGGGGCAAAAGTACATTTTACAGCTGTTACATGTGCCGCTGACCCTAGGGGTGACCCAGGCAATCTCCCACTGCCACCAGCTTCCTCCCTGTCCAGGCTGGCAGTGAGAAACTTTGTTCTTCTGCCAGTAAACAGAGCAGATTTGAGTTAGTTGTCATTGGGATGGCAGAAACCCCAGAATATCAGCATAAAAGTAATTTTTTTCTTCTGTAGAACTGTATTTTAAAGTGATTTTTTGAAATTTACTGGGAAAACACTTCCACCTTGAAGAAATAAATGACTGGTAATGGTAGTCTGCATACTTACATGGACAGCTGTTATCTATTTTATTAGTCAGTGCTTGGATCTCAAAATCAAAATCTGAAATTCATCAACATTGGCAACACCCTGCAGTGGCTTCACAAGAAATAAATACTTCTGACCATTGGCGCTCTGAAGCAGCTTTGATATTTGCATTAAATTCCTGTTCAGAATTATTTCTTTGGGAGCAGATTTCACAAAACTCCTTCCTTTGTTAAATGGCAATGTTTCATATCAAAACACAGGCATTTTGGTTCTAATTCACAATAGCAAGGCTTTTCTTCATGAAAAAACCAGAGCACCACCTTGGCCTACTCTGTGTTTCCTGCAGATGGGTTAGATGTTAGGAAATAATTTCTAGCATCTTCTTCTCTTTGTTGTTTTGTTTGTTTGTTTGTTTTGGTTTTGGTTTTTAATTTTTTTTTATTTTGTGTACCCTTTCCTGGCAAAGGCAGCATACTGTGGTAGTCTTAAAGCCTTTCCAAAATACAGAAAAATGCTCTTTTTTCCCCCCAACGTTGCATACTAAATTATAATGAGCGGCTATTTAATTTTCCACTCATCTGTTTTCAGGGAAATAAACACTAAAAGATCAGAAGTCATTCATAATCTCCAGACAACGTTGTTACTTTTAATGCAAGGAAAAATATTTTCCTTCTATGTTACTGCTGCACAGCCTTCCCAAAGAGGGCTTGGTGAGTAACTCTGATGTTACACTAAAGCCTAACACACAGGAAAACTGAGCTGATCAGGAAAATATTCAGGAAAGTACACTCATGTGCCCCAGAATGATCATTTTCTATTAGAAAAGCAAAATACACCCAAAGCTGGGATTCTGGATTTGTGTGCTCATACATATGTAGCCTTTTGGTCCCCTTTTAATGCTGAATTTGGGTAGATGGATAATGACTGCGCCTGTCTCCAGGTGCTTTGAGACGTATGCTACAGAGATATTTCAGTAAAGGAACTTACCTGCAGAGGCTAATTTTTGAACACCTCAGACAAACTGTGGGTTTTTGCAAGTCTACTCAGTGTCCTCAGCTAAGAGGAGAGCGGTTGAAAACTGAACGAACTGCGTGAACGAATCACCGACGAGCCTGAGAACACGACCTTCTAAAAATACTTTCCTGGGTTTGAAAAAAGGTAGCTGGGTCTTGCACTGTTCTGCACCAGCAGGTTAGTGGATTGAGAAGCTCAACATGAGCCATGTGCTCTGGCAGCCCAGAACCTCATCCTGGGCTGCATCAAAAGAAGCATGGCCAGCAGGTTGAGGGAGGTGATTCTGCCCCTCTACTCTGGTCTGGTGAGACTCAACCTGGAGTACTGCATCCAGCTCTGGAGTCTTCAACACAAGAAGGACATGGACCTGTTGGAGTGAGTCCAGAGGAGGGCCACAAAGATGATCAGAGGACTGGAGCACCTCTCCTAGGAAGTCAGGCTGAGAGAGTTGGGGTTGTTCAGCCTGGAGAAGAGAAGGCTCCTGGGACACCTTATAGCAGCCTTCCAGTACCTAACACAGGCCTATAGGAGAGATGGGGAGGGACTTTTTATCAGGGAGTGGAGCCATAGGATGAGGGGTAATGGTTTTAAATTGGAAGAGGGGAGATTCAGATTAGATATCAGGAAGAAATTCTTTAGTGTGAGGGTGGTGAGACACTGGAACAGGTTGCCCAGAGAAGTTGTGGATGCCCCATTGCTGGAAGTGTTCAAGGCCGGGCTGGATGGGGCTTTGAGCAACCTGGTCTAGTGGGAGGTGTCCCTGCCCATGGCAGGGGGGTTGGAACTCGATGATCTTTAAGGTCCCTTCCAACCCAAACCATTCTAATGATTAGTGATCACGTCAGTGATTGGTTGAGCTCCCCCTTCCCACTTTTGGAAGCTCTCTGTGTGGAAAGAAGCAGTCAATGGCCTCTGTTGCATCTTTTCTCTGTGAGTGCAGCCCAGTGCCAAATATTGCTGCTCTCCAGTTAGCCACCACTTCCAGCCCCTCTTATATGCTCCTGAGGTATCAACTCTCTGAGTAGATGCATTTTTTTCCTTATATCAGTGGCATGACATTTTCTGCAGGGTTTTTTTTTCATTTAAATGTTCTTCAGTGTTCCTCCAAAATGCATATTCATTTCTCTTACCTTTTGAAAGGAAGGCTTGGCACCTCTTCTTTATCACCTAGAAAGATTAAATTAGTACCTCCACAGATAGTAGACAATACTTCATATTCCAGAGGTAGTCTGACTAGGAGACCTGAACCAAGCAAGAGTAATTCAATTGACTTCACTCAGGCTGCACTAATTTACACCAACTATAAATTCATCTTTCTTGTGAAATGTGTCTAGGAGTGACCTTGGGTTATCCAACTGACTGAATTTGCATTATTCTGCAAAATAATGCAGAAATTGGGGAACTCCTTTTTTTTAGGAAATTGTCTGAAACTGCATTTCCATCTTCACAGAGTAAGTCAAAGGGCACTACTGGAAGAAAGACAAGGGCAGAATTAGGCCAATGTCTTACATAATCAACATATTAACCACATTTTATCCATGATGCTCTTAAGATACAGATGAAGAAAACACAACATTTTTCACAATATCTTTCTTTCCTCTCCTTGCCTGTTCTCTTCTTTACACAGTTATTTTTTTATTCTCTTCAAAGTTGGTTTGTTTCTGTATACCTTATTGATTATTAAAATGAAATACCACAGGAGATGAAAGATCCAGGTGGCTCTATAGATACTGTGAGACTGTAAAAGAGATCTTTGCAACCTTTCCTTAAGCCACCCGTGTTTTGTTTATTTGTGCAGGGTCACAGCTCTTGACAGGAGAGCCAGTGTGACCCCAGGGACACCATCACGCCTGAGGACCAGGGAGCTGTTCTAGCCAGGCAAGGGAAGGCAAAAATGAGCACAGGCAGTTTTCTGGAAGGGGCACCCAATTTCACCCAATGAACTAGGGCTCAGGCCAACCAAACCTGGCCATGCCATGCTGCCTGCGGTTTCTTTACCATCACCATAGAAAGCCATACGCAAATTGAACATTGCCGTGCTATTTGGGACTGCAATAGCAAAGGCCCCAGTTGGCATGAAGCTTCCTGGTCTTCCTATGCCAACATGAAAAGGACACTGTGAGGAGCATTCAGGAGAAGAGTGGAGAAGAATATACCTGGTTTTCTATATGCATACTATATATTACAAAAAAAAACCCCAAATTCAGCAAAACCTGACTTGACTTACTGTCCCTTCTCTGATGAAAAGTTGAACCAACATCCCATCTGTCCCTTCTACCTGGCAAATGAAATCAGAGCTCTTTACTTGAAGTAAATAACTGAATACATTTGCCTTAAGTTACCCTAGCTCCTTTTTAATCAGGGAAAGAAAGCACTTACAGCAATTAAAGTAAAAATCACTGTATAAAAATCAGCTTATAAATTAGTTTCTCTGCACTGTCAATTATTTTGAAAACATTTTTGACTGCTTAAATTAATTCCAATTTGAATTCAAGATGCACACTGTCACAGAGTGAAATTCAGGATACCATTTTTTTCTCACCACTACTGAGTTTTACAGTCATATCTTTTCTCTTTATTTTTTTCTGCTTGTCTTGAGTCATCACTAATGAAAGTTCTAAATATAGGTATGACTAACAATGCAAACTTTAGAAAACTGTATGTAAACTACCACAAGAAAAACAGATCAGATAGTTATGCTCACCAGAAATTCAAACAACTGTTGCCAACCACTACATACAAGTAATGATTACTGCATTTTTCTCATTAGAAAGGCAGCTGTCATATAGCTTACGGTTTGGACAGAAAGAAATAAGTTAGCATATTGCTTAAGAGCTGTCTGCTATATCCTTAAATGTGACTCTCTAACTGCATTTTGCCAAAAACATGCTAGAACATAAAATCCTTCATTCTGCAGAATAATAAATGTCATGTTTCCATTTCCCACTGTCTTGTCAGATTGTTTAAGATAATCGGGATCAAATAAGACAAGCACAATGAGCTCAGGACCTCAGACTTCAGAGCAGTGGTTTTGACACTGTCAAAGACAAGTGACAAACTGAGCAAAGACTAAATGCCTGGTACCACCCCTGAACCCAGCACAAGGATACAGTTTTTATCTTTTAGCCACAGCTTTTGACAAGACTCTACCAATACAACCTGAGAACTCCGCGATCAGACAGCAACACTTAAAGACTGTGGCAGACATCTGGTCAGAACCAAAAGTAATTAGCTCACAAGCCCAAATAGAGGCATCTAAATCACACTGGCAGCCAGTCATCCCTTTAGATGTCATGTGCTGGAGGACCAAGATCAACCACCAGTTCTGAGAATCTCAGTGAAAGAAATGCTAAAGCAAATTTTCAACATGTGTTGCTTGTTTGGTCACACCCTACAGACACCAGTCATAGGGAGTGGATGAACACTTCTCTCTGGTACCAGGGACTTTCTGCAGACAGAGCGGAAGTAAATTGGGACTAAACCAAGGATATGTTATCTATGTTTTATCCATAGTATCTGTGGTTTTTCCTTAAAAAGCCCAGCAACCTAAAATTCAATAATGTTGATTTTACCTGTGGATGGATAATGCAAAAGGAAGTTCACCACTGAGCCCTTTTTCCTCAGTCATTCTTTGCCACTAACTCTCCCATGGTCAGTTCCATCTTCCTCAGTGTCTGACAGCACGGATTATCTGAGCATTTATTTTTAATGAATGGTACATTTAAACACCTGTGAGTTATCTGTGGTGCAAGTCATTCCTGCATAATTGTAATATATAGCTGGACAGAAAGAACCAGGGTTGAATATTTCTAGCTGTAGGACAATTAAGTATTCCCTGTTATTAGATGCAACTTATTATCACCAAATTTTGTGAAAAAGTAAAAACTCATGTGAAAATAACTTAGAATGGTTAGATTTGGAAGGGACCTTAAAGATCATCAAGTTCCAAACTTAACCAATATCTAGTCAGTGCTGATGCCAGATTTAGTGAATTCAGTGATGCTGAATTTAGCAGAGTTCTGCTGTCTTGTCTGGACTTTCACTGGACTCCTCTTTCTGTTCCTGTCTTATTCTCACCATATTCAACACGGTAATAGCTGAACCCATAAGGCTAGCTTTGAACAAATCTGTCAGCTTGAGATGAGATACTCAGTGGGATTTTCAAAAGAGCTTATGTGTTTTTTTACCTTGGCGTTTATAAAACTGCCACATTGATGAGAACGATTCCCCAAGTTTTGCTATACCATATGGTCCATGTGCTGTTAGGAGGCCATCTACTGTGTTTCCTTGTTAGTCATTCAACTACATATTGCGTCCATCTGCAACTCTCATATGTAGTTCCACTGTAATTGCCCTTTTCAGAGTAGTGCATTCCATTCTGTTTTGTGCTGGCTTGTGATAATGTTCTTTCCAAGATGTGCCTCACCATATACTTTTTAAAAGGTGCAGTAGTGCCATGCTGAACGACACAGTAGATGAGTACGCAGAGCACACCTGTGATGTAAAGGAAGAAGAGGACTGGTGTTCAGCTTAGGGATGAAAAGAGCACTTTCCTTTCCTTGCTTTCCTCTCCCTGAACCCCACTTCAGCAAATTGTTTCAGCTATTCCAGAGATGCAAAAGATCTCCTCAGCCAGCTGGGCTCGCACTACTCTTTTGCTACTGGCACTTCGACACACTTCAGAAGGTCTTGTCCCAGCTTGGTGCCTCCTGAGGAGTCTTTAACAAAACCTTTCTCAGCCACTATCTCATGGCATCTTCAGGACCCCTGGAAGCAGCGGTATGAGTGACATTCTTGAGGGGCTGGGGCTGTGAATGTATTATTATCCTGGAGCCGGATAACTCTGTGCTGCGATGACACCACAGGCTCCGACCTGGGCAGGAGCAGCCAGTGTGAAGGTCAGACACTGCACTCTGGTGTCAGCAGAGTGAGCAGGAGGCACGGTCCCCTCCACCAGCACTCTACAAATCCTCCAGCACAGTACTGGCTTTCAGGATAATTCGAGGCTGGCACAATTTGTATTCCCTTAAAGACCTCATTACACATATTGCTCATTTAACCTTTAAAAAAGCTGGAAGAAAGTGTGCCAATGGATTCTGGCTGATAAATATCTAAATTAAGTAAATTTAATTAAAAACTGTTGTAAATGTCATCTAATCTGTGGATGCTGTGACAATTATGGTTGTAGCTTTGAACCAGTTTCAAAATGTGTGAGGATCTCCTTACACAATTTTGTACTGAATGATTTTTTTCTTCTCGGTTCAGAAGAGTCAGGTTGGACTTATATTTTATTGCTCAATAAAAATATTGAATTGAAATCTTGGAGAACTTTCTTGCATCTTGTTACTGCCAGATGACGCTGGCGGGAACAGTGGTTTCTCTCTGAAGTCATTAAGTGGTTTTTGCCAGATACAAGATGGGGGAAGAAAGAAAGATATATGCTAAGTTTCATCTAGGGAATCCTACTTCTCAGTACACAGGAAATTAAAAGATCGATGCATTTTTTTTTTCAGCTTCTATTCTGGCCATATTATGCTGTTTGGGTGAAAATACCATCAGCCCCTACGTTACTTTAGTGCACACTAGTGATAGCTACTCAGCGGGGAGCACGGTTTGATGAATTTAGCAAAATCTTGTTGGCTGACCTTTCCGTGCTGGAGACATGATTTCATTTCTGTTGTCTGAAAACGAGCACCAACAAGACAAGTTGTTTCCATGTCCCAGCTGGAATATCACAGTGCTAATGTTTTTCCAAATATTTCTTTATCTGTACGATGCTATTACTTTCAGGTCTATCTAAGAAAAATATCATTTCTTTCCTTTCTGCTTTCTTCATGTACCAGCAAAAAGTCAGTTTATTTTGCTCTGTTTTTTCCAGTCTCTGTATGCTGCAAATATCAACCCAAAAAAAGTGCTTCTTGGAACAGCGAGGTAGGAAAGCTCCCAGAGATGTATTTGCAAACCGATGCATATGCAGAAACTGGTTCAAGAACTAGTTCACTAGTAGCATCCACACTATGTAGGATCCCAGACAGACAAACTGAGTGGAGTACTGGCGAGTTCAGTTATTATTTCACTCTAGCCACTGTCTGGTATTGCTGCTGAATCGGTTCTTCTGGTTTAATCATTCCTCTGATGTCATTAACCTTCAGCTTCAAAAGCCCACTCCTACCATAAAGCGTTTGGGGGTTTGGGGTTTTTTTGGGTTTGTTTTTGATAAAGGCATTCAATTGATCATTCAATGGATCACTCACATAGAAGGTGACCAGGCAAAGCCATGCCAGCAGAGCTGAGGTGGTGTACCTCATGGGGGATCAGCAGCTAGGAGAGTAAAGGAGTAACAAACTGCTACAGAACAGCAGGACAGGTAACCCACACCAGCAACAGCAACACCTTATCATACTATGCTTTTAAACTCACTGTCCTCTATGGGGGTGTCATAAATAACCACCACTGCTCTGTTTCCCCAAGGCCTATGCTGTTGTAAGGCAGGCATCTCTGGTAAGATTTCAACGCGCAGCAAGTGCCACGGTGCCCTTGGTGCTTTTGCTAATATTCTCCTGCAATTGCACCCTTCAGCAAAGAGGTTTATGAATCCCAAAGAAACCCAAGAAGGATGTAAAAAAAAGTTCAGATAATTCAAAATATTCAAATCACCACTTACCAGGTCAGAGGTCAATCTCTACTACAGTTTGAAAAATACTTTCATCTAATTTAAAAATTCACCTTTTGAAGACTTTTGAAACCTTTCTCTGCTGCCAGAGAACAGATTTGTGTCTAAGGAACACTTAAGGTTTTATTGCTTATTGTTCAGGTACTCCGAGGCAGCGTACCAGTGCTGCTCCCAGTGAAGCCAGCAACACATGTATGACTGAACCCGTGCAACAGATTCCATATAACATGAAATAATACAGCTAATATGCAAATGGATGTATAAAAACTTATGTTTTGGGTCAATCCTGTTTCGTGACAAGGAGAAGGAACAAGGACAATGTTTCCCTTTTTAAGTCCAGGTCTTCATCGGTATGCTTATTTCAGAGAGAATTCCTTTCTGCCTTTTTTCCTGGTACCTCCTGTGCAGAGGTGAGCAATCTTTTTGCTAGTTTCAGTTAAGGATCATTATAACAGGTACAATATAGAAAATCATAGGTAAGGTGGATTGATTTCTATTTACAAACATATTTTTCAGCTTTGCCCATGGCTTACTCTTGAGACCTTATTTCTTTACTTCTGTATCCTACTGCTTTTCACATCCCCCAACTAAAAATAGCCTTTCCCTATAGAAAAAAATACCACTAGCACTTCCAGATCTATCTAGTATACACAGCCCAGCTGATTTCAGGATATCCTCATACCACATTTTTCTCTCTTCCTCTTGCTCGTATTGCCTTTCTTACCAATTTCCCACAGTTTGGGCTTTTCCTGGGACTATTATGACCTTGCACATGGCCTTTCTGTCCACAGCTGTGTCCTTGCACAGACCCCTTGCCTTAGGAAGGCATTTCCAGGCTGGAGCTCCTGCCAGAGCTGGGACTTGGTTCCTGGTGGTCTTCAGTGCACAGCTAGAAACAGGCCTCAGTGGCAAGATCAAGTGGATCTCGCTCAGGTCTTGGGGCAACAGCAGTGGGATCCCATCACCCACCATCCTTCTCTGCCAGTGCAGCCCCCCTCTGGTTGGTGCTCATGGGGGCAAGAGGGGAGGGAAGAAGGCATCAGCCTGCAGGGATAGGGGCCAGGGAGCAAAATCTGCCCCATGCTTCCTGGCATCTTCCCGTGCTTCCCAGTTAGGCATGCAGGAAGTGTCAGTGCTGTGAGTTTCCTTTTTCAAAACCTGATTTCATGGAGCAGTCCCATCGAAACTGAAGGGCTAATTTGCGAGAATAAGCTCTAGCCATGTTAGTAACAGCTTTTAACACTGAGCTGTAATGAGGTCAACTCAAATTTGAATGTGTGTAACCCCAACTCTTACGGTCTGAATTTCCATAGAGAATGTCTTGCATTCAACAGAGCAGAACATCCAAGTGAATTAGGCTAAAAATCACCATTCTTTAACATTAATTTGCACACATTTTCTTGCAATGCCTTCTTCCTCTTTGAAAAAAAAAAAAAAGAAAAAAAAAAAGAAGACTGTTCTCTCTCTCAAAGAGAGACAAATTCACACAAAGTCACAGATCCAATTCCTTTGCACACACAGCCAGCAACAGCAATGGCAGGTGATCCCCACATTCCCCTGCCTGAAAGATGCGTATCGTATTGCTCCCTCATAGCCTGTGTGCTTTTCCACTGAGCTGGACACCCAGCATTGTCGCTCCTAAAATATTTGTGAGTGCTACAGGATTTTCTAGGGAAAGATTTCTTGGGGCAAGATTTAGTCAAATTTAATCCGAGTCACTCGGTGCAGCTCCATTTGTTAAGAACAGCTCCTGTGCTGAGAAGAGCCCGTCACTGTGTTTTGCTTCACAATGTTGCAGAACACAATAACAACAACATTAAACTCAATACCCTTAAGGGGCAGTTGTAGTCAAGGGTCACATTTTCCTTCATTCCAATTAACCTACTTGTCATATTGGATGGTAGATGCACTCTGCAAACTGCCCTCAAGTGCTTCTCATGCTCTTTTAGTAATAGAAAGTGGGGAGATATAAAATAGTTCATGCTTTGCTGTTTGACTTGTCCTTGGTATTTTATCTTATTGGGAAACCCACAAGAAATGAATACTGTTGTAAAGATTTTAAGGGTCTGAAAGCACAAACAGGCTCCTGACTTGTGCTAGCATGCCTGGAACAGTGGCGCTGGCAACACCAGTCCTGGGGAGAAGAGGGACCAGGAACCGTGGGTTCCCCTCCAGATTTGGTTCAACCCATTTGCTCCCATGCCAAATAAAGAGTAAATAAAAATTTGACTAGACCACACCTTCTTCAGCATAATGTTACATAGAGCAGCATAATATTATATGGGAAGAAGAAAAGGAGTCACTTAGGTTCTCCACTAAAGAGGTCTCTCGGACCATGCTGTGCCAGGCCCTGAGGGCACCACCAGCCCTTTCTGGTCCTGCTCACCTCCCTGTGGCTCCCACTACTCTACCCACGGGCCTGTGTCACCCCCCCCAGGGGCCATCAGCCCGTGCAAAAATGCCACAGCTCCACACAGCCCTGCCCTGCCATGGGCCCCCTGCACTGGGCCCACCCGCAGGCCCATGTCCTGTCCTGTCCTCAGCACATCCCTGTTCCCAGGGAGGTGCCCAGTGCCCAGGGCTGGGGCTGCCCCAGTGCTCCCGGCTGCCTTGCACCTGGCTGGGGGTGGACGGGCCCTGCCCTGAGCCCCATGGAGACCCCCCAGCTCCACTGCAGCATGGCTGTGCTGGAGGTCACCATGGTGGGTGCACATACCAAGCATCTCATGCCCTTCCCTTCTTGTCTCCAAATTTGTGTCCCCTGGAGTTACTGCTCCCAACACCGTATCTGCCATATCCCACCTCCTGCCAAGCTCTCAGAGACAGGCTTCTCACCAAGCTCTCTGACAGTGTTCGATTAACCTTTGAGGTGCTTTCCATAGCCATGTGAAACTTTGGGTCTCCCCTCAGACATGAGGGGCTAAAGTCAGTCAATCAAATGTCCTTGTCTCCAGCCTGCCCCAACAAGGCTCTCATGAGCCTTCGGCTAGAGGAGCAGACCCAATGCCCTCTGAAGAGATCCTCTCCAGGAGAAGAAGTCTTGTCCATTGCTCTATGTCCCAGGAGGCTGGACAACTTCTCCAAACAGCCATATCTCTTTACAAGCATTAGTTTCCATCCCCAGTTGCACCTGAACTGTTGTCCCTCCTTCATTTGACCCCAAATCATGATTTCTCTTGATTGGCCCTACCTGTTTCTTTATATGCTTGCATATCCCGCCTCCTCTGACATGAATTTCTGACATTATCGGCATTCTGATACTCTGCTTTCTGTTAAATAAACCATCAGCTTGTGGTTGCATGTGTTTTGCTGGCAACATCCTCTAATTCTACTACATAAAATATGGATCCATGTTTGAGTCCACCTTGTTTGATTTGGTGCTTTATTCTTACTCCATTTCCACCAGTCCTCTGGGTTGATACGATACAGACCACAGGTTTAATCTTTGAACCTCTGCTTTGTTGCGAACCACTTGAATTTATGCTATTAAAATATTAAACAATATAGCAGATGCATCAACTGACAATGGTCTTCACATGAACACAAGTCTTTTGGACTCTAATATCCACTAGTAAAATTGTCTCAAGGGAACAAATAAAATAACTTAGAATATGTTTTTCCCAGACAATTAAAAAAATAGTAATCTCTGCTTACTTTTTTTCCAAGAAAGCAGTGGATTTCATAAGTGTTCATATCTGCAGGACCCTTATCTTAGATTTTTAAGTCTCTATATTAGCTCCTAGCATTTTTTTAAACGTAATTTCCCATGTTACCTAGGGGGTTAGCATCCTGATGTCTCTAAGCTAAGCCCTGTCTGGAGCTGAGAGCTCTCCTTTGGATGGCAGAGGAATCCCATAGACAGCTGTTTTCCTGGCAGGATGGGCAAATATTTTATCACTTTTTGCTTCTTCACAATAGTGTTGGCCTGTGGCTTTTCTGAGACTTCTTAGGTTATTTTTCACATTTGCAAGTTTTAATTCTGGACTCTGTTCTACAGCAACTTCATCAAATGCTCTATAGCTGTTGTCCTGGACCGGGGCAAGGTGTTTCTTCAAGGTTCTCCAGGGTTCTTTCCAGGTGGGCAGGAAAGGCAATGCACAAATTTGTACGTAGCACGTCCAAAAGTATGGAGAATACTGTTCTCGAGAGCATGTTTGCAGCCACTTCTTCCAGGTTCATATTAAATTTCCAAATCCTGGTTTTGTGCTGGAAAAAACATTCTCACTTTCTGGACCTGGTTTTACCTGGTTACCATTAAAGACCTGTACAAATTTTCAGCTTTATTCTCATAAATAAAGGCAGGAATTGCTTTGTACCCCTATTCCTCCTTCCTATGTATTGAATTGTATTGCCTTTTAAATTGAATGTATTGTCTTTTAGGGAGGAGTTTGATGCTCCTGTCAGAGGCATCTCAATTACTGCTTTATTTTATGTGCTTAGTGAAGCACTCCTGAACTATACAAACGCCCTATCAAGTCAACAGAGAGAGGCAGGTGCCAATGGAGGCCAAAGATCTCCCTTTCCTTCATGCCCCAGTGGACTGTAAGCTGCGTGTTCACCAAATCACCACCTTCACTGCTTTGCCCAAGAAATGGCAGAGCTTGAGCAGAAAGACACGTTACCACTTCATCACTCTCCCTGTGACCAAAGGAGCTGGACAGGCAAAGCGATGGCTGTTGGCATCTCGCCCCCGACTCACAGCAAAGGCATGCTCCAGCCTGCATGGTGCTGCCATGCAGGAGTGTGGCCACAGCCCAAACCCGAGGAGTCCTGGCTTTCCCCTCATTGCTACCTCAGAGCAGCCAGTGCTGACATTGACATCTTTGGTGCCCCATGCTCACTGGGCATCTTTACGAACGTTACTGATTTAAGCAATTAAATCACAAATAATTTTCACCTCTCCAGTTCATAGTTTCAAGGAATATTTGTGTCTCTTCTTCAATTGGTTAGAACAAGCATTGCAGTAGTATCAGCAAGCTTATGTGAGCTCCCCTTATGCCCTGCTGTGTTAATTTCTCTCCTGTTCATTTTTCTGTGGAGTTTGGCACTTTTAACATTTTCATGCCACAGTTTTATTGTCAACTTTCCCTGCTTGAGTTATCTGAAAGCTATAAAGCACCTGAAATGCCTCAGAGGCTTCCACTGTCAATAGTGAGATGAGCTTTCTGCACGTCTTCATTTTCCTTGGAACACTTCGCTTGAAGACAGAGAATAAAACGCAGCTGGAACTTTGCTTGTTTTTTTCCTCTGTTTCCAGCTAGTTTTGAACTCAGGTGAAACTCTTAACTGCTCCAATAAGCCATAAAAAGCAAAAAAGCCCAACAAAATGAACCTTGATATTGTGAAATGTAGGGATATCTCTGTGAAAGCAATCTCTGTGCTGCAGCCAGGAGATGCATTGATATTTCCAGACAGAAGAGACTTGTGGTTTTTCACAGTTAGAAACATGCTCTTCTCCTTGCTGGCTCTGCAAGAGGTGGGAGCTCTGCAGCCCTGGATGGCAGCAGCCTGCAGTACTTTTTCTTTTTGCTTTTGCCCAGGCTGCCGTTGGACTCTCCTCCTCGCTCCCTGCCAGCATTCCTCTTGCATCCCTGACCGTTGTCCATTCTTCTATGCTCCAGGTATTCTTGATCATAAATCATAATGTCCAGAAAATTGGGTTTTGTCTTGATTGTAGCCCAAGCCTGAAATATCCCTTTACAGAAGCAAATTAGCAGCTAAAAGGATAGGGGGATCCCCCCCCTCTTCAGCCTACAGATGGCTGATGACACCTGCTAAGTAGTGCAGAGCAGTAGGCAGCCATGAGGGCAGGGGCCTGCTGGGCCACCCATCTGCATGTATCTCCTTCCCAGGTGGCTTGCAGGTGACCTGGCATCATACTGGGGCAGCAGTAGCAGTCTGCTCTCCACAGCCATCTTTCTCCATTCTTCAGCTCTGTGTGGGCAGAATGACCACCCGACACTTTTTGTGTCCATACTCATGGTGTGGGGTAAAGGGCTGCCACATGTAGTTGTCCTCTGATGAAATTCCAGCAGGCAGAAAAGGCAGCACACCATTTCCTTGGAAAAAGTAGTGTTTACCTGTCCTACAAAGTCACCAGGGAAAGCAGGGGATCCTGCTTTGTCACTAATGCTTTTTCCTTCTGGGGGTTTGCCCAGAGTGCTGGGGCTCAGCTTGCCTTGAGTATGAGAGCCGTGCAAAGACACTCTGATCTAGCAAAGCACTTACACACATAAAGCCATGCACATGCTGAATTTTAAAAATGCTGCACTGAACCATGGCCTAATATCCATCCAGCCTGAAAGGGCTGCTCAGATGGGTAACATCCAAAAATGGCCACAGAGGAAGGGTCTGAGCTGGAAACACTTTACCCTTCAAGAACTGGAATTCAAAAAGACCAAATTATCGTATGATAATGAAAACCATCTTCCTCTTAGGCAGAAATCTGGGAGCAATCAACATGGACCTGCCCTGCCAGTTGTTTCTGCAGAGCGCAGTGGTTTTGCTCTCTGCTTTGTAAGCAGGATGAGGGAAAGGGCCGAGCAGAAGCTCACGCGAAGCAGGGATCCCACCAGTCAGATATCAGCCAGCTGCTCTGCCCCAGCCCGCTGCCACAGGGAAAATCCTCACGGCTGGGGGCACAGCCACAGACGAGCAGTCTCCTGAACTGGTTCATGTCTTGAACCCATACAGTTTATCCTGACCCTTGATATTCAGCTCTGCTTCCCAAGGAAGCATTAAGTTGCCTGAGTTTGTATGAGCACAGAATCCCCAATATCTCTTTCACTACAGGGACTAATCGAGAAGGCAAAGTGACACCCGTACAGATAATTTATTTCTATCATCAGTTCCCCATTTTTTTCTCCCCAGCAAAACTGTCTCGGGCATCTAGTTATTCTCTGACAGCTAGAGTGATAATAGGAGGATTTTTTTTTTTTTTTTTTTTTTTTTAACTACGGTTCTATTCAAGATCAGAATACTTCACATCATAAAACATCATTAAAGTGTGAATTCAAGGTTGGGAAAGATGAGGCCTTTACAAGACTAATGCAATTAATTCTGCTCGTTAACTACAGCCTCAAAATATGTACATAGAGTATGATCTCACTTCTGCTGTTGAGAGTTATGTCTGAAAAATTATTCTTTTCCAGTGGATTTCCCAGTGATAAGGGAGTATGGAGAGATCCTCTTATTACATACTAATAAACACAAAGTCATTGCAGGAGGAACACTGTATGCTCTAAATCTTTTGGTGTGCCGTAACTTCTTGTCAAAGTAAGAAGCTTAAATAAATTAAGGTCCAATATGAAATAATTTCAGTAATTGAAATGTGTTATATTGAAAGTGAGTTTCTTTGCTTTTTTGGCTTTTTCTTTTTTTTTTTTCCCCCAAATGTAATCCTTCTCATTCTGCCATCCACCTCAGCACTTGAATTCTGGAAAGCCTCAGTTCTTTACAGTTTACCAGAGCTAATTCCAACCTCAGTCCTTCTTGCTTTCTTTTCACAGAGGAATTTGCACAGTGGGACATTTTTAATGTAAGGGAACTTTGATGCAAAAAAGCAATTTATTTTGCCAGCAGCTTTCAGTATTCCCTTTGCTATAGCCAAATAGCAATACCATCCTTGTAATCAGCCTCTTTTTCTATTTGGTCCTACAAGAAAGACTATGCTTGTGTTTGCCTGCAATCATTAAATCAGTGTGTTTGTGTGCACGTGAAAGAAAGAAGAGAAGAGGAAAACAATAAACATCTGTCCTATCGATATACAGCCCTATTAGCTGGGCCCTAGGGAGCTTTCCTCTTCTCCCTTCTCCTTTGTGCACATTCACACAGCATTCCTTCTCTCTCCAGTGATTACCCACATCATGCTTCCATGCTCTGGCAGCTCCCTGGGGCAGGGCCTTCATCCTGTATCCCGAAAAGCATACTATCACCACCATAAACTAGCCATTCTTCAAGCAGCCAAAGTGATGAAGCCTGCTCTCCTATGGACATGAGGGGAAGGGTGAGAAGAGAAGGGAGGGAAGAGCAAATCAAGAAGCTCTTAGCTCTGCCCTGCAATGTGGAGGGGAGAGTTTGGTTGTTTTAGATAAAATGGACTCACAGAAAGACCCACAGTTCTGGGCCCCTCGCTACAAGAAGGACATTGAAGTGCTGGAGAGTGTCCAGAGGAGAGCCACCAAGCTGGTGAGGGCTCTAGAGAACAAGTCATATGAGGAGAGGCTGAGGGAACTGGGCATGTTTAGTTTGGAGAAGAGGAGGCTGAGGGGGGACCTCATCGCCCTCTACAGCTACCTGAAAGGAGGTTGTAGAGAGGTGGGTGTTGGCCTCTTCTCCCAAGTGAATCATGGCAGGACCAGAGGAAATGGTCTGAAGCTGCGGCAGGGGAGGTTTAGATTAGATATTAGGAAGAATTACTTTACTGAGAGAGTGGTCAGGCACTGGAACAGCCTGCCCAGGGAGGTGGTGGAGTCACCATTCCTGGAGGTATTTAAGAAACGTGTAGACATGGCACTTCAGGGCATGCTCTAGTGCCCGAGATTGTAGGGGGTTTTTGTGTGTGTATGGTTGGACTCAGTGATCTCAGAGGTCCTTTCCAACCATGACGATTCTGCGCTTCTGTGATTCAGGGCTAACTCATACTAGTGGCTAAAGCTAATGATCACCAGAAACTTGATTCAGCAGTATATTTTGTATCCTCCCTTGCTTGCACTGAAAATGTTGCCCTCAGTTTAATTTTTTTCCTCGTGTGAATGCATCTCTTTAATGCTTGTTTCATAGATTTTTGTTTCCATCTTATGGCCTTAACATCTATTAGAAATGCAGCCGTGAGGCAAACTTTCTTAAAGTAGTGCCTTACTTTGTTGTATTTTGCAGTACATGTAGTTGGCTCTGACAGCATTAGTTCTGCACTGGTACACTGTAAAACTGGCTGCAAGAATTATTGTGGCAAAAACCCACATGTGCTAAGTGAAAAAAAAAATCCCGATTTGGGTTTCTATGTGACTATTCAACTCCATTTTAATGTCTTCTTTTCCCATATCTGAGTTTTGAACCCAAAATCTTACAGCAGCAGTTGATTTTGACCTGACTTTGCCAATCTGAGTCCAACTGATACTGCTTAATGTGCCTTTCAGACTGCCTGTTTTATAAATCCTTCTCTGAACTGCTCAAAACTCAAAGTTGTGATCTGACTGGTTTCTTAGGTAATTCTTTAGTCCAAACTACCTGAGATAATATATTTCAGCCTGAGGATAAAACTCAGACAAATGTGAAAGTTTCTCCAGACCCAAGGGCTGCTTTAGTAAACCTAGGCCAAATATTCATATTTAGTAATGACACTAGGAATCAAGGAATTTTGCAAGGCAAGTATGAGCATACACACTGCTTATACTGTATGGATAACTTAAATAGCTTCAACAGAGTCAAATTCGCATCTGATTCAGCACGTACCCAGAGCTTTGGCGCCTGGATAGGTCAGTCATAGAAGTGTTTCAGACTGGGGCACTGGGAGTGTATCTCTGAAGGTAGGTAGGATCCCCCTTTTCTATGGCATGGGAAAGTGATCTGTGGACTTCTTTCAAGCACACAAAATAAATGCAGGGGTTTTACCTGCTAGAGAAAATGGCATGAGAGGTGATACCCTATTTGCACCGCACAGCTCTGAGGTGTTTGGGGCTGGTTTATAGGTCCTCCAAAGGTAAGGCTAGCTCGCAGGACACCACCACCTCCAGACAAGGAGACAGACCACTCACCCCTGATCTCATGAGGCCAAAGGATTCTCGTTGTCTTCAGTCCCTCTTTTTCATTTAACAAGCAGTGAAGAGACATGATGCTACCATCAGCACACCAGAGTGGCTTACAAGGAACAGGCAGCTCTATATATAAAGAAGTCTTTACATCTTGGCTGTGGGGTCAGGGTAGGTGTGTGCAGAGTAATATCCTTGCTACCTCTTCTCTCTTCTCCCTGGAAGGTGTGTATTTATGCAGCAGGGGTAGCGGGGAATACTTCGCATTTCTCATGTATTCTTTTCTCTGGTCGCTCTAATGCTGCTCATTATTTCTTCTCACTTGAATGGAAATCTCCAGTTGGCAGAAATGTAATGAGAAATTTACTCTTGTGAGGGCATTAGGTAGGAAAAAAATATTGCTTTCAAAAGAATCTCATAGATGAGATCCTGAAACCATGTTTGCATAGCTTTTAATGTTTTGCCACATTGTTTATCCTTAGTGAAGTGTAAAACTGAAGCACATCAGTGTTGCCTAGGAATTCGTATGAGGCAGCTAAGACAATTTGTTAGTATTCACTTCTTCTCTTACCAAATTTGTGTGTATTTCTGTATGGAAAACTACAGTGAACTTTCCAAAACAGTGCAATTATTTAACTGTACTGACACCATATCTGTCTTGTGAAAGAAGGAAATATGTCTCTAACTTATGTAAAGACTGTCGCCCTTGTCCCTACTTTTACTATAACTCATTGTTTGTGCTGTGGTACTGCAAAAATCCTTACGCCTCTAAATTTAATATAAAATATGAGAAAAAAATGTATGTCTCTATTGGTCTCTCTTTAGAACTGCGTTTAACTTAACAAAATACTATTTAACATGTCTCATATCCTAAGTATTTTTAGAAACATAACCGATATCATTAGCTTAAAACTGCTGTTCCAATTTGTGGTTGGTTCATTTTCTTGGCTAAACTCGGGTATGAAGTTGGTATCACAGCGAGAATTACAACTGAACCCAGAAATGCGTAGCCAAGCCTTATTATGTTATTGTAAGGATAAAATAAACTCAGAAATAAATAAATATTGCTTGACGTTGATGTTAATTTTATTGACTCTCTGCTTGCAGAAATGGAGAATTCTACTGCAGTCTGGTTTTAGTTTTCAGTCGGCTGGTTTACTTGGATCGAATAGTGATGAAAATCTCCGGGCTAATGATCCCAGACTCACAAGGATCAGATTCTGGCCCCACTAACATCAGTGGGAATTTTTCCATTTAGCCTCACAGAATCCGTATTTTATGTAGCTTTGCAAAACAGCACCCAGGCAATAACTGTGCTGCCTTTCCCCCTGGTACCTTGTTTCCTTTCCATCTTCCTCTCCATCAGCTGGTCTGAAAACCATGAACCTGCTTCAGAAACCCTTCCTGACCAAGACCGTTGGTTATTCCCACTCAGCAAGAGTTTTGCACCTGGATGAATCATGGAAACATGCTTGGCTATGACCAGGAGACTAACCCACAAGTACTTGCACTGACTCCATAAATTAATCTCCAGCAAATTGTCTTAAAGACAGCCCACAGCTGTGACTGTACATCAAATCAAAGTTCAAACGGTGACCAAGGTATGAAAGTGTGTGTGGCTCCTGATGCACCTTCTTGACCATGGCAGAGCTCACACCCAGTCTCAGCTTGCATGCTGGGACATGTTCCTGCAGCAGCATGTTCTTTTGAGAGCATCCTGGTGGACATGACAAGGATGGTGTTGGGTTTTAGAGTCGCTGCAGCTGGAAGTTGCACTGGGGGATGTTTACACCAACTGTCTTTGGGTATTGAACTCAATGCCTGAGCCAGGTGCTCTTAAGGTCTCCGAATGTCCAGAGACAGAAGCTGTGCCTACGGTAAAAAGTAGTGTGGACCTATAGAAGTGGGTCTACAGAGCAAATCAGTCAGTGTTGAGGCCCACATCTCCACACTATACACATTTTATCTCAAACTAGGCCTGGTCAGTGCTGCATGCCAAGCACGCACACACTCGTGGCTGTAGCACTTTGGATACCTCCCTGGAGTGCCTCATCCAGTTCAGTTTCACCTGGAAGGAAGCCAAGAGCTGCTCTGCCCTAAAAACCAGTGTTGTAAGTGGGGACAATCAGGACAGTCCCTCCTAAAGTGCACTCCTGATCTGAACTGAAATACCAATGCAGCTCATCCAGAGGCTGTGCCAAAAAATGACTCATAGTATCTGCTCTGAGCTGCTCTCTGGAAGTCCACTGGCCAAAGAGGAACATAAGGGAAACTATGCCTAAATGTCACTGGCCCAAGCTGGCATGAGCTGTCCTTCTTCTCTTCCCTTCCTTCCCTGCCCTGCCATCTCCCACATCACTTAGATCATTCTTCCATTTCAGGTTTTTGTAAATGAAGAAACAGTATTTAGTTATTGGTTTGTCATCCATGGTCTATATTTTGTGGTGCATATATCTGGTATCCAGCTTTTCCAAGTTGCAGCAATATACTGTAATTAGGATGCATGGTAAAAGTTCGGGAATTAGGTTAAATAAAACTCACTTTTAGCTCTTGATTTTTCTGGTGAAGTTACAATGAGAAATCAAAGTTTCCACTTCCCAATTTAGAAAAAAAGGATTATCAAGTAAGAGCTCATAAAAAAAAAAAGAGTTTCTGAATTCTTTCTTTTTTTTTCCTATGGAAAATCAGAGAAGGAGTTGGGTATTTGGGACACAAATACCGATTCATTGTGTACTGTCCTCATTTTCCCCATGCAAAGTGCAGTTGGGAAGAAAAGCTCTAGTGGGCTCACATGCTAATTTTTCTCGTTGCCTCTTTAACTTGCACAGATTTTTCAAATATTGACTAGGCTTTGAACTTGACCTACTTAAAACACTGGCTATGGTTTTCACTTAAACAAACACCCCTTCAGATCATGTCAGTATTATAAAGGGGCCTTGCAGCTACTGTGAGTGTTGAGAATAACGGTATCTTAATACTCCTTTATACTGCTAGATGTATTGTGGGGGAAGTCAGCTGTTGTTCTCTGCTTCACGTGGCTTTCGGGGCTTTCAGCTTTCCTCAGAACCTACTTATACTAATTGGTATGGGATTGAATATATTTTCAAGTCTGGACTTGCTGATCACCTGAACGTCGAATCCTCCAGATCAGCCTTTGCTTTGAGCTGTGCCTGAAGTGAGAAGCCCTTTCTGAAGGCAGGGTTGGAGGCTGAGGAGGCCACAACTCCCCTCCGTGTCCTCTCTTCGCCTTCCAACAGCAAACTCACAACTCATCTTCCTTCTGCAGCTCGTCTCTCCTCTCAGCTGCCTGGCATTTGGCCTGCTTTATTTACTCCTCCTTCTTCAGGGAGGCATTTTGTGCTTTTCATGAAATCTCCCCAGGTTGCTGATTATACTCCATGGGCAAAGAAGCAAAATACAATTCAAAGTTGGCCTGGTGTGAAAACTCATAGGCATCTGCTGACAGAAAGAAAGAAAAATGATGCAATGTTGTGGCTTGCATGGATTTTTAAAATGGAGACTTGCATGAATTTTTTGATATATAAAATCCTTTTCCTTCTACACAGTTTCACAAGGAATATCCTTGCTGCCAAGAATATTCTCAGTTTACCTGAGAAGGATAAAATAAATTACTTTTGCAATCTAACAAAGTTTCAGTCAATGAAAAAGAAAAAAAGCGTATTTTTTTCACTCCAGCAAAATCAAAGTACTCCAGTCTAAAAAGACAAGGAGCATGATAGTAGTAATAATAATAAAAGCCAAATTTTAGCTTTTTTTTTTTGTCTAACCAAGATTTCTGCAATGAAACTAAACATTATCTAGGGTGTTGGAGGACAAATGGGGCAAGAAGGGTGAGAAGGGGCAGAGCTTTACCCTCTGTGAGGGGGAGGGGATGGATTGTGGGCTGGGGGTTTGCAAAGAGGAGACCCAGGGACCCAACAAGGATTGGAGAAGCAGGACCTGTGCATCGGCTCCACTGTTGAGGAAAGAGGGAGGTGGCGGTCACACAGCTCTGGTGTGGAGGCAGAGGGTAAAGAAGGGCTGCAACAGAGCAGGTTATCTAATTTGGATGGGGACTGGGCCCTGCTGATGAGTGGCTGGCAGGTAAAATGCCCAACAGCGCTGCAAGTGGGGATGGAGCTTTGTACTTCTGTGGCTCCCAGCTCCACCTCCCACCTGCTCAGCCCCGGTCCTCACTCCCTCCAGGTCTCTCCGTCACCTGAAGAGCTGCTGGACACAGAGGCACATCAGCAGCAACAGTTTCCTGTGCTGATCTGCCAGCGGGTGCTGCAGATGCTCACAGGGATGCTTGTGTGCTGCATGCCCCCCTGGTGTGCCTGACAGCACCACCACTGTGCTGTCACAGCACGACCACCGGCCCCACGCCGCGACAGCCACTTTGTGCAAAGAGCCTTCACCCATCAGCCCAGCGTTGTTTAATTCTTAAACTTATGTGTACTTTAACCAGATTCTTTTATTCAGCCTGATGAAAAATATTCTGTTTGATGTTTTCACAGACAGCATCTTAAGGCGTTACTTCAACTTCTTCTCTAGCGCTGCCCTTTCCGAAGTCATTATTACTCATTAGGTATATTGTGCAGAAAGCAAAGTAGGTCACGGATGAAAAGCCCCATCTTAGCGAGAGGCACCGGTATTGCACAAAGCTATTTTCAACTTTCATGAGATAAAAAATGTTTTCTGTAGGATGAAAGCTGTCACTGCCAACTTACAAATGAATGCCAAGTATGTAAAAACTTTCATTTCGGATTCCCAGGCTTTCATATGTTAAATGCATTGTTTTAGAAATCCATTTCAAAGATAATTCCCCCTGTATAACCCACACTTGCCGGCTCTCTGGTAGGGTACGTGCCGAGTTACAGGACAGGTACTCAGCTGGTGTAAATCACCGTTGGCTTCATCAAGACTGAACCTTTTTCACGCCACGAGTGTCCATCCTCAAGAGTCCCCAGATGGGGAGCAGTAGAGGAGATGGTCCCAATGTGGGTACCTGGGGACAGGATGACAACCTTGATTGTCAACCTTGTAATAATCCTACGGTAGCTTGGCTACCATAAAAATCCCTCACAGCCCCTGCCTATCTGTGCGTGGCACTGAAAGAGTGGATTTGCATCTGCAGTCCGGGATGACCTCTAAAGCCGAGATGAAAACTTCAACAGCAACACCTCAGTGCAAATCATTCTTACATCGCTATTACTTTGCATCGTGACCCATTAGTTAAAGAGAAGCTTTAATTTTTGTTTGACTGCTTATCCAACTTCTATTTTCATGTTACTTGGAGATGTCAAATAAATACTTAGACTTTCTGGAGTGATCCTTAATCTCTTTAAATTGGTGGGCATCACTCTTCTGGCTCTCAATTTAACAAAATACTCAGCAAATGTTTCGTTTTATTCGATTTCCACGAGGACTTAAACACAGGATTTGAGTAGAAATTAGACTGCACTTGTAGTATGTCCCTTCATCAACAGAATATGTCTGAAGCACTTTCAACTGCTAGAGAGGTAATTAATGAAATTATGCTTTCAAGTTATTAGTGCATAAAATAAGTTGACATATATGGCAACAGTAATGCTGCTAATTTTGTTTTGTTGGTAAAATCACCTTGCTCTACTGATTAGTGGAAAGTCTGTCAATCTTTTCATTAAAAATCTGGGTAATACAACTGAAATTAAATCTTATTTTTCTCTTTAAAACAACAGTTGTTTAAAACTAAAATGTAAAATATGACAACATAAGGAAAGGTCTAAATTTATTACCATATATTAGAATAATATACATTTCATTAAAAGTAAAGACCAGTATACGTTTGCAGCCGCAGTTTTAAAGAAAATCATCGTACAACTAGGAGAAGTTATTCAGTAAACACTTGGAAGTAAGGTTTGCTACAGAAACAAATCATTTTTTTAAATCAGGGATAACTTCTACTACAAGTACAAATGGAACATTTTCTGCTTCACTTTTTTTTTTTAAGTAGCTCTGGTCAAGGATTAGATCATTTAAATTGAAACCAAAGTACTCACTTAAAAAGCAAAAAGCACGTAAATAATGTGAGAAGTTGAAAACTACTAGTTCTAAGATAATCAAAAGGCAGGTGACTGTAAATAATCAATTTAATTAGACAGAGATGTTACTTCCTCTGTTTAATAAAACTGTTTAGTTGTTTAAAGTGCTTTGGCACATTCACTGCATCCCATGCATATAGCACATAGATTCATAGATTCATAGATTGGTCCAGGCCGGAAGGGACCTCCAAAGGTCATCTAGTCCGGCCTCCCCGCAGTCAGCAGGGACACCCCCAACTAGACCAGGTTGCCCAGGGCCTCGTCGAGCTTCACCTTGAATATCTCAAGGGAAGGGGCCTCAACCACCTCCCTGGGCAACCTGTTCCAGTGTTCCACCACCCTCATGGTAAAGAACTTTTTCCTAATATCCAATCTAAATCTCCCCTTCTCCAACTTAAAACCATTGCCCCTCGTCCTGTCACTGCAGGCCTTTGTAAACAGACCCTCCCCAGCCTTCCTGTAGGCCCCCCTCAGGTACTGGAAGGCCGCTATGAGGTCTCCGCGGAGCCTCCTTTTCTCCAAGCTGAACAACCCCAGTCAAAGGCCTTACAGAAGTCCAGATAGATCACATCCATAGGTCGCCCCTTGTCTACTGACCTAGTCACTTCATCATAGAAGGCCACTAGGTTAGTCAGGCAGGACTAAGTTAGAATCGTAGTAACATCTAAGTTAGAAACATAGAATCATAGAATTGTCTAGGCTGGAATGGACCTTTAAGATCATTGCACCCAACCATCAACCTAACACTGCTAAAACCAGCATTAAACCATGTCCCTCAGTACCACATCTACTCGTCATTTAAATACCTCCAGGGATGACAATTCCATCACTTCCTTGAGCAGCCTGTTCCAATGCTTGACAACCCTTCCAGTGAAGAGATTTTTCCTAATATCCAATCTGAACCTCCCCTGGTGCAACTTGAGGCCATTTTCTCCTGTCCTATCACTTGTTACTTGGGAGAAGAGACTGACCCCCACCTCGCTACAACCTCCTTTGAGGTAGTTGTAGAGAGCAATAAGGTCTCCCCTCGGCCTCCTTTTCTTCAGGCCAAACAACGCCAGTTCCCTCAGCTGCTCCTCATAAGTCTTGTTCTCCAGACCCCTCACCAGCGTCGTTGCCCTTCTCTGGACATGCTCCAGCACCTCAGTGTCTTTCTGTAGTGATAGGGCCAAAACTGAACACAATATTCGAGGTGTGGCCTCACCAGTGCCACATACAGAGGGATGATCACTTCCCTAGTCATGCTGACTACACTACTCCTGATACAGGCCAGGATGCTGTTGGCCTTCTTGGCCGCCTGGGCACACTGCTGGCTCATATTCATCTGTCTGTCCACCAACACCCCCAGGTCCTTTTCCACCAGGCAGCTCTCCAGCCCCTCTGCCCCAAGCCTGTATCGCTGCATGGGGTTGTTGTGACCAAAGTGAAGGACCCAGCACTTGGCCTTGTTGAACCTTGTGCCATTGGCCTCGGCCCATCGATCCAGCCTGTCCAGATCCCTCTGCAGATTGACACTCATGACTAAAAGAGAACCAGCCCCAACACCAAGTCCTGGGGAACACCACTCATGACCAGCCACCACTTGGATTTGACTCCATTCACCACCACTCTCTGGGCCCAGCCCTCCAGCCAGCTTTTCACCCAGCAAAGAGTTTACCCATCCAAGCTGTGGGAAGCCAGTTTCTCCAGGAGAATGTTGTGGGATACAGTGTCAAAGGCTTTTCTAAAGTCCAGGTAAACAACATCCACAGCCTTTCCCTCACCCACTACGCAGGTCGTCTTGTTAGCATTACTGAGATAATTCAAACAATAACAAAGAGTTGATTTCACATATTTTAATTAATTCCATTTTCATTCATATTATAAGTAAGGAGGAAGTATCATCTAATAAATAAGAGATGCTCTGTCTGGCATTTCAAAATTAAGTAACTTACAAATTAAGGATCTGAATAAATGTTTGTAAACCATAACTCCACAGATAAATTCATGTGGATTTTGTTTACCTTCTAGTCTTGCAAAATTAAATATAAATTCACATCAATTATTGAGCACGGGCTTTTGTGTGGGGAAATATTCTAGAAGTACAAATTTAAAACAAGTGGCAAACAAGGATTAGCTATTCTTTGTTAATGATTGAAATAATAATTAAAAAAAAAATTTCTTTGATTTAAATCAGTATCTACAACTTGTAGATATCCATTAGTTCATTACACACCTCTTTGAAGACACATAAAAACAATTACTCGCCATGCAATCCAGCAGTGAGGACCATGCATGGGAACCAGGAGGCTCGGCATCTGTTCCTCCTCCTGTGGTAGAACCACTGTCTGTGCCAGGTGAATTATTTCATCCTTCAAAGGATCACAAGCTGTCCCAGCCAGGACAAGGCATTCAGGTCCCTGATCTTAGTAAGCACCCAGAACCCCCTTGGTACTGCGTAGAGATGTGCTATACTGCCATAGTGTACATGGTTATCTGCTGCTTCTGCACACACCATTTGGTTGATTATCTTACTTGTCATCTCAGAAAAGTTTCAGCTAAAGCAGGCAGGATAGTATATGGGATGTGTCTGTCTTGCTTTTTTTTATGGTGACATGCCTGCATTCAGGTTTTCCAAGTGGCTCAGAAAAGTTATGAGACCAGCCAAAAGAGAAGTCGAACAAGTGCAGGGAAAATATTGTATGGAAGAGAAATAAGAAATCTTAACTCCAAATTTCTGTGCTTGCTTACATGTATTTTTTTAATGCCTCCACCCACCAAAGGACTATTTTGTTTGTCAGATGTTTCCAAGAACTAACATATCATGAAGGATTTCCAGGCTGCAGCAGATTTCTTAACCACTGGCTCTGGATTTGCTGAAAGGGGCTTTTCAAGGGGGAAATCCAAAATTGTGATGCAAAAAAAAAAAAAAAGGAAGAGAGATAGAAAATTTCAGTGCAAATTAAAACAGTACTAAACAAGAAACTCTGATTAAGTTAACCATGGGGGAAAAAACCAACAAAACACACCACCCAAGTGCTTGATTCCTTTATCAGAAGATAAAAATGTGTAAAAAAACCCCCAGATTTGCTTGACCTAGTCTTACAACAACAAAAAAAAACCCTAAACATGTCTAAGAGAGGTAAACTAATAAAAAAAACCCGCCAGAAAAAAACAGAAGGTGGAGGTTGCCACTGGTGGCTCTCCTTTGGGGTGACCAGGAGGAGGTGGGTGTGAGAGTGGAGGGGACCCCCCGAGCAGTGGGCAGTGATGCAGGGCTGCAGAGGGGCTATGTTGCAAGAGGTGCCCGTGGGGTACCATGGAGCTCGGGATGCCATCCTCTCCCCATGCCGAAGGGAATGGGACTCGTTGACTCATTTTCCCTCCCCACCACACGTCTCTCACCACCTATTAGGGGAAAGCTGCAAAGTACAAGACTGCAGGTGGAAATTCCCAACATTGCATCTGTCACATCTTCTTGGAAAACGAAAAGTCAAAAATACTTTGGGTTTGCAGGAGGACATAGAAAGATGACAAACATTTGAAGGGTTAAGTGCCTTGGTCAGTAGTAGAAATAAGACCATATGGGCTTCTGAAAATGATTTGCAGTGTAGTTAGGCACACAGAAATTGTAATATATATGTTGCTCTTCGAGTGTGAAAACCCCACCATCTATGTAATGCGATTTGTGAGGTTCACACAATATGAGAGGATAAAGGTATTTCAGCCTCTGAGATGTCCTCAGATCCACGTTTTGGCTTGCAGTGCTTGAACTGCAATGCTTATTTAGAGGAAATTATATGCACGGAGTGTGTCGAATGGACGAATGTGCTAAACCCCTCGCTTTTCAGCGGGTCGGGGTTTCTTTCCCGTCAGGTTTGCATTAATGACCCACTGACCTACTTTTCTGATCCACCTGGCAGAACTCTGCATCCCTGAAACCTGAGACTTTGTCTGCTTCACAGATTTGTTTTGTTTAGGCTTTGTGACAGAAACCATTAGGACAGTGACACTGCAGATAAAAATGAAATGTGCTCTGCTCTTTGATATTGCAAGTGTATTTTTATTTAATTGTGTAAGTGTTATCCATCATGATAGAACTGTCTGTTTCTTTTTTTTTTTTTTTTTAATGGCCCTGTGTTTTATAAGGTTTTCTTCTCCCTCCCTCACATTACAAAGAAAAATGAGCTGTGTACACTTATCCAGTGATTTCTAACCGGTGCTGTTTCTTCGCCTGCTGCAGACAAACAGTAAAGGGAAAAGGCAGACATAATGGATCAGTGAGGAAAAGGCATCTTCTGCCTGTCTTAAATCATCTACTTTACAGAGAAGCTTAAATTGCTAGAAATAAAAAAAGATCCTTGGCAGCTCAACAACTGCATGTAAAACAAATCATATTTTTCAGTGAATCGTAAATGTCACCGTCTCAGATAACATTTATGCCTTCATAGAAATAGGAACTTAATTTTCCCCAGTTATATTATTAACTCACTTTGGTGAATCAGATCACCTACATTAAAACAGAAGCAGCCGGTGACTCAGAACAATGATACGTTTAAAGATCAAGTGCAGCGTTTGCAAGTTCCAAGCTGCACGCAGATGGAACTGCTTCTTTGAACCACCAGATAAAGATTGATCTGTTAAAAACCTGCTAAAAATGGGCACCAAATGCTTGTTGTCAGAAGTGACTGACAGCCCATGTCCCGAGCCGAAATGAGGTTGGTTTTGCCTATTCATTCAGTGGGTGCACAGTGACAGCACAGGAGAGAAGGAGGGCTGTGATGGGCTGTGATGTGACGAGCTGATTGCCATAATTTTACTGTCCCTTTAGAAATCCTCCAAGTTAGAAAAAAATAAATAAAAGCCACTGTTATTGCAATCTATTTTTTAACATTTCAGCCTTTCTGGTTTGCTTCCTCTGGCTTGGTCCTTGTATGGTCCCTCATCACCCTAGTACACAAACCCATCATGACTGTTTATAAAGTCATCCTTGTACTAATTAAAAGCCAGTACTTTTATTCCACTTTTTTCAGATGAGGAATTAAGACGGGAGTAAAAGGAAGGACTAGACCAAGGCTGCACAGAAAAATGCAGATTCAGTCCAGCGCCATGACCATGACCCTTCCGTCGCCTATCTCCACGCATGTGCACTTTATTTGTTTAAAAGAGCTGGGAGATGTTGCCTAGGACATGTCCACGGTGCTTTGCAGGCAGAAGCACTCTTGTTTTGCCCGCGGTCTAGAGCAGCCAGATGTGTGGTGGTGTGAATCAGAACTGGAGTGGCGAGAGTGAGCCTGGCAACAAGTATGAACCGTTCAGCTCCACTGGGTCTTGGGGTATATTGAATTAAGCACTAAACTCATGCAGCTCTGAGGATGCTCGGAGCACTATTAGGACTTGCTTGTTTTCTTCTATAGACATATCCTTCACAGGAATATAGCTTGTGGGGCAAACACTGGCTTTACAAAACACAGTGAGCTCATTTCCCATATTATGAGCTCAAACAATTAATGTTCAAAACACTGAAAAAATGTAATTATCTACCTCAGTCCTGTCAAGTATGGGCTGATAGTTGTATGTAAGATAGGTATTACTTGATTATAATTTAATTTCTGCTTGACTCATCTCCACTTCAGAGTAAAGAGCTGCTGCTGGTGATACTGCCAATCGTTTATGCAGTTATATATTTAATTTAAAGCAAAGGAGCCCAGAGACTGACACAAATACTTTGAAAATATGAGCTGTAAGCCTTAACTCACACAAAAATATGTGTGAATGACGATAGCAAATCCTGCATGTCAGCAGAAGACTGGATGATGGTAATATTTCAGAATATACGTAAATGAGAGTTTTTTTGTTAGTTTAGGGGTTGTGGCATCTAATTTGCATTTTCATGAATTAGTGGTTTTCACCACGTGACAGAAACATTTTGATATATTAATGAAAGCAATGAAATACATATGTCACTGTCAGATTCCAAGCTGAAAAAAAGCAATTCTATTTTCTCACCATGTATATTCCAATCATTCCAGCTACATGTATATTCCATTTCATCCTAGCATCCCTTACTCATGAAAGCACAATGAATCACAGGATAGACTGTACAGCTATTTGATTCAGTCCCTGCAGATTGCATTGATTTTTGTAACACAATAAACATTCTTTTCACCAGTATGTTTTGCTCAAAAGATGTTTATGTTGCATTTATTAGACTTCAGAGCTGTTGAGTTTGGAGCTATCTTTTAAGGCAAGTCTGTAGGGGTTTATTTTTATGCTTCTGATTTTAAAGGCTGTCTTGACATGTGGCTGATTTAAGTCTTTTTTTAGGGTGCTAATTCTGAGTAAAAAAATTTTTCAGGTATCCCTGGATCCAACCATGGCTCTTCGAGAAACCCCAAAGGCCCCAGAGTGCCCACAATTGACCTCAGAAACACGGAGACACAAATGATGGCCCAAGTTATTCAGTTAACTGTGCAGCATCGGACCCAGTGACCCAAGAAGCAGCCGTTGAGGAAAGATGTGGAACTGTTGAATGCTTGTGAGCTGACCCAGTTTAGGTGTTTATCTGTATTCAAGTGTCCTATGGTTTAAAAAAATTGCAGCCTAATACAAATTTCAGGCATCTGAGATTCTTTTCAATGCTTTCTATTAATTTCATCCATCTCAGTCTTCATTACTTGACTTCATGATCTTTGGGTCAGCAATCTGTTGTTTTTCAAACTAAGTCTGTGTTGAGCTAAATCTTCAAATACACGCTGACACACACACATGCTCATAGATGTTCCTTCATGAAAAATAGAAAAGTTCTTGAAAAGTAGCAAATTCAAAGGTTGCACTTGGCTTAATGTTCTTTGAACTGCAGAAAATGACATTTGCAAAGAAATGAATGTTTAATTCCCAAATGGGAGCTCCATCCTGCACTCTTCTGAGGGGCTCAGTACCTCCTTTCACAGTCCTCGAGTGGAAACGGGGGCACTTGGCACATCACAGCCTGGCTTGGCATTTTGCAGGAGTAAGCCCTTGGGCCTCCCCCTTTCCTCCATGCCTTTTCTTTCGCATCTTCCGCCAAAGAGCTACCTATAATTTCTGTCACTTTCATTTCCAGTGTGTCACCATGGATTATGAAAAGTAAGCCACCGTCCGCCCATTTAATGGAGTGCATCACTGCGGATAATCGCTCTGGAATGTAAATCAGTTTACTGTTACCTGGTTACTGCTGGTACATGCACAAAATGGAGAAGAGTTGGCTCTAGCAGGCTGTATGTTTAATGTATGGCAGTGAATATATATCAAACTGCCCTTATTTTAATAGCTGTGCTCAGAACGACACAGCAGCGTGATGCGCTCGTCTGCATGCACAGGAACATGTCCGCCTGCATTTACAACATCATACTCATGAGAAGCATTCCCACAAGCAGGCTTTAAATGGAAGTTTCCTATCACATCCCTTTTACTTCCAGAGAAGCAGCTCATGGTCTTTCCGAGAGTCGGCAGGAGAGACTGGCTGCAGGGGAGGAGAAGGCATTGCGTTGGCTGGGAGGAAGGTCAGCCTGGGATACACACCTCCTTTCCTAGCATGGGGTCCAGCTCCAGTGGTCCGAAGGACCTCACAGCAAACAGCCTCAGGAGGAATGGCACAGTCCCTCTCATCCCTGCACATCACCTCCAAAGTGGAGAAAGTCATTGCAGAAAGGAGCAAGATCCAAACCGAGCCCCCGTAGCAGCTATGGGGGCAGGAGGTGTGGGGCTGAGGAGGGCATGAGAAGGTGGCCTGTATCAAAGGTGCTACAAGCTCTGGGCTCAGCAAACCCATGCTGTCTAACAAAACAACTGCTGTACAGTGGTGCTAAAGAAAGCTGTTCCAGGAACCTGCTGTCAAATTGCCACGCGGGGCAATTAAATCCTTCTGTGCACAGGACAGGGCACTCTTCTTTCAAAGGAGCAACGTGAGATCCACGTCACATTTGGTGCCGCTTACTAGTCTGACAATGCCGCTACCGCTGTAGCTTTAAGTTGATTGTCACTGAAGGATCCAACATCTTTTAAATCAGTTTTTCTCTTACAGGCAGACATTCTCCCATATAGTCTGAGAAAAGCTCTGCCCTTGAACTGGAGGCATTTTTCTGGCAGCGCTCAATGGAAAAGTACTGGATGGTTTGCCTTGCTTTTGTCCCCGCAAAGTGCTTAAGTGAGACATAGAGATACAGGTGTCCAGTTTCCACAGTAATGGCTTGTGAAAAGCAGACACATGCGTGTGCATATGTGAATACGCACACACGTGGCCACCGAGATACTGGCACAAAAAGATACATGAACCTCTTAATGGACATGTCAAAAATAAGATTTTTTGTATTCAAAAAAGCTGGTGGTGTTTTAATGGCAGTACTCAACACATTTACATCATTCCCCGTGTAGAGAGGGGCTTGCTACCAGAGGCAAGGGCATTTCCAAGGAACAAATGCACTGCATGTTGTTTTCTATACGTTTCAACATAGAAGGGTGTGAGCCTTACAGGAGTGACCCGCACTGCCTGATGTGTCCAACTTGTGTCTGGGTGCACAGTGACAACAACGAGGCTGACCCCTAATGACACTGAGCAAACTCCTTCCTTATTCTTGCAAGGTGCCACCTCTTCAGAATGTTGTTTATTCACTGTGCCCAAGATGTAAAATGGTAATTTCATATCTTATTGCATTCCTAAATATGGTCCTCAAACCTAGTTAGGGGGAGAAGTCCCCATTGGTAAGTAAGTCCCAGGACGAAGGGTGAGGAGTCAGGGCAGAACACGGCTGTAAAGATAATTAGGTTTCCTTCATTATTTTGGGGGAAATCCAAAGGCTATTTCACAGAGAAACCTTATTTTGTCCCAACCTCTGCATAGCAGTGTCCTGGACTGCTGATCTAACATTTGCCACTTGAGGGGTGGGCTAACCAGTACCTAACCAGACTTCTGACTATTTGCCAAAATGTTAAAAATATTAAGTCCTATGTTCATAAGGTCTCATTACTTTTTATGGTGAGCCTTTATCTCATGCCATTGAGAAATGAGTAATCAGTGGATTTTTTTCTTCAAGTGGGAAAATATTTTTCCTTTCCCCCCCTTCCCCAAGTTTTCAAATTTCCCCTTTCTCTGCCAACAAAATCACTCTGTGATAGTTCTGATTTTATTGCCAACATGAAAGAATTTAGAGACATTTTTCTGAATTATACTTGACAACTCATTCAAGTAGCCTCTTAAGCCCACAGAGGTATCTTTTACATTATCTGTTGGCACAGACACTTTTCCTACAATCTTACCTAAAGTTTGTGCGTATTCCTTTCAGGTTCCTTTCCTTGAAATGCATAAAGTTAAAAGAAGAAACATTCTTGACAGCTTATTGTGTAAATCCTTCTGACACAGTTTCCATGTTTCTGTAGGAGATGAGAACTGATCAGTACAAAGTAGGTCAAGAACTCCTAAGAGACACAGTGACTGCCTTTGATTTTTCTACCTTGAAGTTCAAAGAGCATGAGTAAGTTCATTGAAAGAGGAAGAAATGAGTTATTTAAAGAAATAAGGATTCCACTTTGCATGTAGTGCCCAGAGAACTTAAGAAAGAGTGGGTCATGAACCAGGTGGTGTGTGCATGCACGTGCGCATGTCTGTGGGTACTTTCCAAATATTGTTTTGAGACAGTGTTATCATTAATTGACAATGAACTCTTCCTAGCCTTGAAAGCTATTCTTTTAATGACAAGCTCAATGAGAAGTTTCATACTATATGCTGCACCTGTACACTGTGCCTCATAGCAACCTGAGTAGAGCAAGTATTTCTTCCAACAATTTACTTATGCTAAGGACCATGTGGACTAAAATTTAGAGAAGACAGCAGCTACCCTCTCCTTCAGCTTGTCTGAACCAAAGGTAAGTAGACTTTCAGGATGGGAGCTATATATTTGTATAGGAGCTGTACCCAACGAGCCACTTGGCTTTTGGTACCTATTCCTCTGTTGTTTGCACAGACATTGCCTACATGATTATGGTGTAGAGCAACAGAAATGTTAAAGGGTGATGATACACACTGGTGAGGAGTTACAGGACTGGGACAGCTGTGAGAGGAATACATTCATGAAGAAGAATGACATTTTTCACTGTTCTTCTGTTCAAGGGACAGACTAATTGGGGGACTTTTCAGGGCCTTCAGTCTCAGCTGCCACTTAAGTCTTGCCTGATGCACGTGTGCCAAGTCAGGCAATGGGAAAAGAGCTGCACTACCTCAAGGCCCTCCTGGCCATGTCGTGGCTGCCTCTGACCCTGGTTAGCTGGCATTTAGAAGAGACAAATCAGAGGAAGGTTAATGTGACAGATGGAGACAAATGCCGAGAAATGATAGAGATCTTATTCCAGAAGCAGTAGTGTGGTCAATTTAAAAGCTGTTACTTGGATAAATTCCCCTTATAAGCAGTGAAAGATGTTCTGATTAAAGCTGTGTAGGTGGCTAAATTCTGTTGTGTATGGCTGTATCACTATTAGAGATATTGCCTTTGTTTCATACCAGAGAGAGACTGCAAGTAAACCTGTCTGCTAAATTAGAAGTAATATGAGTAAGAATTGAGAAGAAATAATTTTCAATTTACCTTGGCTTTGCTCTATATATTTTTTTAAGCACTGTGTATTGCTGCCATATGAAAGGTAGGTTTTTCCAGCTCCACACCACTGGGAAGATATGCTATAACATTACAATGGGCTCCTCCTCAGGCATGTTTTCACTGGCTCAGTCTGAAAACAGCCCCAAGAGAGCAGGAGGACATGCCTCTGGATCTGTTGATGAAAGAACTCCAGCTATGCTTTCGAGGGAAACGAGAGCAGTCCACTGCTCACTTCTCTCCTTCTCCCACTCTGACTTTATGAGACTAGGTGGCCCAAGCAAGCCTCCTTCTCCAGAAGGTGAACCAGAAAGGGGTGGCCTTTGGAGCAGTTAGGTGATGGAGAAGCTATATACAGGCAAGAACAGTAACATTAGTGGACGGTCTGTCCCTCCTGTAACGCAAAGTGGTGGTGTCTGTCCCTCAGTGAGTCCTGGCTCTGACTCAAGGACTCCCTCTTGTCCTCCCACTTTGTGCTGTGAGTGTCAATCCCACACCAGGAAGGTGTGTTTGCTGTGTGGTAGCAAGGGAGGAAAGGAGCTCCAGCACACAGAGTATGCTTTACTCTGCTTTCTCAAGACAGATGAATGATAGAGAAAGCTCTCTGTGGGATAAAGGATTGTTTTGCCTCTGTAAAACATCACCTACAGGCCATACCGGGACCTGTTGGAGTGCCCAGCTCTCCCCGAGCCCAGCACAGGGAAGATGAGCTTTCCCTGGTGGCCTGAGAGCACAACCCATCCCATGGCACCAGAAGCCTAGCATTAATAGGCAGCACCTCTGAAACTTAAACAGGCAAAGCACTTTACAAACAATAGCACCAAACTTCACAAGGATATTTTAAGAGGGACTTCAGCCATGTAATTTTTTAATAATTGTAGGAGTTAAAAGTAACATTGCAGTAGCTGCAATTGCAGATATAGAAGTAAGTCATGATTTATAGTGAGGTGATATTTATTCCCAGACCGGCTGGGATGTAGCTGAAAGAAAGGCCCAGATGAGCCCCTGGAGCAGAAGCCCTTCTTCTGTTTGTCAGGTTCTGTTTCAGACCTTGCTCAGAGCCCAACAGCTGTGATCCAGTCTAACTGGATCAGCTGGTGTAAGGACAGACTCTGCTTCTCCTAACAACCCTCATCTTGCTAAAGTGGAGAAATCAGACTTTGCAGCTCTGGGATAGGCTGTTTGTGAATAGCTCTGATCTTTTTTTCTGCTGTGCAGTGACCTCAGCCAACATGAAGTGCATAGCTCTCGCTTGCTAACCTGTGAGTCTAATTGGTATTCTGTAAAAGTCCTCACAATGCCTTTCAGTTAAAGCAAATGTCAGAAAACACAAAGTCCTGTTTTCTTTGTGAAAATTCCTCCAAAGGGAATTGCATGAACCCCAACTGCTACCTCTCAGCACAGGCTGCACAGCCAAGTACTTAATTTGGGCTTTCGAAAGCAGGCCTGTGCAATACAAGCTTCAAGATGTTTACTTTCCTAAGTCTCTTTCTGGCCAAGAAGAATGACTTAATTCACAGGGTGGTCCAAGCTTTGTTTTGTGTTCCTGGAGCCCAGATGCCCATTTGGAGACTCCCCTCATGAGCCGTGTGGACACAGCACCTCCCCAGGATGAGGGTTTGGCTTCATGCAGCACTGTAGGAGGCATTAGGAACTGCTGGACCTCACCCAGGGCACTAACAGCTGCTCCCCATCACCTCCCGTCCCACCACGTAGCTACGGCAGAAGCAGAGCGAAGCCAGTTGGAATCAGCCCACGGGCTGGATTTGGCCTCCAGTTGGAACTGTCTGACTTCATAGCTTGGAGCTAATTAAGCTAATGATTGATTATTAGGTGGCATTTTTTCTTCTCTACTGCTATTTACATCATCTGTGAAAAGCGTTGCAGTCTTATTCTTGATGGCTGCTGGGAATCTCATCTAACTTTGGATTCCTGTAAGCCAGGTATTGAAGTGCTCACCTGAGACTTATTGTATAGATGATGTAGAGAAATGGGCATCTCCAGAGGGTGAGTAGTCTGATCTGCCTTCGCCATCTCCTCTGTTTTTCCTACCAATTATGAAGGAAGTAAAAATCTGGCTGGCTCAGGCTTGGACATTTTTCCCTTCAGATACCTAACTTAAGGCAAATGAATCTCCCACTCAGGAAGGCAAATTACCAATTTAACCAGAAGCTCTCACTAGCCTCTTTCTCCAGAAACTACCCCCTAGGAAAGCTGATAAATAAGTAGGATCTTCGCTCAAAAAATCCTTATGCCCTATATGTGCAAAAATAAAGATTACAGTCTCTGGAGTACGGTGGTTTTCTGGCCCGTTTCTGGGGCAGCCTAATTTCCTGTGCTCGAGATCTTTCCTTTTATAAGAAAGGGTAGCAAGTCTTTCCTTTTCCGTCCCCTTTAAATACGGAAAGCAGCACCTTCAGCGAGCACAGGAATCCCTGTGGTACCCACTTCCCTCACTGATGTCCATCGCTTGCTGAGCAGCTCTGCAGTGCACCCCAGCCATGGGGCCGGCTCCTGCCAAGGCTCCCAGCTCAGCTACGCCTGTCGCAGAACCTCCAAACCCCAGCTCCACCTTGAAGCTGAACCCTTCACCTGGGAGCTTCTCTCCAGTGATTTCAATGGGAAAAATGGAGACAAACCCTGCTCATATCGGTACTTCTGTTTCTTTCTCCTTGACAAGAGAGCTTGCAGATGGTGGACAGGTATTGAATTTCTGCGTGCCTGAGCCATGCATGGTGCAAAGTGAGGTTAATAGATTTTTACGGCTAGAGGGAGTATCCTCATCACCTCATCCGACCTCCGGCAACACATAGGTCAGAGACATGAGCTGTAATTACACCAAGTTTCCAGCAGAAATGAAAGAACACAGCCCGTACCTAATTGTCCTGCCAATCAGATCATCCCACGAGTCCCCATATTCTTTGACCCTCAATAATTTTGCTGAGGAGAGTTTATAATCACAAGGTGTCTCAACATGCAGCCCACGTCTTGTGCAAAAGAATACTGACATCTCTGGCTTCAGAAGGGAGAGAAGTAATCCACGTACAGCTTCCTGCAATTTGACTTTTTCCTTTCCTTTTTTTTTTTTTCCACACAAGGCAAAAAGCAAAAGGTGGGTGCAGCTTTCTCCTTCCCTGACAGCTCGTTACAGCTGTTTACAGCTGTGCTGTGATCTCTCCAGCTGAGCAAGGCTGAAGGGTAACTTTTCAGCTCCTGCCTAGCTGCAAGGTAATTAATAGTGGCCATTGGCCCACTGGTCTCTTGACTGGTGATGTGTCTCCAAATGCGTTTCCACATAGTTCCAGGCCATAAATACCCTCTAAGACTAACTCACAGACCTACTTTTAAAAATAGAGGGTGGGGAGACAGTTCCCAGACAGAGTTTTTCCTGATTTTTTTTTCTTCAGATATGTTAATAAAATGGCATTCTGGTGTAAGGAAACTTGGACCAGAGAGCATTTAGACACTATTGAAATTATTCCTTGGAGCTGGTCTCACATAAGCTTCTGCATTAATGAGGGATCATCTCTATTTGCACCAGTTCGCCAGCTGCACGATCAGTAAGCAATTAAATTCTAACAAGCACAAGGCTTGAGGGAGAACTCCCTGAACACAGGTGCAGGTTGCTTGGGCTTAAAACCAAGCAAACAGGGGTTGTAACTCTCCTTTTCCCACCCAGCCACCACCTCTGCTTCTAATATATATGGATTTTTTCCAGGTAATCCTGTGGCGTGTCCTTACCAATTGCTATTTCATCAAGTCCTATGGAATGTGTAAATTCTCCCTCTGCCGCAGTGTGATCCTATTTGGCAGAGCATTGCAAGGGCTGCACCAAGGGTGATTGCGAGGTCGCAGCAGAGAGGCAGGGGAAGAAGCTTGCCAGTGTGTGCTCAGCTGCAGTGGCCAACTTGGCAACCTTCTTATCGCCTCTTCCCATTTCCATCCTCTTACGTATCCGTCTCGGTGCTCAGCCACCATTTAGAGCAGGTGTAATTCTCCTTCCTGGATTGCCCTGATAATACTCTCCCAACCACCTCCGGCAGCGCTAGACCCCCTGAAGAAGACAGGAGGGAAATCTGCCTTCCTCACTTGAATGATCTGGAAAGAGATGAGTTTTCCAGAGAGCGATACTGCTCCAAGTGCCCCTGGGTAAGTCAGTGCCCCAGGGCTGCCAAGTACAGTCCAGTTCTGAAACCTGTAAACATCTCCCCTTTACATTTTGGTATTTTTGTGTCACCTTCTAATGTTTTAATACTTACATACCTAGTAAATCTTAGGAGGTTTGAAAGGATGATTTTAAAAGTTTGTGAGATGTAGAAAAGCATTAATAAAAACTTCATTCGTTTTTTTTAATTTGCCTCTTTACCAGTAGCTGAATTTCCAGGTGAGCTACTTTCCTCTAAAATGTCATAATAGTCCCTTTAACTCCCAAGGTCATCTGTTCCTTTCCTTTGCCCAAGAGAAACAGTTGCTTAATTTGCTTTCAAAGACTTCCAGTGGCGTCTCTAAAGTGTCTCTTCAGACAATTATGTCCAGTGCTTCATTTTTCTTCCTGTTATAAAGCTTTTTCATAATGCCTAACTGAAGTCATCTTTGCTGCAATTTGAACCCATTATTTCTTTTGCTTTCCACCAGGAAGAAGAAATTTTTCCTCCTTTCTCAGCAGCAGTACTTCGCATATTTGAGGAATATTATAATTCTCCCTTCCCCCATCCTTAATCTTCTTTCCTTTAAACAAAGCAACCCCAATGCCGTCATTCACCTCCAGCCAGCATGCGTTTATGAAAGGGAGTCCTGCTTAACCAACTTGATCTCTATGACCATGTGACCCGCCTTCTCGATGTGGGGAAGGCTGTGGATGTTGTCTACCTGGACTTTGGTAAGGCCTTTGACACTGTCCCCCACAGCGTTCTCCTGGAGAAGCTGGTGAATCATGGCATAGACAAGTGTACTCTTCACTGGGTAAAAAGCTGGCTGGATGGCCGTGCCCAGAGAGTTGTAATTAATGGGGTGAAATCCAGTTGGCGGCCGGTCACCAGTGGTGTCCCTCAGGGCTCAGTTTTGGGGCCAGTCTTGTTTAATATCTTTATTGATGATCTGGATAAGGGGATCGAGTGCACCCTCAGTAAGTTTGCAGATGACACCAAACTAGGTGGGAGTGTTGATCTGCTTGAGGGTTGGAAGGCTCTACAGAGGGACCTGGACAGGTTGGATCAATGGGCCAAGGCCAATGGGATGAGGTTTAATAAGGCCAAGTGCCGGCTCCTGCATTTCGGTCACAACAACCCCATGCAGCGATACAGGCTTGGGAAAGAGTGGCTGGAAAGCTGCCCAGCAGAAAAGGACCTGGGGGTGTTGGTGGACAGCCGGCTTAACATGAGCCAGCAGTGTGCCCAGGTGGCCAAGAAAGCCAACGGCATCCTGGCCTGTATCAGGAATAACGTGGCCAGCAGGAGGAAGGAAGTGATGGTGCCTCTGTACTTGGCCCTGGTGAGGCCTCACCTCGAGTACTGTGCTCAGTTCTGGGCCACTCACTACAGGAAGGACATTGAGCTGCTGGAGCGTGTCCAGAGGAGAGCCACCAAGCTGGTGAGGGCTCTAGAGAACAAGTCATATGAGGAGAGGCTGAGGGAACTGGGCATGTTTAGTTTGGAGAAGAGGAGGCTGAGGGGGGACCTCATTGCCCTCTACAACTACCTGAAAGGAGGTTGTAGAGAGGTGGGTGTTGGCCTCTTCTCCCAAGTGACTAATGGCAGGACCAGAGGAAATGGCCTGAAGTTGCAGCAGGGGAGGTTTAGATTAGATATTAGGAAGAATTACTTTACTGAGAGAGTGGTCAGGCACTGGAACAGCCTGCCCAGGGAGGTGGTGGAGTCACCATCCCTGGAGGTATTTAAGAAACGTGTAGACCTGGTACTTCAGGGCATGCTCTCGTGCCCGAGATTGTTGGTTTGTGTCAGTTTGTGGGTGGGGTGTGGTTGTGGGCGTTTGGTTTGGTTTGGTTTTGGTGTTGGTGTTCTGGGATTTTTTGGGTGTGGGGTTTTTTTTGTTTGTTTGGTGGGGTTTGTTTTGTTTTGTTTTGTTTTTTGTTGGTTGGACTCGATGATCTCAAAGGTCCCATCCAACCAAAAATATTCTGTGATTCTGTGATTCCTACTGGTAGGTTGTGATTTCCAGCCCTCTGATCCTTCCTGCAGCTCTCTTCGGGAGTCACTCCAGCTGGTCCATATCTCTCTGGGAATGCAGCACCCAATGCTACACAAAGTACTCCAGCTGACACATTATTTCTGCTGGGTAGAGCAGACAGATATTTGCTCAAGATGGTGTATGAGTTTTCTGTGCCACTTTTAGTAATTTCCAAAGGTAAAAGAGAATCTGCTCTTCTACAAAGACCAGTAAACTATCCCTTTGACCCTGATCCAAATAGGTTTTCTTACTAAAAAACTGGGAGAGAGACAGAAATTAATAGAATTCAAAACTTTTTTGAATGTGGCTAAGAGAAGAACACATTCTTAATCCTGTGCACGGTGCACTAGTTACTCCTGCATAAATAGACATTTGCTGAATGTACTGGCAGACAAGTTCAGGAAGTGAAAATAAGGTTTAGCTGCTAGTGGGGAAAGAGGTCTTGCATTTTACCAGTGATCTTGGGTAGAGAGCAATTTTAGACATCAGTTTTCATGGCTCCCAAAATCACCACTGTTTTGGGAAACCCTGGGATATAGCACACAGTACCAAACTAAGCAGCACATCTAAGGTAGTAGTTAATTTCCGGGGGGAAACACTAGCTTAGTGTAGTAGCTTTTCTTCCTATTGTACTTGTGTGCTTCTAATGATTGCCACCAACAATAAGGGTCAACACATCCAAAGCTCAAACGATGGTATTTAAACATGGGTGAGGTTTTACCAGCGACCCTTGGACAGCAGCACAGCAAGGCATTTCAGCTGGGGTGTAGTGAAGATGAAGTCCACCCCAACTTGCCCAGTGCTCCAGAGTCCTGATGTAAAGCCTGCCGAGCACCAGCCTCCTTTCCATTGGAGGCAACGCGGCCACGGCATCGCTGCTGCTCAGCCCCACTCATACTGCTGAGTGTCCGGGTGAGCGGGCAGCCCAAGCCCACGTCTGCCCCACCATCCCTTTCCCTGCAGCATGGAGCGCTGGCACCCACAGCCAGATGCAGCTTTTCTGCCGGCAGACTCCTGAGGTAGTCAGCCCAGAGCCCCATGTGTCCCTCTGCAATGCGTGAATGTCACCTTTTAGCAGAGATTATTGGGAGGCTTTGTCTGACTGACAAGCGCTTGTGTTTCGCCTCGAATCTTCGAAGGCAGGCAGGCGAGGGGGCAAAGAGCACTAATAGAATTCTTCAATGTCATTTTAATAGGATCACTGTTTTGTGATAGCTATTTTTTCCCCTCTTTATCTTTCTCTGTCCTCTGCTAGGCTCTGTGTTAATGCCCTCTGGTGATACTGAATTCTTTCCAAGTTTCTCAAAAAAAAAAATAAATTCCACCAGCATTAATTATTGTTCCAGGAGGATATCTTCCCTTAAAGATGCAAGGTTTCTCTGAAGCCATCTGTCTGGATTTTCTTCCCTTGGGACAGAGAGAACAGTTAGCAACTCAGTATTTCCAAAAGGAAACTTGCAGTGCGTGTAGATAATATGAATGACCCAGTTGCCCTGGGAAGGGAAGTGCCATCTCCTGTGCGGTGTGTTCCATATGCTATCCATCCACCTTCCTACAGTTAATGAGGCTCAGGCTTCTTCATGCTGGTCAAGATAAATATAAAGCTCCCTAGCCCTGAAATCACCATAGTGAGGTTGCCATGGTAAAAAGAAAAAAAAAAAAGTTCAGTCCATCACAGATTAGGCTAAAACCTGATACAAAGACACTGAGACACAGAAACACGTCTGTGATGTTCTCCAAATTACTGTGATCTAGGTACTGTTTAGATTTTTTTAAAACATCCTGTTCTGTTCATTTTTCTAACGAGATACATTGGGATTCTCTCTTATGGGAAGATGTTCTGAGAACAGGGCTGGGAAATTGGATCTTCCTAAACATCTAACTCAAATACTAATGCTGAGCCATGACAGAAGCAGAAATCCTGGTCCACACCACTTGTATTAATGCTTTGTGACCTGGCCTGCAAAATAAAAGGATATCTCATCCAAAATCTAGATCCCAACTCCACATTTCAGTTCCACTGTTGATAACCAGGCAGCTTAATTACCTCCCAGAGTGATTATGAGGCTGGGTTATTTAAGGTTTGAAAAGCTCTATGGAGGTTCTAATAACAGAATGTCAGTCATGTAACAGGAATAGAGATGTACAGGGTGCTCTGCCCACGGGCACAGGCAGTAGGCGTCTGTGGGCACCACAGGTACCTGAACCCAGGAATTTCTTGTCCCACCGTGCACACCCATGCTGTACAAGTGCCCTCAGAGAGCCCTTATGCTCCTTGTGAAAAGTGTAAATTGTGGATTGTAGCTACCACAGTTCAGTTGTCTCTCAGCTGCAGAATCCCACCTGGGCAGAACTCTGAGGGAGAGGGCAGACTGCCCAGTGGCCAGTCCATCTCAAGGAACTTCACATATTGCTTGGTAAAATATTTTTTTGTTCTGTTCTGAGTATCTGTCCATGTTCCAAGGAGTAAGCAGTCCACCAAGACACAGGATCCCAATATCTCACAGATCAGCACTACAGCTTTTTGAAGCAGAGCATTAGATCCTAAGACTCGAGAGACCGCACACCCTCCTTGAATGTAAGGAGAGATGTCCACCCTGCCATTCTCATTATTAACTGGTATATTGCATGCTGTGTGCTCCAGCCGTTCTAGGCAGGTCCTCTTTGGCCATTTCTCAGTGGGTCCATCCAGAAGCCAGCTCTGATTTGGAATCTGTCTGGACTGATATTGCTTTCCTCATCATCATACCTGATGGTGAGGTTGAAGGGGTTTTGGCCATAAAAAACTGAAGGTCAACCTGGATAATCTTTTCCTCTGTAAACAAAGAATCCACACAATACTGTTATGCACAAATGTGTCTTCAGGAAGAACACACAAAGGTGAACTTCTGAAGATGAGCTGGATCACCACCTGTAGCAGTGATTTAGGACAAGGTCTTTATAAGAAGTATCACGTTAGAGCTAAGATCCTTCCTAGTCTTCTCAATGTGTGATAGACACTTAAAAGCTCCTCAGTGGATTACACACCACATTCATTCAGGTGAGGGATGCAAGACCACATGCTGTTTCCTGAGATCTGCCACAACGGGACTGCACTCTTGCTTACAGCTGTCAGGAGCTTCAGTACGGTTGGGTGGGAGAAACCAGCTTGACTCCCAGTTATTGAGCATCACACAAGGCTGTGCCTAGATGGGCCCTCACCAAGTCTACAAGTCAGTTTTTTGCTAGTGGAGGTGGCAAGTTCTGCTGTTCTTCCTGAAAAGCCCTCTCTGGTGCCTTCGCACAGCTAAACAAGGGAGCAGAACTGCAGGGGGAGTGGCAGTGGTGGCAGCTGTGTGGCAAGATCCTTGCATGTGGCTCAGGTATGAGGAGGATGACTGCTGCTACTCTGTAGCAGTAGCTACCAAGAGGTCGGATGTCTGCAGGAACTGTGAGGAGGCTCTTATGCCTCCTCCCAGGCTCTCTGTCTGATGGTGTGGCAGCCACCCACCCAGGCTGGTACCTGCAATGCCAAGCCAGGGACTTCCCTGTGGCTGATCAGAAAATCAAAGATCTGTGAAGGGATTCTTGCATATTTGCATAATCAATGAGGATGAATAATTTATCAATATTCTTCTTTCAAACCAATACAGTATCCCATACAAACTTTTGGGGGGTTAAGTTTCTGGGTCTTCTTTAACACCACTGACAGCTTCTTCACTCAATGAAGTTTTCTCAATCTAGAGGTGTCTGTTCCTGGCCCAGAGTGCTCTCTACTCTCTAAATCAGAAGAATCCTAATACTTAACCCATGTAGCTTACCCAGTAAAAGCTGTCTATTTATGTAAGCATTTCTCCAAAAGAGAAGTAGACCATCCTAGAGAAAGGCGTGGATGTGATCTTACCTCAGACAAGAATGACAATGAGGAACTGGCACACTTTAGTCCTGTGAAGACTTTCACATATCTCACACACTGGGATGGGACTGTCACAGACCAGCTGAGCCCATTCCTCAGCCTTCACGGGATTTGGATCCAAGTTCTTTCTGGAGACTGATTTAGATGTGAGAGTTTTGTGGACAAGATGCCTGGAGCTGTGGTGATGGGTGAATCAGAAGTGCGTATGGCCAGCTATTCGTGACCAACACGGTGACAGATGTACTCTTCCTGGAAAACAATCTTGTGAAGTTAGTGCTATAGACACCATGTTCATGTGCAAGAACAGGTCAGAACGCAGGAAAAACAAGCTGTTGTCTGATGCGTTAGCTAAAGCTGTTAGAAACCTGTGGGACAGATTTACACGTGCCTGCAGGGAGCTGTATTTGAACATACAGCTGGCGTGCATATCTCACTGTGTGCATTCACAGAGACTTCAATCCCGCACACAGCAGAATGGAGCATCTGAAGTGTAGCTATTGATATTGCACCGAAACAAGTAGTATGTCTGAAAGTACACGGGCAGACTGTAGCAAGGAAGGAAGGAAAGGCCCTTTTTGTGGAGAACATTGCCACCTTGTGCACAATTGCATTTACTTTGCGCCTGGCATGCTTGTGAGAGGTGATACTGCAGAAGTTTCTCATCCTTCCTGCCTCTCCTGAAAACTCCAGGAAGCCTGAAGCAGAATTCAAGCCCTTGAATGGAGAAGTCTCCCTAAATAGCATCAGCTTGTTCCAGTCCTTAAACAATAACAAGATCTGAACTGCTTTCTGAGCTACCAGATTTTTCCTTTTTATCTTGCAAAGCGCTTCATTAAGTATATTTAATGAAAAAAAAACAGCTCTATCTCTATGAAATCAATAAAATAGTGGAAAATCAGGGCTAAAAAGGTTCTAAAAAAGTCTGTTATGCTTTAACAAGTGGAATAGCAGCATTTACTCACAGACTATCTGCAAGTGCCGGCGGCCATGCAGACGCACAGTACGTGTGGCAACAGCAGAGAACTCTTATACAGGAAAATCTGGCATAGATGGACAAACAGACAAAATACTACCCTAGTGTAGCAATTGCCCTCATAGTGTTTCATAGCTCACTGCAGATATAAATTACAAAAAACTTCGAAACACCAATATATGATCAGTAGACATAAATATGTATTTTTCTGGTGAGGAATATGAGGCCAGTGCAGCTATGTTGCTTATGTTAGGAAAACCTACTACAGCTATAGAGAGCAGCCGATCCCATTTCTATGCCTCATCCATGAACACGCCTTCCCTAAACCACAGAGCACTGTATACCAGTGCAGCCTGGGAGTCCTCCCACCGAGGTATGTGAAAGATCTGGCACCCTATCCCCCATGAAATCCAGACCATTCCCAGGATTTGCACACTATGCCGCCTCCTTCCATTCTTTTTTAGTCATCACCTGCAGGTGGGCATCTCATGTCATCTCAGGGGTCAGTACTGGGACCAGTGCTGTTTAACATCTTCATTGGAGATATGGACAGTGGGATTGAATGCACCCTCAGCAAGTTTGCCGATGACACCAAGCTGTGTGGCACAGTTGACACACTGGAGGGAAGGGATGCCATCCAGAGGGACCTGGACAGGCTTGAGAGGTGGGCGTGTGGGAACCTCGTGAAGTCCACAAGGCCAAGTACAAGGTACTGGACATGGGTTGAGGGAATCCCAAGCACAAATACAGGCTGGATGGAAAATGGATTGAGAGCAGCCCTGAGGAGAAGGACTTGGGAATGTTGCTTGATGACAAGCTCAGTATGAACTGGCAATGTGTGCTGGCAGCCCAGAAAGCCAACCGCATCCTGGGCTACATCAAAAGAAGAACAGCCAGCAGATCGAGGGAGGTGATTCTGCCCCTCTGCTCTGCTCTTGTGAGACCCCACCTCGAGGACCACATCCAGCTCTGGGGGCCCCGACATAAGAAGGACATAGACCTGTTGGAGCGAGTCCAGAGGAGGGCCACAAAGATGATCAGAGGACTGGAGCATCTCTCCTATGAGGACAGGCTGAGAGAGTTGGGGTTGTTGGGGTTGTTCAGCCTGGGATTCAGTTGGGGTTCTTCCTCAGCCTGGAGGACAAAAGGCTCCTGGGACACCTTATAGCAGCCTTCCAGTACCTAACACAGGCCTACAGGAGAAATGGGGAGGGACTTTTTATCAGGGAGTGGAGCCATAGGACAAGGGGTAACAGTTTTAAACTGGAAGAGGGTAGACTTAGATTAGATATTAGGAAGAAATTCTTTAGTGTGAGGGTGGTGAGGCACTGGAACAGGTTGCCCAGGGAAGTTATGGATGCCCCATTGCTGGAAGTGTTCAAGGCCGGGCTGGATGGGGCTTTGAGCAACCTGGTCTAGTGGGAGGTGTCCCTGCCCATGGCAGGGGGGTTGGAACTAGATGATCTTTAAGATCCCTTCCAACTCTAACCATTCCAATCTCTGCTCCAGGTAAGTTTTTGTCTCACTGCCAGCAAAGCTAGGGGGTGAGCCAGCGGCTCCAAGCACTCCCTGGATCCTGGTGGGCCTGAGCACCCATTCTGCATAGCCCCACCAGCTGCTTGCCTTCAGCCAGGATCTCATCTGCACTGGTGCATCTCAACTGCACCACACCATGACCAGGGCACGATGTGCCCTGTTTTGCACATGTTCCCCATTTGATGGGGTAATGGAGTAAAATCCACCAGCACTGACAGGGAGCGTGCAACCTCCGTTGCAGAGGTGCCCAGCTCCAAGGAGTCCTTTGCACTGGGGGGGGGGGAAATTACTTGGCCTTTTGGGGGGAAGTTAAGTCTGCAGAAAACTCTCAATTTCCCTCTGCCTTTCTAAGTAGGAGTAATGTCTGTATCCATCTGAGTGACTAGATCTCCAGGGTACTATCTGCATTTCAGAACAAGGTGAACGGGGCAAAACCCAGGGGATGCGGTAGAGGCTTGGTTTCTTGCATGACTTCCTAAGGAAATCCCATGTGCTCCATACAGACGCGGAGTAACAGTTAGAGCTGATGTGGATTTGGATTTGATGTTAAAGATTTCCCCCTGGTTGAAGCCTGGAGCAAGGGAAGCATACCAGTGTTTTAGCTAGGAGGATGTCCATATGCTTGCTGGTTATCCTACCACCAGGAGAGGAAGAGGACGGGAAGGGAGGGGGTGTTTTGTAGAGATGCCACCAAAGCACTTCATCACCATTTTCTCATCAGGAACACCCTGAGGCTGTAAGGCCTGAAGTATCAGCTATCAGTCAAGAAAAGGACAAAGAGATGTTTTCTCTCCCTTCCTCTCTTCTCTGTATCTGTATTCAAAGTGGGACTGTTACCGATAAGCCAGTGATGGCATTGTTACTTTTAGTTTTAAAGGTTACTTGTTATTTTTCAAATTGCCCCTATATCTCTTTTATAATACAATGCAAATGCACAGGGCAGTAGTTTGAAAATGTCGATGTAGTGGTGTTAAAGGCAAAGTAACACGATGTCTAAATGGAGAGAGAAAGCTCGTCTTACCAGCTGGGTGGGATCTGTAACATACACCAGATACATGATGACACTGGTGCTTAATGTGTCTTGTAAAACTGGATATAAACAGCTCCTCTCACCTGAAAGATTCATAGCTTTTGCTGAGCTTCTGCTAAAGACAGCTTATTAGTATACAAATTTACAGCAGTGTCTTCTGCTGGCTTGAATTCAGTATGATTTTTTTTTTACTGATTGGTTTTACTTACTGAAAACTTGCCTAATTACTGCTTTCATTAATAGTGGCACTTACTTGCAGTCTACCCCCTAACATCTCTATATGGATCAGAGCACCCATGTTTATCTGCCTTCTTTCTTCCTATACACTATTCTCCTTGTGGTCTGTGATTTAATGCTCTCATCCCCTCTGCTATCCTCAGTGCAGTCTCCAGCTATACATGTGAAGCCCACCCTTTGAGAACAGTGCTTCTCCTAGTGTTTCCCAGCACCATATATCCCTGAATTTTTCTCATAATGTGAACTCTCAAATTTTTCTGTATTATCTCCCTCACCTCTACCCTTCTTCTCTAGTGATAGACAGACTTCTCATTTAAGTCTCCCAGCTGAACACATTTTTACTTACCTGTGCCTGATGCCCTTCATGTCTTTCACTGTCTCAAGGGCTCTCCTCCTCCTTCTCTTCTCAAGGACAGAAAGAAGGCAAGAAGAAACTTCTTCAAGCACTTCCAGGATCAGCCTGTTGGTCTGGATTTGGTTCACCCTGTAGGATCCAGTTCTAATCCCATTCCCCAGCACTATTAAATTTTCTAGCTAGATCTAATCAGAGGGAGTGCACCTCAGCCAAAGAAGTTTGGGGACGTTACCAGATGGGAAACCCAACTCCACATTTTGCATATTCTCCTGGTTTTGCTTCATGTCACCAAACTTTGCACCTTTTTAGCACCAGCACTTTCTTGCTAAAGAAAAGATTCCTTGGTACTGTGGCAGAGATCAGTCTTTGCAAGTGTCTATTGCTGGTGTTCTCCTGCCAAGGAGCTGGCCCTCACAGTCACTCCTCTAATCACCTGGGGCTAGGAACAACTAAACCACAGAAAGCGAGAGTCAGCTTGAAGGATCCAGGACATCCTCACTTTCAGCCTTACAAAACAGAAATCATCTACATATGAGCAGATAATTAATGAAGTTTCCCAACACCCCCAGACAGTCTGTACTATTTTACAGGAGGATAAACTGCAATCAGGCAAGAAGAAGAGTTCAGTAGCTGGGTCTGCCGCTCTCATTGTAAAGGAAAGTCTTCCCATGGATGTTTAGGGGAGTGGGATCAGGATGACACATGCCATAGGAGTCTGTTTCCACAGCTGTCTGGAAAACCAAGACTTGCTCTTGCTAGTAAATGCTGTAACTTTTCCCTCCACAAGAAGCATCTTTGTGTTTAAGCTGTTCAATATACTGGAAGAAATATGACTTCTTATGGTAGATATATGGAACCAGAGGCTTACAAATAAGCATAATTACATTCATCTCATTAATTGTCCATTAATATCTGTTACATGGACTCTTCTGCCTTAGATTATATAATTCCTTCCTTATTTAACATTTGAAGTGTTAAATACAAACAACCTCAGAACTACTTGATATTTTTTCTGCCGTTCTTTATCAGACACCAATTCCTTCAGTCAGCTCTGTAAATTAAAATTAATCTGGTGAAGTCCTGAAAAATTCGGCAGGGTGTCAAGAGATGAAAGTTTTAACGCATTATATGAAAACAAGTCAGATCATTCATCAATCTCCCACACAAGCCTAGAGAGTCTCTTACTGCTTGGATTTTCTTTTTTTTAATGGTTCTGTCTTCCAGGGGAGAAGCTTTTCCCTGCACCACAATAGCCATCTGCAAATAGATAGACCTAAGAAGTTCAACACTTTTTATAATTCTGTGAAGAGCTAAATGTATCAATAAAATACTTTATGCCTCCTGCAATCCTTTGATGACTGAATTAGCAAAATGAGATTGAAATGAGGAGTAATTTATCATGGGCTGTAACGAGAAATGAGTTCAACTGCCTTCCAAACAATTGACAGGGAATAGATTAGTTTTAGCAATGTAGTGATTTAAAAGAATGGAGAAGGGAAAGCATTCCCCTTTGATCTCAGTGAGAGCAAAGTTTCTTTAGACATGATCCGATCCCAACAAATATGCAGCAAAAGGTTTATGTAATGGTGAGTTTTTTAGCCCTTTCCCAAAACAAGAGCTAGTCCAAAATAAGTTACTGAGTTTCTATTAGAAGTCTCATTTCCCATTGCTATGCAGGAAATAGGAAACTTGCCTAGATTTCCAGAGAATAATGACAAATTTTTGTGAACTTGAGTTTATAATACAGGAATAAAAAGTACACCTTAACTATCATGGGAATTGCTGTAGATCAGGGCTACATTCTTCACAAACTCTATAAAAACAATTTATTTTTTTTTGAGAAAGGCAATGAAGCTGGTGAGGGCTCTAGAGAGTAAGTCTTATGAGGAGAGGCTGAGGGAGCTGGGGTTGTCCAGCCTAGAGAAGAGGAGGCTGAGGAGAGACCTTATCGCTCTCTACAACTACCTGAAAGGAGGGTGTAGAGAAGCAGGGATTTGTCTCTTCTCCCAAGTCACAGATGATAGGACAAGAGGAAATGGCCTCAAGTTGCGCCAGGGGAGGTTCAGGTTGGATATTAGGAAAAATTTTTACACTGAAAGGGTTATTAAGCACTGGAATGGGCTGCCCGGGGAAGTGGTTGAGGCACCATCCCTGGAGGTATTCAAAAGCTGGGTTGACATAGTTTAGTGACATGGTTTAGAGATGTGGGTTTTTGTTTTTGTCAGAGTTAGGTTGATGGTTGGACTAGATGATCTTAAAGGTCCCTTCCAACCTAGACGATTCTATGATTCTATGTTCAGATGTCATGCTAACTTATGGCCTAACATTGTGTGCTTATTCTGTACCCTGATCCAGCAGAGATGGAGGCACACACACAGCTTTCTCACAGTGAATCATCTCATCTAAATTAAACTAATCCCACCAGTAAGGCCAGCCAAATATCCACCCAAGCATATTTGGGAAGGAAGGTAATGGACCGGACCCAAAGAGGAGGCAGGCGAGGCTGGGCTGAGCACCAGGAAAGGGGGACCTTACCAAACCAGGTAATGTACAGCATGGATATTCAAAGGACACTCCTTCGTTTCACCTCCTGCAATCACAGTCCTGCAGACACTGCTGCCTACAAGCAGGCTCCCAACCACGGTGGCATTAAATACCGGGAGAACTTGCCCCTCCATGGCCTTGCCCTGCTTGGACAACACCTGGCTCTCTCTCTGAATGTGAAGTGGATGCAAAGCGTTACCCTCCAGGTTTGGTGAGTGCAAACTGAAAGCCCAAGCGGGTCTGCCTGAAAGAAAATCAGAGCCCTGATTTATCCAGAACAGGGCAGCCTGCTATGGACCTAACGTGGCTGCTCACATAACCTGGGTAAGCAGCAGACTTCAGACCTGTGCTGTGAAGAAAACTCTTTTTATTACTAGTGATTCACTTATGTCTCACACAAGAAACTCCAGAGTGACTGTCTACTAATGGCAAACCATCTGCCCCTGTCTATGGCCCAGGGTTTCTTTCCCCCTGCCTCCCACCTACTGGCACCGCTGCCACATGGGATGAGTCAGAGGTGCCTTCACAGTGGTACCCAGGACAGGAACTCTCACAAGCCTCAGCACTGTTTACAGGATCGCTGCCTCTGACTTCTCCCATGATCGCTGACACAAAGACCCTTCTCACACCGGTGAGAAGCGAGCATTGATCTGACACTAACTACTGACAGGCTGCAAAAATACCGATAGCGCATTTCGCAGCAGTGCCCCAAATCTTTGCAAATGAGAACTCAGTCTCTCCAGATATTTTCTCCCCTTATATTGCCTCATTCTGCTACATATATTAATTGGCTGTTTTGGTTTGCTATTTAGCAGCCAGCTTCCTTTTAAGCTAAAGCTTATTCCCTTCAACTGTATGCTCCTGTAGTTTCTGCTCTGCCGAAAGGTTAAACAGATCTCATTATCCATTTCCTGCAGAGACCTAATTTCTACAAAAGGCCTTTCAGCAGGGCGATATGATTGGCAAGAAAGAGTAAGATTACAAGAAGCTGTTTTCACACTTGGCCAAATACCAAGAATCACAGAGACCATTTGAAATGATGCTCCGCATGGGTCGCAGCAGCTGGGCAGAACATTCAGCCTCTTCTGGTTGTCGATTATTCTCGCATCTGCCCCTTTCAGCACAGCATCCTCGAATGGCATTCCCCCAATGTGTCAACACATTAAGCAGCTCAGGATAAAAGACAGTACAAGTCAAACTTTGTCTCCATTTCTACTGAATCGTTATACATTGCTCAGTGGCACCCATTAAATGGCAAGGCAGCACCTGCTGTAGTCCTGAGAGACAGCAAGGAGCAGGCCAGAAGAGGCAGCAATCTCGCCATCCCCTATCCAGTCTCCTGGACAGGCCTGGTTCGCCCCCTGTAGAGGGAAAACATTACTACTACCAGGGGGTGTCCTGTCATTCACAGGCACAGCGTATCTGCTTCACCACCGCTGAACAGCTCGGGGCAACAAGATGCCCATACAAGCCCCAGTCCCCTTTGGGAACTTAATCTTCTTGGTGGTCACAGAGCCAACACAACCTACTGGACTCCATACAAAAGGAGAAAGCAGCTGTGGTTTTAGTACCCTGCCGGAAGAGAAGACTAACAGAAACAGCCCAAAGTCCTACCTCCCCTTTATTTATCCAAGGGTTTATCAGACCACACACCACGGGTATCAGCAATTCAGTTAAATTTTCACTTCTGCTCGAGGGGCTCAAACCTGCACCATGGGCAGTGGTTCATTCACTAGGCATAAGCCCTTCCAGTGAGGGGGCACCATCCCATCCAAGATGGCTTACTTTGCAGGTAATGGAACAAGAATCCCTTGTGCCAGTGTGGACAAGAGCAAGCAGGAAGCTTTTGAGGAAGACTTACAGAGTTTCTGGAGTAGAGGGCTTGAGCACCCCCCTTCCAGAAGGGAGTTCAAGACACATACTCTCATAGCCCACTGGTTACGGTTCTTGCAAGCTGGCAAGGTCTGGTCAGAAAAGGCACTCTATCCTTCAGCTTTCTTTTATTGATTAGCTCTAGTAGGTCTATGGATAGTATCCTAGGGTTTGAAACGTCAGTTTTGACTGAACAACAAGCATCAGATCAAGACTCCTTTGTCTTTAGTTATTCTGGCCCAAGGTGTGGCTGCCTGCTCTGTCCTGTGCTGGGTGCAAAGGACAAAGGGAGTCAGACAAGCATTCCCATCCAAATGCAGTGGTCATCCTGCTTTGAGCTCTTCTCCTGGTGTAGTCCATGAATCATAAATGGTCTAGAAGACAGTGAAAGGGCAGCTGCAACATTATTGCTACTCTGCCTCCGTAGAGGCACTGAAGTGGAAGACAATAAAAGAAGGAATAATAGAAGTAAAAAAGTATTCAAAATATTGCCTACTTTTTAAATTAGATTTCAAATTGGAGTTGTCACAGCAGCAATATAAGATGGATTGCAGATTCCACCTCCCCTTCCTAGAAGGTTTGATAAACTTGAAATTAAAAACAAGTTGAAAAGAGTACAGCAGCTGTGTCTGCATCAGCAATTCAGACAGCTTAACAACAGCAAATCTGGAGGGAGAGGCTGAGGACATGACATACACTCTACACAGGTTTCAGAGGGCCTTATTTCAGGCTAGCTTTGGCCTAGCTCTATGAAAAAAATACCCTTTAGGAGCTGGTCCTCAGACAATTCCCTCCGAAAGTCCACATACTCAGAGGTCACTCCAAAGCACAGTTAAACAAGGACAAGAAAAAGACAAGCAAAATAAGCAGGCTTCTAGGAGGAGAAAGAGTGGTCCTAGATTGTGAGAACACATAGATAAAAGTACAGCAAAGCATCAGGTCCAGTGTCAAGTGAATAGTCCAGTGTCAGGAGAAGCGTGGTGGTATGTACAACAATAATATTCAGTATTGATCAGCTTGTATCCCACTGCATTTGGCTCACTTTCTCAGTGTTAGCATTTTAACTATTTTGTCAAAAGCACAAAAAAAAAAAAAGATACTTAAGTGACACTCTAATCACCATTCAGATCTCAAAGAGGAAGCTCTCCATCAGGATCTTACAACTTCACCCTAATTTTAAGGAACAGTTATTTGTTATTTGAACTACACGCTGATTTGACTGGGGAGACAGAGTGCAACAGAGTGCAGGAAACATGCTTAGAAGTTGCTATGAACTAATACAAAACTAAAATAAAGACTGCTGCTTATTGAGCATTGTATTCTGTACCATCCACCCACAGAATCCATCAGCAATATAACAAAATGTCCTTGGGGCAGCCTTGTTAGCAAAAGCTCTTGGAGCTTGTTAGCCCAAGAGCAGACAAATTGAAAGTGTAGGTGGACATTAAATCCAACCCAAAATACGCAAGCAGCTCCGAGTGTCAGCCGATCTATAATTAAGGTGGTATTTCAGTCCATTCTCTTCTAAGGCTCTGATTATTATTACTGTACCTAGAAGAAGATGGAAGGCTTTAATACAGAAAGATGTCAGCTCTTCAAATATGATTTTCTCTTCCCTTCAGCAGTGGCACTACTGTAGTATAGTATAATACAGACTTCTGATTTTGTGGAAGAAGTCAGCAATTTCACTACAAAAGCACTACCACCTTGAATTTTCTTTCCTGATCAGCAGTAAGTGTGGTGCAGGAAGCTCAGCCCCTGCAAAAGGCAAAATACTGCTGCTAAATGAATTGGTGCATGTAAAAGGGAGTTCTGGACTCAGCAGGTCCCAGGAGACACTGGCTGTCACTGAGGCTTCTCTCAAGATGTCTGGTATCCCGGCTCATGGCCTTTTGCTGGCCTCCTGCCAGCACACCTCTACAAAGAGCCACGTCACCTTCAGCAGTGCCCATCTCACAGGTCACCTCCCCCAGCTCTCCAGGCTGTCCAACATTTATGCACAATAGGCTGAGAGAAGGCCCAAGTAAGTGCTACAACCAATTATGTTTAAGACCAGCTATTTAGATCAGATTTACACAAGTTAAGCTTGTCAAAATCAGTGCACTTAAGGCCACTTAATATTTCAAATTTTTTAAAGAAGTCAGCAATTTACTAAGAAAATAACAACAACAGACCTCTGTTTCTACTGATGCATATATTTTAAAACTTTGAGTAAGATTTACTCAAGCTTTGTAATATAAAACGTCTTTCAGGATCCTAAGTGAAGTTGCAGTAAGTTTGGGTTGTGGGGTGTTTTTTTTTTTTTCAAGAAACTTTTTCAGTTGCTAGAATTTTCTAGATAAATGGCTGTCTTGAAATACTACCCTTCTGGGGCTCAGCAAGATCTTCATGAGCGTCTCCAGTGCTCTAGGTGAGAATGCTGGCTGCAAGTGTACTGTATCAGTCTTGATGCAGACACAGGAGTTAGTCATCCTCTGAGTCACTCTCCCCCCTGACAGGGACACATGCCCTGATTGAGGACATGAGCTGGTCCTGGATCTGCTTCCTGGGGTTCTCCTCGAGGTCTGTCTTGATGGCGCCCGACTCTGAAATCTTCCACTCCAATTCTGTGCAGAGGAAAATGAGAACCATGAATACAGGGAATCAAACTGGGCTTTCTCCAGCTCTGACTCCTTCTGGCACACGCAAGTTTGTTTATTTCAGTACAACAGCACCTTGCACTTCCTAGTCTACCTTCAGAAGTAAAAAAGGACCTTGGATCACCACAATTCCCCACTGCCCTTCCCACCCTCACTTCCCCAGCTGACTTGTCTTATCACCCTGCCATCACCACCACCAAACCCAGGGCCCTGCTCTATTCCTCCCCATCGTCTTCCACCCCCAGCTCCTGCCCTGTCCCCTGCACCCTCTCTGGCTGAGTCCTCCCTTCACAGTCACTAGTGCTGGCACAGGTTTCAATGCAGGACAGAGCTCAGGGTACTGCTCTGCAGCCCACCGCTGGCATCCCTGCTCCCTTTACAACCAGGAGTGACAAAGAGCAGCAGTATTAGACGAGGCAACTCTCCCGGTGAAAGGGAATCCCACCTCCTTCTAACCACGTAAGGGCAGGAAACAGGTTTGCACATCTATCGCTGGTGAAGGAATACTGCTCATGTGTTACAGTTGTTTCCATCATACACCAAGCTCATCACAGTCAGAAAAGACAAGGACTAGATTGGGTGAGGGGCAAAAAAATTGTAGCAATTCCATTTACACACGTGAATTACAGGTATTTTTCAGGGATGTACTCTGTAAATGCAATTCACCCCTTTCCTACTACGCCATGCACTGATTATTAGTTCCTTAGCAAGACAGTAAAAGAAACTCCACCATCAGTAGTAGGCCTATTACTATATAGACCCAAATTGGATTGCTTCCCAGAAGTGGTAGAAAGTCAATACAACACATTCAATTGAACCCTTTCTCCTAGTCCTGCCGGCAACCCTAGCATTAAATCTAATTTCCTTCAGACATTACAGAGTAATGAATACAACCTCACACCTTCTTTAATCTCCACTGGAAGTCACCTAGGCTTAGGGAAGAAGGAAGGAAGAAAGAAAGGAAAGAAAAGGAAGTGCAGAATTTCAGTGCCCAGCTTTGTGTGATGACTGAATTAAGTTGGCTCAGTCACCTTTGGACCCTCCCCCAATCAATTGGAGGCCTGTAGCCAGTGGTGTCCCCCAGGGGTCAATACTCGGCCCAGTCCTGTTCAACATATTCATCAATGACCTGGACGAGGGGACAGAGTGTATCCTCAGGAAGTTCACTGATGATACCAAACTGGGGGGGCTGGCCGACACTCCAGAGGGCTGTGCCCCCATCCAGCGTGACCTGAACAGGCTGGAGAGATGGGCAGAGAAGAACCTAATGAGGTTCAACAAGGGCAAATGTAGGGTCCTGCACCTGGGGAGGAAGAACCCCAGCCACCAATATAGGTTAGGGATGGACCTGCTGGAAAGCACTACTGAGGAGAAGGATCTGGGGGTCCTGGTGGATAGCAAACTTTTCACGAGCCAGCAATGTGCCCTTGGGCGCCAAGAGGGCCAATGGGATCCTGGGCTGCATTGGGAAGAGTGTGGCCAGTAGGTCGAGGGAGGTCATTCTCCCCCTCTACTCTGCACTGGTGAGGCCACAACTGGAATACTGCATCCAGTTCTGGGCTCCCCAGTTCAAGAGAGACAGGGAACTACTGGAGAGAGTCCAGCAAAGGGCAATGAGGATGATTCAAGGATGGGAGCATCTCCCTTATGAAGAAAGGCTGAGAGAGCTGGGGCTCTTTAGCCTGGAGAAGAGACCCCCTTTTCTGGAGATTTTTCAGACCCGCCCTGATGCAGTCCTGAGTAATGTGCTCTAGGAAATCCTACTTCAGCAGGGGAGTTGGACTAGATGATCTCTAGAGGTCCCTTCCAACTCCAACAGAAAATTCTGTGATTCCGTGAATTATTTATGTGCTAAAAATGGTAGGTTCTGCTACCACTGCTCACTTCAGTGCATAATGAGACAAACTCTGTAGGTCGAGTTTGCTGTTCTCAAATCAGCAGTATCATTGGTGAGCTTTTCCCCTTCTGACAGTTCAGGGCACGGGAGCACTTTCTACATCACACACTCAAGATATCTTGTAAACTTCAGGGGCTTAGTAAAAAAAACCTCTTTGCATCCTATCCCAGTATAGGCAGTGACATCATTCAGCAGGGACCTTGAAACGCTGCTTAACTGCAGTTTACTTCAGATAAAGATGCCCTTTAAGTCTGACCTTCAAAGAGATTGAAAGCATCTGGACCAATATGCCTACTCAGAAAGCTGATGAGTATCCTTTTAACTGAAGTAAAATCCACTAGGTTGCATGAGTTGCGTTTGCTTTCCAAGAAGAGCCTTTTTCACCGCTGACCTCTGTCTTTAAGACTGCTGTAGGGTACCATCCCTGACCAACCACCTCCAAACAGCAGCTTTTACTGCCACAGCCACAGTGCTCTGCGAGACCTGCATCAACCACCCTCATCTCCTGAAGCATCTCACACTGACGAGGCTGTACGACTCAGCCTGCCTCCAGGCTGCTGAGATGGACAAGGAGAAATAGGTCTAGGGAAAACTGCCACCTCCAGGAAAGTAATAGCCTCTCCCCAGAGAGCCCTGTGCCCCCTCAACCACTGAGGCAGGAGCTTAACGTGTTGCTATCTCCAGATGGCAAGAGGAAATGGAAGCAGCTCAGTTTCAGGGTAGCAGTCCCGTTTGGGCAGAGGGACAGGCTCTCTTTAAAGGTTAATAAGGAGTGAAGCCTAGTGTCAGGAAGGTACAACAGACAAATATATGCCATTGTCTTGAAAATGAAAGCTCTAGAATGCAATAGGCAACCACCAGTTATCCAGTGCATGGATTATCAACTAACTGGGGGGATGGTCAGTCATTCAAGTACAAAAGCCCTAAAGAATGTGTGTGGGTACTATTTACCCTTTAATATATTGAGGAAAATTTGTTTCACCTGACACAGGGTGTGAATACTTGCACAAACGTAAGATAAATATTTGTATGTTGGCCTACTCAGTCACTCACGGCTTTTACAAGACAGCCTAAATAACGTGTTGTTGAGCCATAAGGGTAAAAAAAAAAATAAAAAAAAAAAAGATTTTTAGTACCTCCCTTCTACACCTAAGCCTCACTTCTCTCATTCCCAGCAAAGCAGTTTTGCTTTTCCTTTGGAAGGCCAGAGATGCAGACACTCACCGTCCCTTGTCAGGTTCATGCCACCGAACACCAAAGGCCCAATGAACTGAGCTTTGATGTCTCCCTCCAGGTATACGAATATCGTAGGCAGGTTCTTATCAGGGTAGTTGGGAATGCAGGTGGTAGAGATAGCTCTGATGAATTTCACATCTCTGAACTTTCTTGCAAGCCCACTCATATGTTGATTAATTAAGGCACAGAGTGGAATTCTGTGAAGAACAGCAACAGGTACACATAAGGAAAAAAAATAAAAAGACCAATTAGACAGTAATCTGCTCCAGAAGAAAGGTCAGAAACATCAGCTCAATAAGTAGTATTTCTGGAAAGCCAAATGTACCAGAAGCAACTTCTGAATACTTTTGTTGTCCAATATTCCACCATTCAAAAGAAATCATCACTGGAGGCTTTGGAGGGTGGTGGGTTTTTTGTTTTAAGATATTAGCAATGCAACCTTTCCCTGTATCATACAGAGAAACCGGTTTATGAAGATAAGCTTCTAGAATTGCTCATGCAATTTCTAAATATCGTATCAGACCTTTTGACAAGCTTTTCCATCACGCTGACAATACTGGAAACCTTGTTTGCTCCATTTTTGTGCCTCTAGAAACCAGGCTAAAAGACACACATTGATCCTTCTAAAGCACAGCCCCTTGCACTTTATAGAGAATAATTTCCAAAGCTTGGATATTTCAATGGCAGCAGCTATGGTACAACTCACACTGTGCTGCAGAGATGTATAAAAGCACCACTTCCTGGCAACATTGTTTTCGAGCTACGTTCAGCAGTTCTGAGTCAGCAGTAATGAAACTACTAATTTAATATTTTTTTTTTTTTTTTTCATTTCTTAGAACTCCAGAATCAGTTGCTGAATTTCCACAATAACTACATATTTGTCTAGAGTATCTACAGCTATTGACAGTGGAAAGTTTAAAGGTTAAAACCAAATACTTACCCTTGTTTGTAGAGGTGCAGGACTACCCATATACCTTTTCCAGCTTTTGTAACCTCTTGAACGTAATCTTTTCCCGAAATCTCCAGAACTTCCCCAAATTTATTCTTCATTTGAGCTGCTTTCATTTCTGCTAACCTTTGCTGCCTGAACAGCAAGGAATAGGAAAGAGATTTTGAGAATAGAGGCATTTTTGACAGGACAATGCTTAAATAAGCTGGTTGAAATCTACTTCAGAGGCACATTTCAAACTTCTTCAAACCCCAGAACAACAAAGGCAAGTTGACATAGTCAATAGACGCTCTTCTATTTGCATCACAAGTTAAAACCACCAACATGTAAGAAGTACAACTATGTTTCCTGAATTTATTTTTTTTTTCCCCTCACTTCTGCCCTCAGCAGACATTTCTTCTGCAGGTAGTGCACTACCAAACTAAATGGCAAAAAATACAAGAGATGGTAGAGAGAAAGAGATAATGGAAAACCAACACTGTAATTATGTAAATCTGCAGCACCTTAATCTCATTCATGCAAAAATTGACAAATCTTGGAGGTGATTTTCAAAGCTCTCAGAATCCCCAGCCATGCACTCAGCAGGCACATATTATCTCTGCAAAACTAGGCTGTAGATAAAGGACACTAAATTTAAACCCAGTTATCCTATTAAAGACACTTAGAAGCTCTACAAGAGACCAGAATCACAACCCACTTTTTCTGTCATCAGGCCTAACAGCATCCTTCCTCTCGTCAACGATACCTAACAGCATATAAAAGAAAAAACCCTCCAATTTTCATTAGAGCCAAATTCTGCATGCTGCTCTGACCTGTACATTTCAATAGCCTTCTCATCTTCCTCATTAAATTCATCTTCATTCTCTTCCAGCTCTTCCAGAGTCATGTCCTCATAAGTTTTCACTAGAATGGAAGAAACATCATATCAGCAAAAACCTCATTCCGGGATTAAAAGTCAGCTTTTATCCAATATAATTTATTTACTTTAAGGACAGATTAACTATGGGAAATATGGCTTTTCTGAAGTATTATCGTTACTGGACTTTTAGAAAATACTACGCACTTTAGACATATAGATGGAAAGGACAATGATGTAAAGGACTCTGAGCTGAAGGCTGCCTAGACTAGAACAGGAGTACCCGCACTGGCTTTCAAGTTTGGCGGTTGCAGCAAAGACGTACCTGACACACACACACAACATGGCAAGAATGTCTGAACAACGGAGGAAGGAGGAAGCATGCAACAGGTAGCGTCATGACACACTTTTACTTGCACATTCACTTGGCAAACTCCCTTCGCACTGTTTTATTTCAGACATTTACTTCTATGAAAATATGGAGTTGACATCAAGGACAAAGCTTTCCTGAGCTGGAAGAATCCACATATTAAGGAAGATATATTTGTTTGCTACTATTAACAGATCATCACCCTATACGAGAAGGAGCTTTGGTATCCCTTACAGACTTGGAAAAGGACACACTGGTTTACAGGCATATAAACATTACTGCTGGCCATTTCTTTGTACAAGCTTCCACCAGGAGCTATTCCAAGACTTGTCCTGCTGCCGCTGCCCAAGTTGGCTGGTCACTCACCGAGAGACTTCTGAAGGATGGCAAGCTGCTCTTCTTCCTTTGCGCGTTCCTGTTCTTCCAGATTTTCCTTTGGAGGAAGGATACCTTTCTTGCGCAGGATGTCATTCCACTCTGTGTCTTTATTTGGGTCCTAGAACAGAACAAGAAATGGATAATGTGTATTCAAGGTGAAATTTACCACTTCCAGAACTCAACACAGGCAAGTTTTTCAAGAGACGCAGCACATTGTTAAACTGGTACCTGTCTGGATGGCACCAGAAAGTCACGGTGTGCATTCCCCTGATGCTGAGGCTTCTTTGCAGCCCCAGATCCAATACCTGAAGAGTGACTTTATTTTACTCCAGCCCATTCACAGTACATACAGGAGGTCTTGGTAGGGTACAGAAGTTTGAAATGTCGTAACCATCGCTGCAGCTCTGACAAGGCCAAAGGAAAGGGGAGGAAATCAACTGGGTGAGAGGGAAGCACACTGGCCACAGCGCTCACAGAGCTTCGGCAGAACAACAGGCCACCAAATCAGCGGTTGCTGCATCGGGGCACGCTGGTGACAAGACACGCAGGCACCAGCCTTGAGGACCCAACTCTGGATATGTGGGAAGTCTCCTGGGTAGATTCAAGCCAGTGTGACTACACAAGCGCTTAGAGAGAAGCAAGCAGAGTCTCTGCCAGACCAGCCCACTGCTAGGGAATCACATATAAATCTGTGCCTAGACTGCTTCTGAAAGTTAAAGAGACTTTACTGTGAAATAGTAGCAATAATCCTGCAAAACAAGGCCCACGGGCACCCACGTGTGGTTGAGAAGTTCAGTAGAAGTTGTTCCAAGTTTGATAGCTATTTCATTTTTTTGTTTTAAATACACGACAATTCAGTGTGGTAAGCACTCACAGGCTGATTTTGGTTCCTTACTGTCTTGACCAAAGTTCACTTTGAAAACTGAGTATCACACCTGCTGCTTTGCTATGGCTTGTATCAACATAGCTTACACTAGGTCTGTTTATGACCATATCTCTTCTCCAGACCAAGACACTGTACTTCTGGATTACTGGGGGGTGGGGTGGGAGGTAGGAAGGCGAAGGCGGGGAGGATAAAATAAGGAAAGAAAACAGAGTTATACAGCAAAGAGCACACCAGACTACTTTTTTTTTTGGGGGGGTGGTGGGGGGTGTCTCTGGCTCTGGTCATTTTCCCCTCGACACCATCTTTCACAGCATCTACTGTCGTTTACCAACATAGCAATGAAGTGCCAAAAACACCCACCCGCCCATCTGCTTACCACCGTACCGAAATAAATATCGTACTTGGGGAAAAAATAAAATAAAATAAAGAAAAAAGGAAATAAAACAATAAACCACCACAAAACCACGCTACAAAGCTTCACAACAAGGCGGCCACATGACAGACACCTTCGCCCCCAGAAAGGAGGATGAAACCGGGCTTCCCCCCCGCCCCGCCCCGGCCGCTCCGCCGCTGAGGGCGGCCCACGGCATGGTGCCCGCGCGCCGCCCCGGCGGCTGTGACCCGGCGCGGTGTTCGGCCCCGCTGGGCTCCCCCCGCAGCACCGGCCGGGCGCGCTGGTCCACCTCCCCGGCTGCTCACCTGCATCCTGCCGGTGGGGCCGGGGCCGGGGCCCGGTCAGCAGCGGCGGGGCCGGGGCTGGGCAGGGCCTGTCCCGGCGTGCGCGGCGCGGCCGGAGGAGGCGGCGCTCCCCGGCGGGGCGGGCGCAAGGCCGCTGCTGCTTCCCGTACCGCCTAATAAGGCCGGGACCGGCAGAGCGGGCCCTGGGGAGCGGTGAGGGGGAGGCGGTCCGTTTGAAAGCAGCGGGGCTGAGGCTCTGAGGAGGGGAACCCGCTTCGTTGCCCGGGCAGGGACCCCCGGCGTGCCCGCTACGGACAGCAGCGTGATGTAGAGACTCTCCTTCCCCGCCTGTTTGGCCTCCCCTGGCCAGCGGCCTCGCTGCTTCCCGTCCCCCTTCTGCGGGTTCCTCGTGGAGCAGCCCGGGGCCGTCGGGTACCAACCAGTCCCTCCAGTAGCCGTGGTGGTCACCCACTCGCCCCCGGGCCTGCAAGCGGCCCTTCCTACGTGCCACCTCGGAGGGGGTTTGTACAATGGTGGTTCACATGTGTCATGAGTCTGCACGGCCCCAGCTGCGGACCTGCCCAAAGCCCATCTCCCAGCAGGGCTTTAGCCCAAGTACCGTTCCTCTGGAGAGGTGCCCCTACCCTCTCCTCATACCCCGCAAGCCAACATCGGCTCGGCAGCCATGTGGGACAGGAGCCACGGAGTGCAGAGGAATTGCTGCCCGGCTTCTGGGTGGCACAGCCTCCCAGCTGGCACAACCTAAGAAACCTTTCCTCATCCCCAGGCTATGCCCTCGCAATCGGAGCACAGCCAGGTTTGCAGCGCAGCTCTGCCCTCACCTTGCCCCTTTTGCCATCGTTTCAGCAGCTACAAAATCATGCCCTCTAAAAGTGGCCTGTGAAACGCTCCCTGGAAAAGAATTACACAGTGGAGAGCAAAACAAGGCAGGAGGGGTTGGAACTCTTGTTTCAGAAGTTAAAAAGAAACAGCTACTTCCTAGCACCTTCCAGCACTCCTTTCCCACCTGTGGAGCAATCAGGCAGGAAGACAAAATGCATTTTTTCTGTGGGTCAGCCCTGCTAGAATGAGTCCATGGGCACCCTTGCAATGTGGGCGGCAGAGCAGTGAGCCCCTCTCCTCCTGCCCAAGCCCCGAGTGGCTTATCCTTGCTGGATGGTGTGGCTCCGTAGGGCACGCAGGGCAAGCAGTGTGGCCATGAGATGTGGGAACCCAACCAGGCAGCATGTTGAGCTGGGCATGGCCTCAGCTCCTCTCGCTTGCCAGCCATTGTCCTGGAGCTACCATAAACCTGAACACTGTCATAGAAACGCACCAAATAAATTGTCAGCCATAGGGAACACTTCTCTAGGAGCATCCAAATACCGTTGGTGAGTTTTGGGGCTCTCCTCTGCCTCATTTTTTCTCTGTAACTCCTCCCTTTCCACCTCATCGAGCCTCTTTTTATCTGTTTGCATTTCATATCCTGCTTTATTTCTCTACTGGCTTCTCTCCTCATTTTTCTTTCCCTGTTTTGTCAAAAAATAAAACAAAACAAAACTACCAGACCCGTATTGTCTATTCTTACCGGGCATAATCATTCGTTCTTTAAATATTGTTAGGATTGGATCATAGCCAATTAGCACTACAAGAAATTTGTGTCTAGGTATTTACTTTCGAGTCTGTATTAAAACATTACTCAGCAAAAACTGAGGACTGGATCGAGGGTGGTGACCCCAATCCATTTGGGATCAACACCCTATTCCCTAAAAATGGGCCCCTCGGCCCTTTCAAAGAACTGAGCAGAGCTTGTGCTTTCTTCTCAAAGACAGGCAGCAGAGGAGAAGGAGGAAGAGACCCACTCCCACCTCCCCCTCCTCTTATGGTCAGCATGCTTGCCCAGAAAAGGGGAGCCCAGCTCTGAGTTCCCAGAAAAACACCCCTACACAACCTGGCAGCAGAGCAGGCCTTAAGAGTGTGTTTGTTCTGGGCATGCAGAGAAACGACTGTGTCTCCACTTCACCGAGGGCCTGAAATGGAAATTCAGAAGCCCCTTTATAACACTTTATAATATCATGGACATCCCATTAGCACCCATGTATCCCAAAGCGTGCTGAGGCATTTACCCTGTGCTAAGTCTGGTTTACTGAAGGGAAGGCACAGCCACCTTTTCTGCTTCTGAATGAAAAGCTGTGCTTTGAGAGGACATCAGTCCTTACGGTGAGTTTTTGGATGCATGAAGGGTGCCCCATACCCATCTCCCAGGGCCCTGAGGTGGAGGAAGACTCAGCCTCACCCAGCTTGGACTAAACACTCATCTGTGTGGGAAAAGTGCCTGTCTGAGGGATAGATGGAGGCACAAATATAGATGATGTGAGAACATCAAATCAGAAGGTAAAGGGCTATGGAGTCTTCCAGCAGGGCAGCATGTGAGCTGAAGTTTTGGGATCACAATTTTGGAGTCTTCTCCAAAGTCTTTTGCATCTGACCCCAGTTAGTACTTGGCATACAGAACCAAAAGCTTAGCTGTCGGTACCAGTTTTCCTGCACAAATGTTTTGTCAGAGCCTAGGCTTTCAGTAGGACCTGGTGGTTTAATAGTCGTCATCTGTGGCTGACATACCATTTACACTCATGGCTCTTGTGTGTTGCTGGTTGGAACCTATTTTGAACACCACAAAACACAGAAAGAACACGAGCAGAGAGCAGGCACTCATTTTTTAAAAGGTGCTAAAAAATATTCATTTGCATTAGGTAAAATTTTTGCCCAGGTGAACTGAGAGGAACTAACCAAGGACCCTTGGCACCAGAACGCCTCTGTTCCAACAGTCAGCCCTGAGCCCCAGCTGGGGCAAAGAGTCACCAGAAGAGGTGGCAGAAGCCCAGATCTTAGGATCAGCCCCATCACATCACTTGGTGAGGCTCAGACACAATGTGAGCAAAACAACTCTCTCTGCCCAAGACGTATATAAAGCAATATAGTTTCCTCCCTCCCACCCAACTAAAAGTACATCATATTTATAAAGCACATTTCCTCTATGTACTTTTTTTTAGCCAAGCTTCAGCAGGAAAGAGAGGATTGTTTTTACACTGTGTACAGACAGAAATACTCCATCCAGAGCGGGTGAGAGCTGGCAGTGTCACAGTGAGACTGAAATATAGCTGTGGCTCAGCTCTTGGAGACAGCCTAGCTTTTACCCTCTGGAGAATTTACTTCCAGGCATCTATAACTTATTTCTTCCTTTTCCCCCAAATCAGGGGTTAAAAGGAAGATGAACCACATGTGAGAATGAGTCATTAACTGTCCAGGTGATTCACTGATGAGGAGAAAAAGTTGCTAATAAAAAGGTTCTGCCCCAGGAGTAGGGTGAATGGTGTTATGTGACTTGTTTGCCTTTGAGTGCAGGCTATAGCAAAGCACAGACTAGGCCAAAATAAGAATTTTTGAAGGTAATGGGATTTATTTTTCATTTATAATACACAGTGAAAGATTGGGGGTTATTATGGACTTTATATTAATTTGTAAGTTAGCTGTATTTGTAGCACAGTATGTTTGTTATATTATTAGAATGTGAAAAATATTTTCTGATAATAGGAATAAGGGGTTATGGCTTGGTTTGCTTGGATTTCATTATGGGCTGGATTTTTTTTTGTTCCTCCCAAATCTTATTTTGATTTTTCTTAAAAATTTAAATTTCTCTATAAAAGCCTAAGCAAAAAATCCACATATTAATCTAGCAATGGATGTTCTTGTATATTGCAAACAGCTGTGCTGGAAGCTAACTGTATTACTTACTAATAGATTAGAAATGTTACTTAAATTAGTATTTTTGTCACTCTAATTGTAAAAGTATTCTAACTGGACTGGATTTCCTTAATCTTGAGTAAATAGATGGTTATTTCTGTTCTTCAGTCTGCATTGTGCTGTCCAAGTCAATTCTTCCTTTTCCTGGTGCAGAACATCTCTAGTATTCTTATAGCAGCCAGAGAATATCCCATGGGGAATTTAATTTAGAACTCTGTATGAAAACCTCTTGGAGTATTTTGGGTATAAGATGCTGTGGGCTGTAGGAATTTTTCAATTGTTAGATTTAAAATGAAAGAGAGAATTAACTTGATAATGGAAGAAGTTAGAATACAGATTTCTCTTGGAAGAAGAGGCAGGCTTGGACTAAAGTTAGCTTTGAGGTAACGGTTACGGTGTTTAAGAAAACCTTATTGAAGAAGACCCACTGTGCCTCAATCCCAAATACATTCCAAGCAGCAGGGAAAAGCCTCTTTTCTTTTGAGCTCTTCTTATCTACTTGAGAGGTTGTCAGACCACTCTGGTTTTATGAGGCCTCACTCCTAAAAGATAGGCTGCAAAAGGGTAGTAGTAGCTAAAATCTTAACTCTGTTATTAATGGTCTGTGGTGTGTGGTGCTCTCTTTCCTCAAGAAAAGAACAAGCTTTCCTCTTCATGTAGAAGAGCCGAAAGTGTAATTCGCCTTTCTGTCACCTTCTCCTGCTATCAGATAGCTGTAGCCCAAGCACCTGGGTAATTTGAAGATCTTCAGCCCTTTGTGTCTCCTCTCCTGTCACAATGTCTGGACGTGGAAAGAAACCTGCAGTGGCTGGCAAACCGGGATCTGCACTGAGGAGATCCAAATCAGCCAAGGCTGGTCTGCAGTTCCCCGTGGGTCGTGTCTACAGGCTCCTTAAAATGGGCAACTACGCTGACAGGATCAGTCCTGGTGCTGCCATCTACCTGGCTGCGGTGCTGGAGTACCTGAGCGCAGAGGTCATAGAGCTGGCAGGGAATGCTGCACAGGAAAACAAGAAAACCAGGATCCTGCCCAGGCACATCCAGCTGGCTGTGAGAAACGATGATGAACTGAACAAGCTCTTCTCCTCTGTGACTATTGCCCAAGGAGGGGTTATACCAAATATCCTTTCCCACCTCCTTCCCAACAAAACCACTGGAGGTGCTGCTCCTTCTCAGCAACAACATGGTAGCCAGTGAAACTTGCTTTTCCTGGTCTGGTCTGTGCACTTATGGATGATGGTGGGACTCAGTAGCACTAATTTGTATACATTTGCTTCTTTGTCAAGTATTTTTCCTGTCAGTTTTAATGCATTTTTTATAGCTTGCAATAAAGTTCCTAGGATGCAACACTGTTCTCCTTTCTGTTTTCAGGTCCCCTTCCAGGGATGGAGAAACACAGAAAATGTGTGTTTAAAAAAAAAAAAAAAGATTCTAGCATACAACCCAAATAATTTTGGTGGGTTGTTGTTTTTTTTTTTTTTTTAAAAAAAAGGCGAACTACACACTTACTTTTGAAAACATGTTACAGGTTACTGATTGTTGTGGAGCAGGTAGAAGAATAAAGATGCACGCTGCCATTCGGTGAACTCTTCTCCATCACAAATTTATAGTGCAATTAGTTCAGGTGGCTTAATTCTACTTTAAAAGTTAGTAATCCTCTGCTTTAAAGGCTTACTGCTGGTAAAGCTGCAGCAAACGACTACCTGTCTTTAGACTGCTCCAACACGACACTAAAACCTCTGTCCCCTCTATCTTGTTACAACAACCATAGGGAGTCATAGTTAGTTTAGAACCTGGTGCAATATTTGTGCTGTTGGTAGAGCTGACTGTCTACCAGTGCAGAAAAACAAGTGTCTCCATAGCCAAACAAGCCCCCAGGCCTTTGCTGACTAAGTCATTGAAAGTCTTAAAGTCCTTCCCCCAGGAAAAGTGCCCAAGGTTTTCTCTGTTCATAGTGGGTGCTGAGGTTTGCTGTTGAACTAGAAACCAGAGATCAGCTGCATTAGGCTCAGTCTGCCCCCGAGGCAGTATCTCACAGATTTCATAGCATCTCACCCACAGAAGAGCTGATTAGGACCAACTTCCTAAACTGTAGCTGGAGCATGAACTTTCTATTTGAAAAAGATCTGCCTGTCCTGTTGAGTTTGATCTAGCTCCTTCGTCCCCTCAAGGCACGAGGGTATGGGAGCCTACTGGCCAGGTTTTAAGATGCTGACAGACATCAGAGCGGTGTGCAGCTGAATTAATGACTCACTCCAAGCTGTGCTTACACAGAAATGGTAAGAGAGGACACCTGATGGAGCGGACACTGTGATTTCAGGGTGGTGGGCAGCTGGAACAGTCATTGCATGCTGCTTGGTTTTCAAGAGCAATTTGATGAGATCTTGGCTGGCTTGCAATTAACCCAGTGAAGTGAGAAAAAGCAGAGGATGCTGAAGCAATGAGAAGTTAAAATGTCTGAGAGTAGATCTTAAATTTTGTGCATGTAGTAAAGATGTGCTATATGTAAGGTATATATATCTCAAAGGTCCCATCCAACCAAAAATATTCTGTGATTCTGTAACTAGTCTTGTGCTGAGTGTTTATACCTGTAAATAGGAAAAAAAAAAGCTTTAAAAGAGGTACCTGAGAAATGAACACATGAAACTCAAATTATTTCCTCCATTTGATCATGGCAAAGGAAAGCAGGCTTTGGCATGGTTATTGCTTTGTACCAAGCAAAAATCTAAAGGTTTGCAGTAATGGTAGAAGGTTCAAGCAAGGTATTAATTTTGTGCGGTTTTAAGTGGTGCTTACGGCACCCTTTGCTAATCTGGAGAACTGTGTGTCAGTCATCATGCTGATGCTGGATGCAAGCTGCTTCCATGAGCCTGCTCTGCACCACACCGAACAGACCCTAAAAGGCATGGCCAGTGCTCAAGGAGCTTCTAGAAATGCCTTCACCTGCCATTTTGTGTATGATAAAAGACACAGAGTGAGCTGTGTGGCCCTACCTCTACTTACACCCAAAGACAGAGTTTACGTTGAAGCACTGGTCCAATTCAAAAGTCAATTATTTAAGTATTTCTTTGATCAAGAACAATCTTGTTTGCTTACGTCTAGCCAATAGTTCAACCCATTTGTAAATTAACCAGATAGCATAGCGATCTGAAAACTCACCCCTCTGGCTTCACAGTTACAGAAGGTAGGTTTCTCTTAACTGAGCTGCTCAGCAAAAGTTTTTGTTGGGCCAGGGCTCAACTTTCCAGCACTTGTTTATTGAAGAAAAAAAAAAAATTCAGCTGTCACCACACCATTCATCCTAGAAAGGACGTATTATGCCTTACAACATAGCTATGCATGACTTTGATTAAAACTGGACTGTGTGACAGATGGGGACAAGTCCTAGAAGAAAGAGAACCCACTGCCAGAGGCCCTGAGCTTAGAATCATAGAATGGGACCTTAGAAAAGACATAGAATCATAGAATCGTCCAGGTTGGAAGAGACCCTTGGGATCATCGAGTCCAACCATCTACCCTACTCTACAAAGTTCTTCCCTATATCATATCCCCCAACACCACATCTAAACGTCTCTTAAACACATCCAGGGATGGTGACTCAACCACCTCCCTGGGCAGCCTATTCCAATGCCCGACCACTCTTTCTGTGAAAAATTCTTTCCTAATGTTCAGTCTAAACCTACCCTGCTGGAGCTTGAAGCCATTCCCTCTTGTTCTGTCATTAATTACCTGTGAGAAGAGACCAGCACCAACCTCTCTACAGTGTCCTTTCAAGTAGTTGTAGAGAGTGATGAGGTCTCCCCTCAGCCTCCTCTTCCTCATACTAAACAGTCCCAGCTCCTTCAACCGCTCTTCATATGATTTGTTTTCCAGGCCCTTCACCGGCTTCGTTGCCCTCCTCTGCACTCACTCCAGCACCTCGATATCTCTCTTGTATTGAGGTGCCCAAAACTGGACACAATACTCCAGGTGTGGCCTCACCAGTGCTGAGTACGGGGGCACAATCACCTCCCTACTTCTGCTGGTCACACTATTTCTAATACAAGCCAGGATGCTGTTGGCTTTCTTGGCCACCTGGGCACACTGCCGGCTCATATTCAGCCGCTTGTCAATTAGAACCCCCAGGTCTCTTTCTTCCAGGCAGCTTTCCAGCCACATTTCCCCAAGCCTCTAGCGCTGCTTGGGGTTATTGTGGCCCAAGTGCAGAACCTGGCACTTGCCCTTGTTGAAAGTCATACCATTGATTTTGGCCCAGTGATCCAATCTATCTAGGTCTCTCTGTAGAGCTTCCCTATCCTCCTGGGAATCAACACTCCTGCTTAACTTGGTGTCATCTGCGAACTTGCTGATGATACACCCTATGTCCTTGTCAAGATCATCAATAAAGACATTAAACAGAAATGGTCCTAACACTGAGCCCTGAGGCACACCACTTGTGACCGGCTGCCAGCTGGATTTAAATCCATGGAGCACCACTCTGGGACCTTCCAGTCAGCCATTGCTTGACCCAGCGGATCATATGCTCATCCAGGCCGTGTGAAGCCAGTTTTTCCACGAGAATTGTATGGGGGACAGTATCAAATGCTTTTCGAAAGTCCAGGTATACAATATCAACAGCCTTTCCCTCGTCCAATAATCTGGTTATCTTGTCATAGAAGGAGATCAGGTTCGTCTGGCAGGACCTGCCTTCTATAAACCCATGCTGACTAGGCCTGATCCCCTGGTTGCCCATTATGTGGGTTTTGATGGCACTCAAGATGACGTGCTCCATGACCTTCCCTGGTATCGAGGTTAGACTGACAGGTCTATAGTTTCCTGGATCCTCCTTTTTGCCTTTCTTGTAGATGGGTGTTACATTTGCCACCCTCCGGTCCATTGGGACCTCCCCAGTTAGCCATGACTTCCTGTAAATGATGGAAAGCGGTTTGGCGAGCACGTCTGCCAACTCTTTCAGCACTTCTGGGTGTAGCCCATCCGGTCCCATAGACTTGTGTGCATCCAAGCGGCATAGCAGGTCACTGATCTCTTCCTCTTTAATCGTGATGCTCTCATTCTGCTTCCCCTCCCTGTCTCCTAGCTCATGAGGCTGGGTGTCCAGGGAACAGCCAGTTCCACTGCTAAAGACTGACGTGAAGTAGGCGTTGAGCACCTCAGCCTTTTCCTCATCCTTTGTGACTATGTTTCCCTCTGCATCCAATAAAGGAGGGAGATTTTCCCTAATCCTCCTTTTGTTGTTAATGAATTTATAGAAACATTTTTTATTATCCTTAACAGCTGCAGCTAGGTTGAGCTCTAGCTGCGCTTTGGCTCTCCTTATTTTCTCCCTGCACAGCTTTGCTACATCTTTATAGTGTTCATGAGAGACTTGCCCCCTCTTCCAAAGGTCGTAGACTCTCTTTTTGTTTTTGAGATCCAGCAAGAGATCCCTATTGAGCCAGGCTGGCCTCCTACCCCGCCTACTTGTTTTTTGGCACATGGGGACAGCCTGCTCCTGTGCCTTTAAGACTTCTTTCCTGAAGTATATCCATCCTTCCTGGACTCCCGTATCCTTAAGGGCATCCTCCCAAGGGATTTTGTCTAGCAGTCTTCTGAACAGGTCAAAGTTTGCCCTCCGGAAGTCTAAGGTGGCAGTTTTGGTAACCCTTCTCCTTGTTTCTCCAAGGATAGAGAATCATCTCATGATCGCTGTGCCCTAGACAGCCTCCAACCTCTACTTCCCCCACAAGTTCTTCCCTGTTCACAAGGAGCAGGTCTAGGAGGGCACTTTCCCTGGTCGGCTCACTTACCAGCTGCATGAGGAAGTTATCCTCCACACATTCCAGGAACATCCTGGATTGTTCCCTGTCTGCCGTGTTGTATTCCCAGCAGATATCAGGGAGGTTAAAGTCCCCCACAAGAACAATGGCAAACAACTGTGATATTTCTCCCAGTTGCTTATAGAAGACTTCATCCACCTCACTGCTTTGGTTGGGAGGTCTGTAGAAGACTCCCACAGCGATATCACCTTTATTTGCCCTTATCCTAATCCAAACACTCTCGACCCTGTTATCACTATACTTAATTTCTGAGCTCTCATAGCATTCACTAACATACACAGCCACTCCGCCACCTCTCCTTTCCTGTCTATCCCTCCTGAAGAGCTTGTAGCCTTCGATTGTGGCACTCCAGTCATGTGAGGCATCCCACCACGTTTCTGTGATAGCCACTATGTCATAGTTTTCCTGGTGCATCATGGCTTCAAGCTCCCCCTGTTTGTTGTTCATACTGCGTGCATTGGTATAGATGCACTTCAGACGATCTAATGGTTTCAACATCTTTTTGTGAGTGTGGGCCCCATTTCCTACCAGGCCCCTCTCAGGTGTTTCCATAATTTCTAGGTGTCTATCACTTCTCTGAAATGAATTGGTAGATTAAGAGTCCTTGCTAGTCCACCATTCCTCAAGCCCTGGCGTGTTTCCCTTGAGTTTAGTCCTAACAGGCCCAGTTATCCCCCCCTCCCCCCTCATATCTAGTTTAAAGCCCTGTTAATGAGTCCTGCTAATTCCTGTCCCAAAATTCTTTTCCCCCTCTGGGACAGGCGCATCCCACTTGCCACCAGCATGCCAGGTGTCTCATATGGCAACCTATGATTAAAAAACCCAAAGCCCTGTCGATAACACCAGTCCCGAAGCCACGAATTGACCTGCTTCTTAGAAAAGAGAAGAGAAGAGAAGAGAAGTCTTAGGGACATCTTAGAAAAAGAATCAAGAAGGGACCTTAAAGATCATCGAGTTCCAACCCCCCTGCCATGGGCAGGGACACCTCCCACTAGAGCAGGTTGCTCAAAGCCCCATCCAGCCTGGCCTTGAACACTTCCAGGGATGGGGCATCCACAACTTCCCTGGGCAACCTGTTCCAGCGCCTCACCATCCTCACAGTAAAGAATTTCTTTCTGGTATCTAATCTAAATCTCCCCTCTTCCAATTTAAAACCATTACCCCTTGTCCTGTCACTACACTTCCTGACAAAGAGTCCCTCTCCAGCTCTCCTGTAGGCTCCCTTCAGATATTGGAAGGCTGCTATAAGGTCTCCCCGGAGCCTCTGTAGCTTCCCCAGCCTCTGTATCGTGGTCACAAAGCATCTCTTGTGGTGTGCTGGCACCATGAAGGACAGTGGTACAGGTTGCTGAATTGAATTCTTGATGACTGCAGCAAGGTGAGGTGTGCCTCCTTCCAGCTGTAATAAATGAACTGCTAATCAGAGATTCTGCAGTTCTCTAAGGCAGTAAATATTAGGCTTGTTTTCAGAGGAGATCAGCTAACAAGGTACTAAGCAACTGTACAAGGAGTAGTAAAAAATGCTTCTCAGGGACTTATGCTAACTTATGCTCTCAGGGACTGGACTGAGTTGTTCTTATATTGAGACCTTGATTGTTTCTTATTTTGGGTGGCTGAATCGTTGCTCAGTCAGGTGGCATTAAATTATGCAAGAGCTGGTAATGAGATGACTGCCACTGTGGAGTTTAAAAGGGAGCAGCTCTTCCTAGAAGATGTGGTTTGGGGGCTTTGGGTAATAGTATTGTTAGAAAAGAGGCTGAGTCAAGAGTCCCTTCAGGTGAGGGTTTTTGCTCAAGAAATGGCAGCATGTTTACTTTGTGTTAGATAAACTTCTGAGTGAAATAATGTTTTTGTAAGTTTTGTGTTTGGTGTAAGGCTGATTAAGGCGGCTTTTAATTTTTTTAGTTTATTTACTTGTGTAGGCTATTTTTAAAAGCTGTCTTGTTAACGCCCACAAAAATCTTTGAAGATAACTTTTTATTGTATTTTTAAGCACTTCAATTTGGTATTTGATTTAGGTCCTCCCTGCATCTGGGTAGAGATTCTAATTACTTAAAAGCAACTAATGATTAAAACTTGAGGACAATTCTATGTACAAGGTCAGAATTTCCCTGTTTGTTTTCTAGTTGCTTTGAAGAGTATGCATTGAACAGTAATTGGTACTATTCAGTGCCAGAGACCTTATGTCAGTACTAAGTGATGGGGCTTGTTTGAATGGGTGTAATACCATACAAGAAGGTGGTACCTGTGTGTTTATAGTAGCCTGATGCAGAGTAATTTCAGTGTCTGGTTTAAAACAAAGCTTCTCCTCTTCCCATAAGTGTTGTTTCTGATGTGGCCTGTTATCTTGCATCAATAGGTCTCCTCACATCTCGAAGACAAGATCTACTTGAAGTGGTTTCCAGTAGATGAAGTTCTTGTCTATTGTTCTTAGTTCAGGCAAAGATATGAAATTCTAGCTCTGGTGCTCACAAGGTCACTGGAGAAACTGCTTAGGTTCTTACCGGGGTAAGTGCAATGAAATTTCCCTGCAGGGTTTCTGAACACTTGTAATTATCTTGAAGCCTAGTTTGCTTAACCTTTCTCCTTAACAGCAGTCCTCATTTGATACTGGGTCAGAAGACCTTGCTCCTAAGTTCTACCTTACTCTCTTGAAAAACTTTGGAAATCCAGTCAATGGCTAACCTGTTGCTCTGATTGGGCTTGTAGATGCCTCTCGACTGGAAACTTGTCAGACTCTCCTAGAGCAGCAGCCTGACCCATCTGCTCCTTCAGACAAAAGTATGAACAACTAGTAAACTTTGAGAGGGGAAAACTGACTTCTAAGGGCATCAGAAAGTCAGTGAAATGAGGAGAAAGGAAGGACTTAAATGATCAGTTTCTGTGTTGGTGTGATTTGGTTTCTTAATTCTTTCTCTTTCTATACTAGACTGATGTTAGAATGTCTGAACGTGGGAAGAAAACCACAAAGCTCCTCCTTGTGCCAAAGAAATCCAGAGCAGCCAAGGCTGGTCTGCAGTTCCCCGTGGGTCGTCTCTACAGGCTCCTTAAAACGGGCAGCTACGCTGACAGGATCAGTCCTGGTGCTGCCATCTACCTGGCTGCGGTGCTGGAGTACCTGAGCATGGAGATCCTGGAGCTGGCAGGGAATGCTGCGCAGGAAAACAAGAAAACCAGGATCCTGCCCAGGCACATCCAGCTGGCTGTGAGAAACGATGATGAACTGAACAAGCTCTTCTCCTCTGTGACTATTGCTCAAGGAGGGGTTATACCTAATGTTCTTCCCGAACTTCTTCCTAAGAAGACCATCTCTCTTAAACCGCTCCACAAATATGTCCGGTCGCAGGAGTTCTAGCTGCCACAAGGCTTCTGACCTTGTAGTGTTAACACTGGCTTTTTCCACAGCTCGGAGTTTTTCATGCTGGTTGGCATTTTTAGTCTAAACTTGTGTGTGTGTACCTGTGCACATGCCTGAGAAGCTGCTAAAGATGGGGTTGCTAGTTAGGCTTCCCTAGCTATGTCCTTCAAAATGAAAAAGTCAACAGACTACTTCTATGAATAAATAAGTGTGCAAAGGACTCTTCCATCTTATTCCCTTCTGTAAAATATTTAGTGGACCAAACAGAAGATTTTCTTTGGCAGTGCACTTGTCTAAGGAAAACTGTTCTATGGTCTTTAAAGCTTGTGTCTTCATGTGCATAGCTGGAATCTCCTTATTCAGTATGTATAGGAGTCTGCTTCACCTGACCACTCCAGACCTCATCACATGCAGAGTTAATTTTTCAGGATAAGTGGATGTGTTTGAGAAACTTAAACTGCACTACCTTATAATGGTGGTAAAACTGATAATTTATCTTCTTTAATGCTTGGATATGGTGGTAGGGCTGTGCTGTAACTTCATAGTGTCACTCCACACACCTTGGTCCAAAGGTGATGTTGGAACTGTCCTCTGAGTTTCTGCATTGATGGAGTGCCATCCAAGGACTCTTCTACAGACAGTATATAAAACTTGTCAGTGCTTGAGCCTTAAAGATCGTCTAGAAACTCTTCTTAAAAATGAATCCAAATATAATTTCTACCTCTCCGGTACCGAGAATCTTCTTAGCTGCTTTAAGGCTGGTTCCATTAGGATCCAGGTCAAGGAAACCTGTGTGTTAAAAGCCAATCTAGGGAGTGGTCTTTTCCAGGACCTGCCAAAACTCTTATCTTCCACCTGCTCAGCTTGAAAGGCTACCTAGACACTACTAGATTTGTCCTCTGGATTGTAACATTATGGTGGACACACTAGTATTAATCTCCTTGCTGTGCTGTGGAAGATTTTGTTTAACAGCTTCACCAGGAGATTGCCACTCAAACTTAAGAAAGAACTTTGTAAAAATGTGTTATTAGGTGTGTGAATTCTATTCATAACACAAAACAGGAAGACCGTAGTGTCCACCAGCTTCAGATATATTAATCCAGCCAAGTAAAAAGGCTGTTTAGAGAACTGCTTCAAGGCTGACCCTACTAGCTCAAAGTTTGGGAGCCTCTGTTTCCCATACCTGCCCATAGTAGTCTGTATTATGTGCACAGTAATCTGTATTCTCTAGTGGGCCTCTATTATCTCACTAGCTTTTTTGACCTTGTGAGAGTTGGGACTTTGAAGAATGGGCTGCAGAGAGCTCACCCAAAGGTATAGGCAGGCTAGGAAGTGCAAATGAAGGGCAAGAAGTCAGGAATGAGGTATTGCAGGACTGCAGCCAGAGGACTTTCTGGATGTGAAGCCTCTAGCATGTGTGTAAGCTGCGAATGCCTACTGGGGGCCATGCTATGAGAAGGTAAAGAGAGGAGAATGTTGGTATTGGGTCAGTCCCAGTATAACTGGATGCTATAGGCACTGAAGATAAATGATTTATAGTGTGGGTAGTAGACAACTATTGCTTTGAGGGCAGCTGTAAGAACAGCCATTGCTACCTGTGTAAACATGGCAACTTTTGGCTAGAAATCTACAGGGTGAAACAGTGCTGAAGTGCTGACCTGCACCATAAACCCCAACCCTCCGAGCTGCTATCTTGGAAAGCAAGAGCAGCTCCTCAGGGGGCTGCTGCATGTTTTTCTACAGCAGTTTCAATCAACACTGACTGTATGAGCTGTGTTTAAAGAAAAACAGTCCCCTGTTTCCCATCAGGCTGATGGTTACGTTTCATGCTGTGTTGGCTCAGAGGCTTGCTCCTGCCATGTCCGAGCCAGCTGCCCGCAGCATGGGTGCCCTGCAGCAGCATGGGTTTGTGCGGCTCCTGCCATGCTGCACCATTCCCTCTGCTATGTCAATACAGCTGCTTATGGCACCTGCTGCAAACCAAGCTGCTGCTGGGCTCATGTGTCAAGTTTTTTTTCTTAAACTCTTTAAAAAGCAAAACTTGCATCAGACTACTTGTGTGTGCCTTTCATGGTGGTGCTGGCACAACTCAAGGGTTTGCATGGGGACAGGAAGAAGAGGCTGAGGGTGGGATGATGGCTGGAGCTGCTGAAGCAGAGATTGTCTCCAGTGCCTCCATGGTGTGGGCTGTGACTGTGAAGCCCCGTGGGAATTTCAAGGGTCTCTGCCTGGAGTGAAGTTGTATCACACCAGATATGTGAGTTGAGATAATCCATGGAACAGGAGGTTTCAGCAAACCCCTATGCCTACAGAAAAATTACCAAAAAAGGGAAAATTAATGGAGGCCTTTCCCCAAGTCTCAACTCTGCTGCAGAGGAAGCAAAGCTTGACCCTGGCTTGTGTAAGGGATTTCGCCCCTATCTTGAGGAGCTGTATGGCCTGTGCTGGGACAAGCTGGCCAAGAGGTGCTGCTGCTGCCCGGGGTCCAGAACTCAGCCTGAGACCCAGTCAGAGGGAAAATAGCTGTCAACTTGGTGCTGGTTGGTCTCTCTGTCCTTGATGACAAGTAACTAATGTAATACATTTTATATTAAACTCATCTTGCTTTACCAGAAAGTTTAGGTAGGTTTCAGCATGACTGCGGGGTGGCTGGCAAGTTCAAGGCTTCCCATTGCGACAGAAGCAGCAAACTTGGGAAGACATGCTTGGTTGCATTTGAGAGCCCCATAGGTGCGATGGGGTCTGCAGCTCACCTCTGCTAAACTGCAAGGAGGGGAGAGACATCACCTTTGGCAGTGACTCACCCTTGCTTTCTTGGCAAAACTCAATAGATGAAAACAAACTGGAGGAATACTGGAATGAGGTGGTGGCACAGGGCAGTGACAGGTCCAGGGAGACCCACCAGGAAGGAGTACCCCTAGAGTCCCAGCGGCTATCATACAACTCTGCTCTGTCTTTAGTAACTAGAGCTGACCTCTAGATGTACTGGTTCCCGAAATATGCCTTGCTGTGGCTCTCCTGGTCTCTGTGCCCACTACTACGGCTTTTCTGTTGCACTTCTAAATGTAGAACCACCACTGCATTCAGTCCTGCTTTTTTTGTGAATTCTCAAGACAACTGAAAAGATACTCCTCAGTGTTAAGATATAATTTTGAGGAACTCATTAATTCTCCCAGTTCTGTTTCTCTCTTGCAGCTGTGAAGTCTCTTTTGTCTCTCTTTTGAAGATACACATGCTTACAACATTATGCGTGCTTCAATGGGGTACTCTCAATCTTTTATTTAAAAAATCCATTGTCAGTTTTAATACACAATAAAATATATGTTTAGTCCTCTTGCTTATCCTCAACCCTGTTCTTTATCAGGTTGTGTGTTACTCTGCCTCAAATAAATACCTTGATAATATGTGAAGCATGTGGTTTGTGAAGGCTATCCTAGAAGCTGGGTCAGACTCTGCTCCTGTTTCCACCACTTCATTTCTTTCTCAGTGTGTCTCTTCCTCAGATTTCCTTTCTGTCACAACTGATGTGCTTCCTTGACTTCAGGGGGCAAATTGCTTATTAACTAGCTAATGTTCATAGACTATTTTGAGGCTGTTGAGTGTTAGAACTACTGGAAATTATTGCTTTGTTTATACAAGCAGCTCATTAGACTCCCAAACAAGGGGTTATACGATGAGAGTGCGTGGGAGAGAATGACATGACCATTTCCAGCATTGGAGTGAAAAATGTGTTCTTTCCAGCTTGCTCCAACTACCCGTGCAGCTTTCTTTGCAGTGCTGTGTGCAGCATCTGTGAGAGTGTTTTTGCCAGCAGTGTCATGGTGGGGTTTCTTAATTGTTCTACCCCAAAAAAGAAAAGTTCCCTTAAACTCAGCTAGTAACCATTTTAACAGTTATTATGCCTGCAATAACTTGGCAGCTGGGGAGAGGAGTCAGTCATGCTCTTAGAAATGTGTAACCTATCAGCCAGCAAAATGTGCAAGCTGACCCTGCATTATCTCTGTGCTCTGATCTCCCTGGTCTGGGTGTACCTCTTTTCATCAAAAGCACCACAATATAGGTCTCTTTCTATGCGTGCCCCTGATCCAGGAAGCTTTCATGAAGCTGCCTAAGGTTCAATTTGGCCGCTATGCTTTCTTTCAGACTTGCTGTTGTCAGCCCAAGGCATTAGCAAGCTCTGTTGCTCATGGCCTGCCCTGGAGCTGTGTTATTCCAGCACCTTGCACTGCACCGTATGTTGAATCTAGGGCTCTGAACTGCCTCTGAGGCAGTTGTCAAGGCATTGCCTCCTGAAGCTGATGAGGGGTCTGGAGCACAAGTCTTATGAGGAGCAGCTGAGAGAACTGGGGTTTTTAGTCTGGAGAAAAGGACGTTGAGGGGAAACCTTATTGCTCTCTACAAGTACCTGAAAGGAGGTTGTAGAGGGGTGGGAGTCGGTCTCTTCTCCCAAGTAACATGAGATAGGACAGGAGGACAATGCATCAAGTTGCACGAGGGGAGGTTTGGGATGAATATTAGGAAAAATTTCTTCACTGAAAGTGTTGTCAAGCATTGGAACAGGCTGCCCAGGGAAGTGCTTGAGTCACCATCCCTGGAAGTATTTAAAAGACGTGTGTGTCTTCTAAAGTGGTGCGCAGGGACATGGTTTAGTCATGGTTTTGGCAGTGTTAGGTTGATGGTTGGACCAGGTCATCTTAAAGATCCGTTCCAACCTAGATGATTCTATGATTCTAAGGTCTCATGGTAAGCAAAGGTACCACGCAGAGACAGCCCAGCAACAGAAAGAGGGAGCCTGTCTCTGTTACTCAGTGTTTAGGTAAATCAAAAGGGACACTGACATTTCTGTTTTCCCTTTGTTTCCCCATTTCTTAGTCCAGTTGTGATCTCAGCCCATGAGTGCACTTCTAGGTATCATGCCACGTAGCAATAAAAGGCAGAGTGAACAGGCCTACCTTGCATAACGTAGAACGTAAGAAAAGTGCAAGTTAGTAACCTGAAAATAGCTGTTCTTCATCTAGGTCAGAGGGGAAACTTGGCTCTTTCCCTTTGTAGCATGCGCTGAATCCAGGGCACTGGCTAAGCTGGAATTAATGACACAAAGGAGCAAACAGTGAGGGGCTGTGTCAAGCTGTCACAGCACTTGGCCAACTTTTTCTTTTGAAACTGAGATACAGCTGAGTCTTTCAGACAAGGCCAGAAGACAGTGAAGATTGCTGCTTGAACTAGGAAACAGATCTTTTTATGAGCTTCTCTATTCATTCAAACATCACGTAGTTCCTTGATGAGGCTTAAATCATACTTCACAAGCTGAATTCACACTGCTGTAAGGCAACACAAACATAACCCATGAATCTGTCAGGGCTATGTCATTAAGCATCTGTCACATATCCTGGTCCCTCTCCCTCCCCAGGTTTTAACATCTTTACTTATTTCAGATTTACTTTCTGTTATTGACCTCTCTTTTCAGGGTCATTGTAACACATCAGATAATGTACCTGGGATCCAAGTTGTCCAGGGTACCTTACACATATACCCTGCTCGCTGGGACACCATTCAGTAACAGACCTGAGAAACTTTCCTCAACATGCTTCCTATTTATCAGTCTGGTAGCTTCTTTCCACATGTTATCACAGGGGCCTGAGTCTCACTATGACTTAGGTTTAAATCTGTTTATATTGGTGGAGATACACTGGTGTGAAACTCTTCTGAGATGTGGATCATGGCCTGCTTCTGGCTGAGGACTTCCCTTGTGCCATCCTGATGGGTGTAAGGGGCTGTCTTCCACGACAAGACAATGGCAGCAATGTTAAATCCTGGTAGAATAATATCCTTGTGAACAACTGAGTGCTTCACCGTCATTTAATACTGCCAATTGAAGCATTCTTCTGAGAAATTAAAAGATTTGCATGTTGGAACTCTTCTCTCTGAAGATCGCTCTCTCTTAAGATAGACCTAGTCTTCCTTCCTCTGAAATCATGGCAAAAGATCCAGAAACTGGTGAAACCCTGTTTCCTTTTTTAACACAGATTACAAATTCAGTACTGGTCCACAGTAGAAATGAGTACACAAGTTATTAAGAATTTAAGAAGGGGTCTACTCGCCCTCTGTAATCCCTCCTCCCTCTGTAATCCATCTCGTTTCCTTTATGGATCTGTAAATTTTTGTAATAGTCCTTTTTGTAACTTTTGAAAAAGTAAAATGACTCTTCCACATCCAGGGGGTTTTAACTTACTTTCACTACATTAGCAATCTACAGTTTCTCTGAAAGGAAACTTGCTCTGGTACCTGCTTCACAGCATATTCCTCCTCAGAGCATATCCTTTGCCTCCTTTGTCCGTACCAGGACACTCTGTGCCAGGGCAAACGGAGGAGGAAGGGCTAAAGTAGAAGCAGTTGTTGGGAGAAATGGGGTTGAAGTGGTAAGAAACTATGAAATGGGAGAACAGAGATCAAAATGCTGTAAAAGTAGAGTGAGAGACGTAGCCAGTGAAGGAAAAAGCAGCATAAATATCAGCAGGAAGTGAACATAAAATTTATTGTGTGAAGTAGCATTTCCTGATAGAATAAAGCAAAACAAAGAATAATTCCCTTCATGGCAGGAATTACCGGGTGATGTTCTTTTGTTTATGGTATAAAGGTTGTCAAGCAAGATGAATGTCAGGATACTTTCCAGCCGTCCTGGCTGTGCGTTTATACCTGCTGTCTCATTACCTACTCAACAGGACCACTGATATTTTCCAGACGTGTCGTTCCTTCCACAGCACTTGTTAAAAGTGAATGCAACTCATTAAGCTTCGTACCAGCCCTGGCAGGGGCCACCAAGAGATCAAACATCTGTTGCCAAAGAGGAAACAAACACAGTTATGATACTTCACTGCTGCCTTGTAACACATCAGTGGAGAAATGATAGATACTCAGAAACCTGGGGATAGAACAAGGAGAAAAGTTTGGGTTTTTTTCATTAGAGGTGTTATCGGTCTAAATGGGACGAACACAGAACTTGGGCTTTGGCACCTAGTTTTGCAAAACGTACACTGAGGAATACCTAAACATCTACTGGAGTAGGGCTACTTACATTGAGAAATAATGATGCATTAAGGTAATAAGACAACAGCTTTTATTTGAGGATAAATTTAAATGTCAGGATAAATTCTCTCATTTGATTAGAAGGTAAACTCTGGGAACAAGTATGACTATTACAGTAATTAATATAATTATTTATTCTAGACATAGTGATTGGGAACAAATTTTGACAAATATCTAGATCATCAACATTTGGTTTCCTTGGAAGGTCAAGGTTCTACCCATGTTGATTAATAGACGCTCTTGAGGATTTTGAAGCTCTTTCTGAACAGAAAATAACTGGGTATCATAGCAAAACTTTGAGGCTAAGTAACCATACCCTTGTTTCACAAAGCTGAGCCAGATGCAAAGATGCCATTTTGGTAGTGCACATGCTGAACTTCATACCCCCAGGTAAGCCCCTGTTCAACAAAGTGCTTGGTAAGTTTGGAAATCATGCCCTTAAGTGGTTCAGTGAAGTGTAGGGTTACCATTATATATCAAGAGAGCCAGAACTAGAGCTCAGATATCCAATTTCCCATTTTATGCACTCCCTACTCAGCTGCCTTACTCCCTTCAGTTTTTGGCTTTTCTCCTAAGAAAACAACATTTATGGCAGCACACCATTTACTTTCTAATCCATCTGTCCTCATCTGTTGACTTCTGAATCTGCTGAGCTGCTCTAGGCAAATATGATGGAGAGCTGAAACCACAAGCTGATTCCTACCAGTTACATGGAAATGGGTAGCTCCGTAAAAGATAGAGCTCCAACGTATGTCCCAACAGAAATAAGGGCCACAGCATGAAATTATACTAATGAAATGATAATGTATTTCATTAAATACAATATAGGAGTTCCTCCTCAAAGTACAAATCTGATAGAAATAACTTTGCTTGTTCTGTTGATCACAGAAGTGCTCATTTACTTTGGTAAATCAAGACATTAATTGCATAGTAGTTTTGCACATGACTAGTTCTGTCACATCCCATGTTACAGATTTCAGCTTAGGTCTAGTCATGTGTAGCCAAGGCTGGTACATGACTTAGCTGTAAAGCAAAGCAATGAAAAATTTCAAAACACAGCTCCTCTGGCACCTCTCTTGTTACCAGTGCTGCAAAACACGTTTATCTTGATGTAGTGTTACTTTCCTAACTCAATTGTGGAATGGTCCAATTGTCTGTCAAGGAAAACGGATGTTTTCAATAACACGCATTAGGAAATGTGTGTACACGGTACTCCACAATTCAATGAAGCTGTGGGCAGATGGAAGCATGGAGGTGAAATGATGCCTGGAAAAGCTCTTCTTCTTCTGCCAGCCTAGAGGACTGATGCTGTTGATGGATGTCCCAGTTGGGCAGAGTGCCTGCAGTTCACTCCGCGCTGAGATTTGTGTGTTTGTGAGCTTGCCATCTCCTGTCACCTTCGCTTTCTTTGTAAGGAGAGGAGTCATCCTAAGTTACAGCCCCGGTGAGCTTTGTCCAGGTGAGTACAAAGTCTGAACTCATTCCTTACCCGAGTCAGGAGCAAATCAAGCACAGGGCACCAGCGGCCGCGTCTCGGCAGAGCCGGGTGGGACCCAGCCTGCCTCCGCTTCCAGCATCACAAATTTCATATTGGCGTTGCCCTCTGCTGACCGGTCCCAAGATTGCAACGCTAAACACCCTCCTCCTCCTGGGAGTCAAGTGCGGGTTCCATTGCAAGTCACAAAATAGTGACTTTGGGTTATTTTAAATTATACACAGTCTGTGGAACTCTACAGACTATACACAGCTGTGGAAATGAAGGAAAAGATGTGGTATAAGACTACCAAGTTATAATCAACGGCTATTTTTGGTGTTTATTTATGTAGCAGAGTCTCTGGTGTGGTCCCTGGAGAGGCCACGCTGCTCAGCAGGGTGGGTGGCTGCGCCGCCTTCTTGCACTCTGGAGTCACGAGAGGAAGTATGAGCCCGGTCCTACGCTGAATGAGGCTCCTGGATTTTGTTACTTTTCTGATGGGTCACACATGATTGTGTGACCTTTGTCCTTTGTGCTCTGAGATCAGTTACGTGTGTTCTGCATTTTTGCCGTTTCTGTTGGACGGTTTTAGTCCATGTTTAGGTCTTTTGCTGACTGATGTTTAGATAGCTGTACTCCAGAAGCATGTGTTTATGTGCGTGCATCCCCCCCCCCGCAGTAATTCAGGAGGCATGACCTGAATTGCTGTATAGAATCCTCTGGCTGCAGAGGCTTTGTGCTAAAGATATTAAAAACTTTTTTCCTTCAAGTTTGCCCTATGTTCTCCTTCACACCTTTTCTATTGATCTCTCAGCAGGTTTAAGGCTAATACATAGGTGATATTTGGTGTACAAGGCTCTTTGCCCCAGAGAAATGTCAAAATTTTAGATGGTGAATCATAACCAGCTATGAGATCAGTCACATTTTTGTTCCTGCACTGTGGAAAAAGCAGATCCAGAAATGACTGGAGAAGAAGACTTGGCAGCTACTTCTAGTTGTTCAGTGCAGAAATCTGTCAGGGTCATTGATGTATAGATTAAGACAGTTTATGCAGTCCAAACTGGTCAAAAACATGCTTTTAAAATGTTTAATAAGGTAGAGAGGTGGCAATTGCAATGTGTGAGCTGTCTGGAACAGACAAGTCCTCAGACCGATCTCCACATCAGCATCTGTTTCAGCTGCCAGTCGCTGCTCGACTCTAAGATCCTAGCAAAGAAATCATCAGTTTATGGCTGTGTTTAGACCAATAAGCATATCCATCTTGTAGCTGCAGTTCATTCGGCAGCTTCACCTGCACTAGGAAAGCTGGAACAGGGCTCTGGCAGCTTTTGGCCGGCCTGTCAAGTGACTGCCTGTCATCTGCCCAACTGGCTATGTTAAGCAAATGGTTTTAAATCTCCAGCAGGTAGATTTGGAATTTCTGCAGCTACTTCTGTCCCATTACCTACTGAGAATTGTGAAGATAAGACAAGCAGTCAGCTGGTGTGGTTTTAGTTCCTAGGTGGTATTTCATGTCATGCATACATGGCAGTTATCTCACTGGCTGTTTTCAGTCTTCACTGTCAGTCACTTAAATCCTCTCATCGCGTTTTCGAAGAGCTCCAGTTTGTGTGCAGTCTGAGTTTGCAGGTCACAAACGCGCTTTTCCATTTTTTCAGTGACACATATGTTTCCTTTAACATGCTGGCATGTTTTCTCTCATTTTACGCAAGTCTTCCAGAAGCAAAAACCATGTCCTTCCCAGGGCTGCCCTGCAGCTCCGGGCATGTACAGCTCTGGGAGTTAGGTGCCACTTGTCATAGCTGTTAGTGTGACAAGTGTTATCAAGAGATAAAAGTGTGTAAAGTGTAAGTGCTGGGCTCTCCAGGACCAAATCTTCCACTTCTCCAGAAGCACCAAGAGAAATTTCTATCTGAAGTATGCTAGATATTCAGCAAAATAATCATACTATCATACAATGGTTGGAGTTGGAAGGGACCTTAAAGATCATCGAGTTCCAACCCCCCTGCCATGGGCAAGGACACCTCCCACTAGACCAGGTTGCTCAAAGCCCCATCCAGCCTGGCCTTGAACACTTCCAGGGATGGGGCATCCACACCTTCCCTGGGCAACCTGTTCCAGTGCCTCACCACCCTCACAGTAAAGAATTTCTTTCTGGTATCTAATCTAAATCTCCCCTCTTCCAATTTAAAACCATTACCCCTTGTCCTGTCACTACACTTCCTGACAAAGAGTCCCTCTCCAGCTCTCCTGTAGGCTCCCTTCAGATATTGGAAGGCTGCTATAAGGTCTCCCCGGAGCCTTCTCTTCTCTAGGCTGAACAACCCCAGCTCTCTAATCTTTCTTTAAATAAAACATAATTAGGAATAAACATTGCACCATGATGTAACACCGAGAAAAAGCTGCTTGCAGTTATTTCAGAGCTGGGACTTTTGTAACTTAGAGTCCAAGTGAGGTGTAAGGTGTCAGAGAATTTTTAGGACCAAGAAAAGATAACTCTGCCTATCAGTCAGTGCTTCATTCAGATTGTCAGACTCAATGTGAATCTTTATTCATTTGAAGCTTACATCTCCTGGCAGTATCTGTCCATTGGGCATGGCAGATACTGCCAGGAGTGGTAAGCTTAAAATTAAGCATTTTATCATTCTCCTTTTCAAACTTTCCTTCTTGCAAACCAACTTCAACTTCATTCAGGGTCCCAACTTCCCTTAACCTCTGCCTTTCCTCTCTGCTGCACTCTCTGCTGTTGGTTCTCCTCTTTCTTCTCCAGTGCTACTCTGTACGTGGTCTTCCCTACAGTCCCTACTGCAATACCTCCCATGTCAGATTCTCTACAGCTTCTTATTCATTCCACATCATATTTTTGTGTTCTCCCCAAGACTGTGATATTTGAGTGTCTACAGTTTGCAGCTCCCCTTTGCTGCAGAGCTGCAACTGGTTTGATACTGGTTTGAGCTGCAAAGGTATGATACCTCCCTTTCAGCCTCAGCGAGCTCTACATATTTTTTCCAGATGTATCTTTGCCAAGACCATTCTGAATGCTGACTCTGTCCTCCAGCACTTGCCGTCCCTCCCAGCTTGCCATCACCTGGAGATTTAGTAAGTGTGCTCTTCCCTGTGGGAGCCGAGAAGGGAGTGAAGCTGCCCGAGGCACCGGAGCACAAAGGGACCAGAGAAAGTGAAGTAAAGCACCAAGATGTTTTTTCTCTCGTGCTTCATGCTCTGGCTGTTCGGTGAGCAGCACATCGTGAGGCTGGGGGGCACAATTCCAGGTCCCTTGCTGTGCGCTCTGCTGAGCAATGCTTGGCTACACCAGCTCCAGCAGGCCAGGCTTTTAAGGCAAGAGGTCCTGGGCCAGCTTAAAGTGATTTTTGAGGCAAGTTAGGTGGCATGAAGGTGTGTTCTCCTGAACACACATGCCTTTGTCTCTAACCACTTGCCCCAAGCTGTGGCAACTGGTTTCAGGGGTTGATTGTTAGAAGAAAAATTCCCCTTTTGCAGCTTATATGTATTGCCTCTCAGTGTAATTTAGACTCCCTCCTTGCACCTTTTTATTACAAGAGGATGGATAAGCATCAGATTTACTCTTCTAAACACACTCAATACTTTGTATACCTCATCATGTCACTCTCTATTTCTTTTATCTCCTGCTGACAATGGGAACTGAGCTTTCACTTCTTTTTCTCGCATAAATTTTTCTGCGCTTCTAATTGTTTTTGTCATCTGTGTCTGCGCTCCTCAGTTTCTGCTGTGGGTTTTGCAATAGGATGTTCAGAAAGAGTTTCAGGCCAGGGATGACCTTTAAATTTCAATATTATTAATCTCTCCTGTTCCACAGGTGATGTTTGTGTTGCTCCAGGGAGCAAAGGTTTTTCACCAAGCAGTGAACAAGAGCTCTCCTGTCCATTTTAAGGAGGAGTCACAGTTACTACAGAAACATGGCTGAGGAACCTAAGCTAGTTCCTCACCTGAAAATTACCACCTATTTATCAGTCTTATTTAACCAGTTTCAAAGCCCGCATAGATGTTACTCTTGAAACCTGCTGTGGGTGGAGGAAGCCACCACTGATCATGAGAGCACAGCATGTGGTACAGTATTGCTGTGGGTTAAACCCAGCCGGCAGCTCAACCCCACGCAGCTGCTCACTCACTCCCCTCTGGTGGAACGGGGGAGAGAACTGGAAGGGTAAAAGTGAGAAAACTTGTGTGTTGAGATACAGACGGTTTAATAAGTAAAGCAAAGCAGAACAAGGAATTAATTCCCTGCTTCCCATCGGCAGGCAGGTGTTCAGCCATCTCCAGGAAAGCTGGGGTCCATCATGCTTAACAGTGACTTGAGAAGACAAATGCCATCACTCCAAACTTCCCCCATTTCTCCTTCTTTCCCCAGCTTTTATTGCTGAGCACAATGTCATATGGCATGGAATATCCCTCTGCTCAGTTGGGATCAGCTGTCCTGGCTATGTCCCCTTCCAGCTTCTTATGCAGCCCCAGCCTGCTCACTGGTGGGGCGAGAAACAGAAAAGGCCTTGAGGCTGTGGGAGCACCACTCAGCAACAGCCCTGTGTTATCAATAGTGTTTTGGTCACAGATCTGAAACACAGCACCATACAATCTGCTATGAAGAAAATCAACTCTATCCCAGCCAAAACCAGTACAAATATTTATGCCGAACTGAGCAAAACTTGATAGCATACAGCTTTGGCCTCTGAGATGAAACAGGCCAGAAGTGCCATTGCTGTGCTTTTGTATCATTACCTCATATTTATTTGCATTACCATGGTGCATCCCTACGGCAATGATTGATCAGGACGCAATTCATAGAATCATAGAATGGTTAGAGTTGGAAGGGACCTTAAAGATCATCGAGTTCCAACCCCCTGCCATGGGCAGGGACACCTCCCACCAGAGCAGGTTGCTCAAAGCCCCATCCAGCCTGGCCTTGAACACTTCCAGGGATGGGGCATCCACAACTTCCCTGGACAACCTGTTCCAGTGCTTTGCCACCCTCAGAGTAAAGAATTTCCTCATAATATCTAATCTAAATCTCCCCTCTAAATTGTATGCAATAAGCAGAGGCAGAAGCAGCAGCAAAAGCAGAAGCACAAGCGCACTTTATTCACATACACAAAGCTATATATATAGACCTAGTTTCTGACCTGTTTTGCCAAACAGTGTGAGCACTCTCATTCTCACGGAATGCGACTGTTTTCAGCCACATCATTCTACACACACTTCTCCAGGTGGTTTTCCAGCCTGACCTTCACAGACACACACAATGGGGTTTTTTTTTCCTCTGTCCAGCCAGCTCAAAACAATTGTATTCTTAAAGCAATATAGTCTTATTTCTGATCAAGTTTTGCTTGATCTGCAACATGCTCAGAAGGGCTCCAAAATCAGTCTTGATCGATCTTCCAGATGCTCTGCACAGCCCCAATACATCCCCATCACTTGCATTTGGCTTAGCTGTTTCCTCCAGAGAGGCATCCCAGCTGCCTCCAAATACTTGAGGAGCCGGAGGAGTTGGCATCCCTTTGGTAGTCTTTCCATGTGCCATAAGGGCAAAAATAGGCCTTAATAGCCCTGAGTAGCCTCCCTGAGGACTCCCCACCCCACCAGCACTCTCTGCTCAGGTGGAGGCATAAAAGCTACAGTTCATCTAGACTTGACCCTGCTAGAGGCTGAAATATGTAGCATGAAATTGTACTCATGTCACAGAATAACTGAGGCTGGTAGGGACCTCTGGAGGTCTCTATTCTGGTCCCAAACAGGAATTCAGTCCAGGTTTTGTCGATTCTGGTCTTGAAAACCTCCAAGGACTGGACAACACGACCTCTCCGGATGACCTGTCGCACTGCCTGGATGTCTCAACCTCTCTTGCTTCAGTTTATGCCTGTTGTTACTTGTCCTCCCACTCCACACTGTGAGAAGCCTGTCTGTCTACTTGATGACCCCACATAGGCACTGGAGGGACTGTTAAGTGCCCCTGAAGGCATCCCTCCCCCAGGCTGAACCAGTCCAGTTGGCCCTGCATCTCCTCCCAGGGCAAGTGCTCCAGTCCCCACCACCTTGGATTCCCTCCATGAGCTATCTCGTTTGTCCACAACCTTCCTGAATTGTGCAGCCAAAACCTGGACACTCTACCCTAGATGTGGTCTAACAATTGCCAAATAACTCATTACTTCCCTCTATCTACCAGCCAAAATTCTGTTAATACAGCCCAAATCCAGTCAAAAACTCCAACCCTCCCCCCCTACAGGTTTTTCAGTTTTGTTGTTGTTTTGGGGTTTTTTTTCAACATAGAACAATTCCCAAATCCAGTTCACATGTGGCTGTGACAGCATAACTGAGATGGTACCATGCCATGGTACTAGAACTGAGTAGCCAAGGAAGGGCTTGAGGAAGCCAGTACTGTGTTGAGGAATCCCAACCTGGTGTGTATCCCCAGACCCTGGCTTTTATTATGCCCTTTTCTTCCTAAGGAAATAACTGCTTAGTACTTTCAGTTTTCTGCCCATAAATGTCCCCACCTACTGAAACACATCACCCCACTCCATACAGTGTAAGTGCAATTGGCTGCACCACGGGTTTAAATGCATGATTTCAGTAAAAAGGGCAGATGTTCAGAATATCTCTCGTAAGTGACTCGTTTGTGCTTTATGAGAGCCAGTAAGGCAAGGCTGAAAAAAGTACATCATCTGATCAAATAGTGCCTGTGTATAATGACAGTACTTGTTTCACTTCTTTCATAGTGCTTTGGATTCATCAGTTATCATACTCGACTCCTTAGTTATGCAAAATAAGAATTAAATCATTAAAATGACCATGAGATTTTAATATCTTATTATCTTATAATATCTGTTAGGGATGCATATACTGAAGTGTTGGGGAAATATATTGATCTAGTCAAAAGGGCAAGCTTATCATTCATGACCCTATTAAAAAAGCTGTTATAAATACAAAATGCACCGATGGGTTTGAAAAGAATATTCAGATGATTGATTTCCTTTGATTACAGTTGGATACAGGCAATGTTACACTACAACCCAGTAAAATCTAGTACCTGCTTCAACAAAAAAAGGACAAGAAGAAGAATTAATCATTGCAAGTTTATTACATGGAACAGCAAATTCCAGACAACTGAGTCACATAACAGATGACCAGTGCAATGGGAAGTCTCTTTTCTTTGCATAAACCAAGTCATCAAGCTGGTAAATTGACCCATGACCTTCATATTCCGTGGTACTCTGAAACAAATTAAGACAGTATCATATTTTATGTTGAGATGTTGATCTGAATATGACTTCGCATTCAGTTTCGTATGTCTGGTCCTTCCCAAAGTTAGAAATGAAATAGCTTCAAATTCTAGCACCAGAAGATTAAGAGGGATGAGAGTTTGGAAGTTTAGATAAGTGCCCAGGTCTGTTATTTGTATTCAAACATGAATCCTCCCTCCTCACACAATTCTCTTTCTACCGTGTCTTAACTCCACGGTCCTTCTTTCAGGGTGTGGAGACATGGCATGCATCTTGCAGCCGGGTTGGCTGAGGGTAAGATTTACTGCTATATATAAGGCTAGGGCATCGTTATAGAGCAGTGGCTTCTACTCTAGCCATTTAATGGGATCTGTTGGATAGGATAGCAATTCTGCTAGCAGAGTACTGTGAAGCAAGTTTTCTCTAATTGTTTTTGAACTGTTTTGCCCAAAAGCAATAGGGACTCTCTCTCAGTTTGGCTTATTTTAGTGGTTGTCAGCTCATGCTTCCAGTTTTTCTAAACAGTTCTGGGCAGCACTACCTGTCCCTACAGGTTTCATAGCTATGAAACATTTCCTGCACACTTGTGTGTACCTAACAACACAAGACCAGCTGCACTGGCTCAAACCAGAGATCCATCTAGCTCCTTGTCTTCCTTTCATCCCTGAGAAGCTAAGGATGCCCAGGGCTGTGCCTAAGAATAGAGCAAGCAAGTAACGATGCTGCTCTACAACACTGTCCCAAGTCTTTGGTTCCTTTCTTTCCAAAATGGTTTAATCCTGAGTATACAGAAAAGGTATTCTTTGCTTGCATTTTCTTTGCTGTTTTTCTTTCCCATCCTTCTGTCCTGTCCCAAAAAAACCCCAACCCTTTCAGTCTACAGCTGGAAGTAATTCTTATATTCTGCTTACAAGCAGAAAATGTTGATCAATTATTGTGGGGTAAAAGACCAGAAGAAGAGAGACTGAAAGAGGGGACACAAAACCATTGTCTATTTCCCATTAGAGCTCACTAAGACCTTTAATAGACACTTTCAAAGATGGATATGCAAGTGCTAGGTAATATTATTAGATCTCACTGTCTTCCTTCCTTACATCCCCACCCCTGCTCTTTCTAGGTAATGTTTACCCCAAAACAGGTCCTAATTCTCATGTGAAGATGACTCCCACCTGCATGCAGAGATCTGTATTAGACTGAAGGTCTCTTGGAAAAGAGAGGAGACCAGCTTTTGTGTTCCAAGTACAATTTACACCCTGTTTTTAACCTTTATAATCTCTGTAGCATTTCTATCATTTTGCAGAGGATGAAAGTTCCTCCTTACTCAACCTTAAAGGGAGAAAGAAACAATCCTTTTTTCAAGAGAGTACACTGTAAGTCTCTGAGCATTAAAAAAATACTCATTTCTGCCCAGACACCTCCCCTCCTAGTGACCATATGAAACGTCCACCTGGGTATCTAGGTTTGTACTACTTCTCAGTAATTCCTTCTGTCATGAGGATCATCATTATTGAAAAAAACTGAACAAATTCTTGTCACTTTTGGATGCCTACTTACCACTGCCTTCGATAGTTCTTCCATTTCGAGGCTGAAAAATATAGTAATTAGACGGTTGTGCAGAAGTATTAGATGCCATATTTATAAGCACAGCAAAATACATCTCCCACCATGCAGACAGAGTACATAAGAAGGCTGCAGTAAGATTTCCTTTAAAGGGACAACTCAGGGGATCCATGCAGGGTGGGTTTTGCCTTTGAATCTGAAAAATATTCATTCAGCCTCTGCCCAAACAGCTAAACAGTCTGGCTTTAATTATTTAAATATTAAGGGTCTTGGTCCCAATTCACTGGGGTACTATGTAGATGCCTCAGAAAGAGCATATAAATACCAGCACTGAAAGTACCTGGCTGGACACACTTTAAGTAAGATGAAATGTAAATGACAGCTGAATTGGGAGTCTGGTTACCTGCTACGACCTACTTTATAACTTTTTTTTTTTAATGATGTGTTGAAAATATTCCTAAAAACTACTTTGTTGTTAATCACAGAGTGTGTCTAAACCAGCATATTCTACATTAGACTGTGCCACAGTTCAGCAAGCCAATGGGTGAAAAACATGAGAGAAGTGATGATGGTGTCCATAATTTTGCTTTGGGTTTTCACCCTGTTGTGCAGTGTGCCATCACTTACTGCCCAGACCTTTCAGATCAAGTGGACATTCAGCTCACAAACTTGTTTTATCCAGTAAATTTAGTACCAGTGCACCTCAGCAGTCTTAGAGATACAAGCCACATACTACTTTTGTCTTTGGATGATTTGGCTCAAGATAAAAACATTTGCAGAGTCACGTCTTCAAATAAAAAAGTGTTTAATCCGTTAGTACCCTAGATCTCATTATCTTGTTGTGTTTTAGTTTAACCAGAGCTTTTTAAGCAACTGGCTCCCTATGCTTTCAAGCAAGGGATATTTGGCCTCTACTCAAAACCAGTGCAGTAAGAATTTGTGAAGGGAAACAGCTGCTTGCCTATGGATATACAACACTGTCTGTGATTCAGAATCTTTAAAAAGTAAAATTCAGATACCCTGAAAAGGAAAAAAGGCCGTCCCAGAGTCCCATGACTATCCTGTAAAAAAAAAAAACAAATAGAAAACAACACAAACAATAACAAAATACTTTAAACTCAGTTCCGTAGATCTGTTGACAAGTTTCAGTGTCATTCCATCAGAAAATCAATAATTCAGGGCCTTTTTCAGCAGCATGCAAACAACAAGATGTTGATAGTCCCCAATGCCCATTCATCTGGAACGCTGATTAAAAATTAATACCCAAAGGGCATTGTCAAGAACAATCCATTCTGTCTAGTGTAAATATAGTAAATTGCCATAATTAAAGATTCACAGGCTTTAATAAAAAAAATGTATAAAAACTTTACACATGGTGGATTGCTTTGCAGAAGCAGGGTCAGCACAGCTCACTTCCCAACCACTGAAAAAAAACCAAGCTGACTTCAAAAAAAAAAAAACAAACAGCAAAAGGTATAGGGAAAGGGCCATCCTTCCCTGTCTGTTCCTACTCGCTTGTCTTCACCTTTACATACCTTCTTTGTAAACTTCGCAGCAGCAATCTGTGATTCCTGCAAGTGGACAGGGCAAGTTAATCAAGATGCTGTCATTTCTTTGGTTTTTTTACAGTAATCCTCCATCACTGATAATACTCCATCTTCACCCCATGCGAGAAGGGAGAGGGTATTACGTGCCACAGACAGACATAAGAACAGTAGCAAACGAATCTTTTTAAAGATTGATTTTAAATCAGGGCTTTGTTACCATCATTCAACACGCCTCCCTCGCAGTACGGCAAAGCGCAGCCGCGCTCTGGGAGGTGAAGCAGAGTAGATGGAGTGGATGCAGCAGCTCCATTCCTCAGGCTTGAATTGTACTGATAGCTCTTACCTTGTTAAAATGTGGCTGCTCTCCACCTTTCAGACTGCCCTTGGTTTTAACCCAAGCATGATTGCTGGTTTTAAGCTTTCCTCTGCACCCTTTACGCTTCAGGAAGTTGCTCATTTTTCTACTCGGCCTTACATCAAGGAATAGAAACTTCCCTGTGACTTCATGGGAGCGGACTGAGCTCGCAGTCTATCAAAGCTCTGAACCTGCAGTCTGGTACCTCTGGTGTGGGAGCCCTCCTGCCCACGGCATGGCTGCCTGATCCCGGCTGGGGACAGCTCTGTGTGCCGCAGCCACGGTTACATCAGTGAACGGGTTTAGTTACCTGGGGCGGGCTTGAAAAACCAGCACATCTAATGAGCAAGGATGTGAAGACAGGGGAAGAGAACACAGGAAAAGCATGTGGATGGGAAACTGGAGAGGAGGCATTTAAAAAGACAAAAGATACAAGAGGGAATCAAGATTCAGGGTATGAGATGAGGATTTCTTCGTGTTAAACTCTTCTTGGTTCAGGCATCAAGGCAATGATTTATAGAGCAACTGGCATCAACTTACAGGGCTATGAAATGCTGTGGAAGAAAAAAGTGCTTGCTTGATCAAGGTGCTTTAAAGGATGCAAACGAGGAGACTACAACAAAGAGATACTGTGAACACTAGTTTTGTTCCAAGATGGTTACTACATATCTATCAAAGATAGACTGAGCCATGACTTACCCTGCAGTTTCAAATATCCTAGCTAATTTATAACAGATTAAAGTTTACTCTGCGGAAAAAACATGGTAAAAACAGAGCTTCTAATCAGTGTGTTGGCTTGACTTTAGGATGGAAATTTCAAATTCTTATAGAGGTGATTGTGATGTTGCTGGGTTTAGATATTTAGTCCTTTTTGATTCCTTTGAAAGTGCCACCTCCAAAATTTACCCAAAGATCAGACATTGAAACCAAATAGTCTGTTAGCTCTCCCAAATGATTTTAAGTTCCCCAGATGGAGTTCAAGTCCCATTAATTCTAAAACTGCCATTGACTTTGCCTTAGTCCAGAGGTATCACTCCTTCTCTTGAAACCCCGTCTACCTTCTCTACACAATCTATAACTGTGACTGAATCAAAAATGTTTTTAGAAATTCACACAAATATGGGATCATGCAGAAAGCTAAAGTCCAGCTCAAATCAGTAGGATTTTGTAACTGTTTCATTGAGTGTACTACATATAGACCCGTGTTCACAGTCTTCTCAAGATTCCTCATGGGCTAAGAAAGTACAACTTCATAAGAGATTTGACCAGATGGGTAAAAAAATCTATACTTTTTGCATAGCTCTTTTTTCTATATCTCACATTTAGATTTGATCTACCACTTAATCAGACCACAGTGAGAAATCATATTGCAGATATGTAGCTGATAGTAGTCGTGTCTCTTGAAAGGATATTGTATGAGATCCGGCTCCCAATCTTGAGGACGCTTAACAGAGAGTGACTTTTTTTTGCAAAGTTAGTAACTGAAGTAGTAACCAGGAATAGAGCTCCATTCAAAGTTACCTGATGATTCTCCCCTCATTAGCTAAACTGCAGAAGTATAGGAATCAATACTGCACTCCAAACATTTATTAGACGTTTAAAACTGAAATGCTAGTATTTTTTATACACTCAGCTTCTGTAGTGTAGAGTTTCATGGCAGCTTTAGGAAAGCATGCTTGGAATTATAATAAGCTAAAGACACTGGCAGGAAGAGATACTGAAATACATGTCAAAATACATTCTATTACTGTCTTGAAGCTTCTACTCATGATTTCAAAAAACAGAGGACACAAACTCCACAAGTAAATTGGCCTTTTTAATATACCCAGGGGCTGAGTGAATATTATGGGAAAGGCTCTTAATAAACTGGTGATAATAAAAACAAAAAGTGATATAAAGCAGAACTGACATTGAGCTAGGTCCTAATATGACTGCACCAATGAGGAAGAGCTATACTCAATAACGCCTCAACTTAATCTTTTGGATCTGACTCAGATATACAAAAAAACAAGCTCAGGTAGAGTATTAAAATCAATAAAGCAACTCATATGCCTCCATGTTCAGCATGATCCATTCAGGATGCTGTTGATCCAAAGTTGCATATATTTTTAGCATATTTAATGCTCTATTATTCAAAAGTGAGGGTCAGGTTAAAATAGTGACCCTCATCTGTAAGCTGATGTTTTGGTTCTTGAGCTCTGAATTGGTGAAAAAACAGCAGTTTGATATATAATTTAATGGAGTTAAGAATTACAGGCAAACTACTAAGGATAAATAAAAAACATTTTATATACTCTCCTACATCTCCTAACCATGATATTAGATTATACATTACTGTTTGGAGAGAAACGTCAAAAAGTTGTTTTTGGAGGGGCTGTTTTTTAAGCTTAAGGAGGGAGGGGATGCTTTGAAGTAAAAGAAGCAATTACACCTTACCTCATTTGTATGCATGCTGTTGAATATGGAATAACAAAGATCCAAAACAGTGCTGGAGATCTGCAAAGCCAAACAGTACTTTAATACATTTAGTGAGAGGATGTGGAGTACACAGTTTGACAGAGAACAGGCTTGATTCTGATCCCAGCGCAACGTAAATTGAACACGGTTCCACTGAAACAACTCAGAGCAGGGCGAGACTTAGTGAAGCTACTATGAGCTGAAATACTAGTATTATGCATGAGGACAATACACACGATACTACTAATGACGACAATACAGTCTTGTGCTACAAAGAGACCTAAATCTGCCTCTTCTGTTTAAAATACATCTGCTAAGTGTTCTACAAATAGGTTTGGATTTTGGCGTATTTAATCTACACTCAATCTCACCTATAAGCATTTCAGTCTATAATCTTTAGCCATATACCAAAATACATTGTCCCATACTCAGTGCCACAAGACAAGGATTTGCTGATGTATGCAACCACATTAGACAAGAAATAACTACAGCTCCAAAGGAAGTAAAATGGAAGACACCTGAACAACTGGCTCTGGGAACTATTTTCCACCAGTCTTGGTTTACAGAACTGAAAGATTTCAAAAAAAAAATCAGCACAAAATGCTGAAAATTTCCAGGTAATTGCTGATCCTACAAAGATTTTCTCTCCGCTTTGAAAATGAAAATGACCCCTGGGCTCAGTGTAAAATGCAGTGAGGCCAGTCTTTCAAAGTTACTCAGTAGTCTAAAGTATTTGCAAGCTCTGGGGCAGACACCACAGCAGAAGAGAGCTGTGAAACCTCCCCCTCGCTCCCCGCTCCTCTGAGCGCCATCCACCCACCACCGCAGAGCCGGGACCAGGCAGGACCCTTCCATTGCACCCCATTGCACCGACCAGCGCTTCTTGCTTCAGTGCTACCACTGTGATGGGAAGAAAAGCACATTTTTTCATTTGTCTAGGACCGAGTTAGCTCTGCAGGGAGGAGAGCGCATACACCAGGAAACTTGCTCTGCTCTCCAGAGCCGCCGGCTTGCTGGAGGAGGCTCTGCCACCTGCAGCCACCGATGCTGAGGGTTACATGCAGCAATTAGTACGGCTGAAAGAGAGTCCCAGCAGATCAAACAGATTACCAAAGTCAGTTTACCTGGGGTTGATTAGACAGTTCCATCCACTGACTGAAACACAGCGCCAGTTGCTTTGAAAAGTAAAGATCAGACATTAACAGCGGGGCTTTCACACCTTGGGACCTGCATTTGAGCGCAGGGAGCCAGGACTGGCTGGTTATTAGCCCGCCTGGCGTTTGCTGACCCCGGTATCCTATTCTGGATCACATCCCTGCCCGTTCCTGTCCCATCCACCTCCCCACGCAGCAAAGGGCTTCAGCCTCCCTACCCTCTTTACCACCCACCCCGGGGATTCCACAGCACAATTCCAGTCGGTTGTCAATTTCCTACCTCATTTTCCTGGCCCGTTTCCCACCTCCTGCGGCCAGCCCCGGGCTGGACCGGCTCTGCCCCACACCTCCACCGCGCCCCGCTTTCCGAGTGGCTGGAGGGGAAAGCAAAGGGGACATACCTGGCTTTTGGGCAGGTCCACGCCGTCCCTGGAGCGCCAGAAAGGCTGGGGGAACCCTGTGGGGACACAGCGGGGGGGACACGGCTGTGCCGAGATGCAGCGGGGCGCCGCGAAGCCCAGCCCCGCCGGCCCCCCTGGAGGGGAGGCGACCCTTTCCAAGGTTTGGGGGTTCGCTTGTGTGTGAGTGTGTGTGTGTCCCCCACCCTCCCCGTGCTGGGGGCGGGACGTACCTGAGCCCCGCGGGAGGGCGCAGAGGCAGCAGGCGGCCAGCAGCCAGGGCAGGGCGGGCGGCGGCGGGGGCATGGCGGGGCGGCGGCGGGCGGGCGGGCGAGCGGCTGGACCGGCCACCTTTATGGGGACACACCGAGCCCGGGCCGCCGCCGCCCAGCCAATGGGTGCCGGGGCGGACCCGCACACCCCTCCCGCTCACGCCGCCCCCGCCGCCGGACCCGCGCATCGCTCCCGCTCCCACGGTCCCCCGACCCGCGCAGCGCTCCCCCTCAAGCCGCCCCACGCCGCCCCCCGACCCGCCGGACCCGCGCATCGCTCCCGCTCCCACGGCCCCCCGACCCGCGCATCGCTCCCCCTCAAGCCGCCCCACGCCGCCCCCCGACCCGCCGGACCCGCGCATCGCTCCCGCTCCCACGGCCCCCCGACCCGCCCACCGCTCCCGCTCCAGCCGTCCCCCGCCGCCCCGGCCCGGCCCGCCGTGACCGAGAAACAACCCCCTCGCCTGCGGCAGAGCAGGCGTTCGGCTCCCCGGGTCCTGCCATCGGCAACCCCTTTGGGAAGCTCCGTCAAAGCTGCTTTTCTAGAAGAGGTGGCAGAAGGGCAGGAGGGAGGGGAGGGGGGGAGAAGGAAAGCAGAGGCTGTGGGAGCAGAAGCAACGGAGCTGCTGGGGTTTTCATTTTAAACAGAATATTCAGTTCTGCAGCAGGGCTTACTGAATCTCTGGAAAATATTTCTCCTCGTGGCAGCTTGGGAAATAAAGTTTGCCTCCTAATTGGAAAGGATGTGAACTTCCATATCAAACAAGTCCTGGCCCGTCTTATTATATTTCCCTTCCTGTGAAATAAGGAAAGCCATCCACCTCTTATTTAATATCACAGTAGGTATGGTTGTAGACAAGGCACAGATCTGCTCATAACTGAAAGGTGATTCTCTATTCCTTCTGATTTAATCATTTGTTTTGACTTTGGAAAATGCTTCCCAGTTTTCTCTGTGCTAGTTCTAAAGGCTATGCTTTCTAATCAGATCCGAGATGGAAAAAGGCAGAGTTCTCCCAACCTCTTTTTTATAGACTTTGGGTCTGCTGAAGCAAATACATATCCAGTTGTCCAACTTCTCACATAAGTAGCAGAGATGTTTGGGAGGCAATGGCTCCATGTGGGATATAAGACACAAAAAGCTGCAGAAGGTTATTATTGCCACAGCAGCCCACCTCGCCTCATAATGTTCCTCAATGGCTGCGCTGCACACTAAAAGGATGACAGCAGGACTGTTCCTGGTGGGAGCATCTCAGCATCTCAGAGCAGTCAGCAAGGAGACGCACCTGCTTTCTCACAGAGAAGAAAAGGGGAGCCAGACTTCAAGTGACTTCATCAGCTCCACAAATGTGTGTCCTGAGTACGTAAAGAGGTGCAGGAGCAGCTGAGTCACCCCAGCACCATTAGATCACCCTTTGTTCCTTCCCCTGGGAGAGGTGGCTGTCTTTGCCTCATCACAGCCCTTTGGGTGCAATAATCTGAGCGGGGAGCTGTCAGGAGAGGTCAGACATTGCTATAGCAGGCACTCAGCTGCCAGCTGCTCACTTGTCTTGGCTGGAAATGGGACTTTCAAGACAGGATAGTATTCGAAGAGATTATTCCCTCTGACTGTAGAAATTTTACCCTTTGTGGGAGCTAAAGCAGATTGCAGTGAGTTTTGTGATGATGGTTTCTCACAGCAAATCCTCCCAGGCTTTCAGTAACAAGGAGATGCAGGGTTCCAGGAAGCCCATACCCATTTTTCATGTTGACCCTCCTTTCTGTCCAAGCCCATGCAATCCTGGAGTAAAAGTGTTTGTTAAATTTTCTCAGAGAAGGAAGATGGCCTTTTATTTTTGATGGCATCAAAAAGCAGGTTCCTGTTTGGTGTACCTTCATTTAAGCCAACGTGGTCACAGAAACGTGAAAGCAGAGCCCCGCTAGTGTGAGCTGGGCTCATCGGAGATAGACAGTAAAATGGTAGAAGGTAAAGGTACTCTGAAGGATTCCCCACTTTCATATTAACTATCTTCCTTCTGTCTTTTGACACTTTCCTTTAACCAAACTGAAAATTATCATTCACCAACAGTGTTTGTGTTGCCATGCTTGTTGCAGATTTTGCACCCAAATCACTCCTGTGCTGTAGAAACATGGGATTTCAGAGAGCCATTCTAGATTCAGTGCTTGTTACTATCTTTTTGAATACTAGCATATTAGATACTAATACTTTTAAATCCTAATTATTTGCTACATTTTCAAGTAGAATGATATTAATTGGTTACCAAGTTGCTAGTGATTATTCACTGTAATGGGAAGTGGTTCTCTGGCTTTGTCTGGTAAGAAAGGAATGGTCTGCTGCTTTCTTTCTCAGACTACTCATTATCTGCCTAAATTCCCACTTCTGTCCCATGCAGCCTGTCAAATAATATCCCCTTTCAAAGTATTTAAATATGCCTGAGTTTAGCAGTGAGAATTTTTTTGCAATAGCATAGGGAAAGAGGTGTGTGATCATTTCAAGTGTGTAAAATTTATTCCTTCCTGGTGTAAAATACTGGATGCTACCTGGAACCTTTCCTTCCTCCTTCTCATGCACAATAAAGGATCTGCTGCTATAGTTCACCCTTTCCCAGTGAGCACCCTTAATGTACTCTGTGCTTTCCTTCAGCAAATTTTGCCTTCATGTTGGTCCCGTGAAGCCTGTGGAGTTATTGATTTGCTTCAAGTGAGGCTTATACTTAAAGATGAGATAAAAATTAAGTCATACAATTTCCATTAAAAAATCGGTACAACTTATCACCAAGCTGAAAATAGTATTTTATCAGTGACTGCAGTATGAGGGAAGAATGAGGAAAAGTGCTTAAAAGTAAAATTTCAAATAGACAAGTGTGTCATACTATGAACACGTTCACCTTCCTTAAATCAGGACTTTCTTTGCTACATTTGTACATTTCATTTTGTAGGTGTTAGCTAAGGTGCAGTTCCGCCAATGGATATATTAACACCAAGCCACATTACTGAGCCATACTTTCACTGCACAAATGAAATTCCTGCTTTAAGGTCCCAGGCTTCCTGCATGTAGAGAGAGAAATAGGTTAAGAGTTTCAGTGCCCACAGTGATTCACAGATGAGTTAAAAATGAAGCTTTGGTGGGAGGTCAATGAGAAACAAGAGGATTTTTTATGGTGAGTCAGGAGGCTTGGCATATATTTAGCAACGGCAATATTATGGCACCCATAATTTTAGAATAAAACATGCTGTGATTGATAAATGAAGAGCAAGAAGAAAATTTGGCTTCAACAGGCATAAGGGTGAAGGGCTGGCTTCCTTTTGGTAAATGATCTCTGCAATGAAATCAGTGGGTTATCGCAGACAATGAGGACAGAGTCGGCAAAACGTCACCATCATGCAGTTCCCGAGTGCGTTCCAGCTGGCTGCTCTGCTCCCGCACACCTCTCACCCTCTGCAGCTCGGCAGTTCTTGGTATAAAGCCTTATCCTGCTCTGAGGGCTTTCTATACCTAACCCATGACCTGTTTGGAAAGATGAGAAAAGCTGCAGAAACTGGAGGGTATTTATTAGGCAAACCTGCCATAAAGCCTGCAGACATCTCCCAGTACTTGTCTTCTATTAAATACAACAGTGCCTACTTATGCTGAATACAAGGCTGTGTTTAATGTGGTTTTAGTCAACACTCATTTACCTTTCCAGCACAGACAGGTTGTCCAAACAGTGAGAGATTCTCTCGTTTTTGTTTTCGCATGGGCAAGGCTCCGCTCAGCACTCAAGGCTGTGAGCCCGAACTTTGCTTTACCAGCACACATCACACTTTTGAAAAATTGACATCTAGTATAGGTGCTGATTTGGTTGTCGGCATGCCAAACAAGTACAGAATAGTTAATTTTATGCTTTTGTTTGTAGTTGGATTGCTATACTTTACAGCTATAAGGCCATGGTCTTGAAGCTGAGTAGGCCAGCAAGTAAATATTTCAAGGGGATCAGTAAAAGCATGCCCCATAGGGTAGGAGTTCAAAGACAAGAAGCTAACCAAGAGCATCAAAATGGAATGGGGAAGTTAGGGAACTAGACCAGGAATCTGAATGTTTGTATTCTTTTGGATGTTTTCTTGGCTAATTTCTTAGCTAAATGTGATTTTATGTCTGCTATGTTCAGCAAGAGAAGTGGAAATCTCTCCGAAATGAAGCCATTTGCACCTACCAGGTTGTGCTATACGGAAACAGTACTGTGGCAATGGGCTACATTGGGCTACAGTGGGATGAAAGTTTATTATAATTAGTACACTTCAAGGCATTTGAAAAGGTCTTCAATCTGGAACTTTCACTTGGCTGAACTTTATTTGGTGTTTCCCCAGTTGGACAGGGAAGCAGAATGCTGTTCTGCTTAGGCAAACGGTGGGATAACTCAATTAATATCTGTGGTTGAGCTTTCCTCAAGGATTTGTCCAGAATGATTCGTTCCTGGCTTCTTAGCTTGTGCTCTACCAAAAATTTCCAGGTGGTCTCCCAGTCAAATATTGGAGTGGCTGACACATACAGCATCACCAGCTGAACAGATCTGATTTTAGTAGCTGGATTATAATGCTGACATTCATCCATGCCTTTTATATCTGAATGATTTAATTTGTAGCTTTAATTTTCTTTGAGTATAGTTATATGTAAATCATAATTTTGTGTTTGTAGAAGGATTACCACAGTCTGTGGTAATGGATACCTTACACTCATTACTAGAGTTAAGGATGTAGGCTAACATGTATACCATATGTCCCAGATTTTTGGCAACTACCCAAATCCTAAATCTCCATTAGTATATGTGAAGACAATATGTTCAAATAAATGTTTGTCTCACTAAGAGCTGGCTACAAGGACAACTCATCCCAGACAGTTTTCACTACCCAACTAAGTTTCTTCAAACACCACTCACTCTAAACCCGCCAGCCAGAGAGAAGAAACCACCAGACTACTTTAACCCATTTCAGTATCGTATGACCCACTCAACCCTGCTCATTACCTGCCTGACTTTAAGACCATACACAAAAAACAAACCATCTATGAAGCTCAGTGTGTAAATAAATGGGAGCTCAGGTCTCTGGACTCCCCAAGTTACACACTTATCACTGAGTGAGGAGCAAGGAGTGTAACCCAAAGCGTTGCTTCCCTTAGCCATATTTAGAAGCATTTAACTCCTGTCAGAGATCCGAGTTGAGTGCCATTCAAAGTAAGTACTCAAACACTGTCACTTAAAATTATTGCTGCAGGTACCCGTATTTTTCTTGTTAAGTAATTTGACTCATTTAATATGAAAGCAATCAATTTTCTCACTTTGTTTCAGGTTGAATGTATTTATACAGAATTTTACTGGCATTGAAAATGAACTGATTGCTTCCCTTACATGTTAAATTTTATTTGTATGAAGTCTTGTGTGTCTTCTGACTCCCGACAGCTGTAAGACTTGAGCTAACTCTTATCCTGCTCTTTGGCCAAAGTGGTTATGCCTGGACATACATAGGCCTGAGTATTTTCTTATCTCATTAGATTGTATCATTTGGCAAAAGCTTCACTGTTAGCAAAAAGAAAAAACTTTTCAGATTTTAAAGTATGTTTTTGGCCTGAAAATATTGGAACTGTAAGTTTCATGGAAATGGCCACTCCCAAGTCTAAGGGATCAGACCAGACCAGCAAACAACAACAAACTAAGAGCTGTTGATACTAAGTCTGTTTATTCTATTTGGATTTGGGTCCAAACCTGCCTGTTGATAGTGATGTCTCCCCTGAGAAGTGTGTCTCACTCTCAGCAGCTGTTTCTCTCCACACCTGAGTTCCAGAGCCCCTCTGTGCACACAGCAAAGATGTCCCTTCCCTAAGATGCATCACAAAAGATCTGCCTGGTCTGCCCATAAGAAGCTGGCCAGAAGAGTCACTGGCAAACAAAAGGCAGGCTTTCCTCTGGAGGGGACTCTCAGTTTTGCAGCTGAATGTCTTTTTAAAGCTTTTAATCTCCTCCTCAAATGAATTTGAATGTAGTTTTTAAAATTGTTGTCCTTTCCCAAAGGTCTGTTTGCAGAAGCACAGTGGCTTTTGTTATAGGCATAGAATTAAGGACTCTGTCTTACAGAATTTGGCGCCATTAACACCCTATTTATACATTATCTTCTTGAGTTTAGTTACTCCATGTAGACCAAACCTTGAATTGAGAGGGCTCTCCCTGCTTGGGGGAGGACTCCATGAACGAGCCCTTCTGCTCACTTTAGTCTCTGATCTGGGGACTGCATGTTGCTGAGCCCCTGCTGAGCCCAACAAGAACCAAAGTTTCCAGTCAAAGATCCAGACCCAGTGTTAGACATAAATGTCTAGAAAAAGAGTTTCCACAGTATGGCACAGCGACCAGAGAAGATAAATGAGGAAGAACGACAGTGTGGTGGCAGGAATTTTGTAGCTCCTATTCCCCATCTGCCTTTACTTTCTCCTCTTTATAAGTATTTCTTGCCAGCAAAATGTTGTGTGGGGGATTGCTCTTGTGGACCACCCTTGGCAAAATGGCCTGGTAAGACAGGAACATGAGTGTCAACAGCCTGAGTGAGCAGAGCGCCAGAAACCATCTGAGAGGGTGTTTGCTCAGACTGGTGCTGTTAAAGAGGAGGACGACCACCAGCAGGATTTAACAGTAACCAGGGAACTGGAGTCTTTCGAAACAAAAGAGTGAGTTTGAAAACTATAAAAGACGCACCAAAATTTGTAACAGAGGGTAGTGCCCTGGGGATGGGAACAGAGCAGGGTTTAGCAGTGCCAGGGGTAGCCCTGCCCAGCAACCATGTGAGATGGGGGACACAGCCAGCACCCAGCAGGGTGACTCGGTGGGTGCAGTGCAGAGGGACCCCACGCCTGTGGCTCCATGAGGCTTCCTCAGTGGTGTGGAGATCCAGGGGGTGTCGGGAGCAGCAGGGGATCACAGACAGCCAGAGGCGCCGCATCCCCCAACAAAGAGGTGGGCAAAGAGGAGAGTCCCACACCCAGGGGAGGGGGGTGGGCACTTGTCACTCCCTGTGCGGGATTTGAACTTTTGGGAATTAGTTATAGGAGGGTGTTAAAAAATTTGTAGGAGTTCATTAACTGTGAGTGTCTAGTGCTGTGGTTTATCTGTTGGTATCGATCTTGAATGTATTATTCACTGATTGCTGGTTAATTATGTGCTGCTAATAAATCAATAAATCTCTTCAGTCTTGAGTTGGTTTTAAACTATGTGAACTGAGCAGTTCTTCCCTGTGACAGTTACGCACATGAACATCCCTCAAAGCTAGCAACAGTGTGCGTGAAATGCAATGAGGTGAGCTTTCTTTTCCCTTTTATAGTAACACATCTTGAGAATGCATCTTGTCTTAAATGGCAACTGCTGCACTTTCTGTTGGCTCTGAAGGCTCTGAAATAAAGAAGGAATTATTCCAAAGCCAAAAAAAGAAGGGAAGAAAAAAATGAGAGAGGACAAGCATGAGTCGAGAGAACTAATGATGAAGAATGGAGTAGAAAGCTAGGTCTCTCAGAGTGACTATCCACAGAAAAAAAAACAAGTTCTGACTTGGCAGAGGAGCGCTCTATCCCTCATATTCTGTCAAACTTAGTACCTGCCTGTCTCAGTCCTACTGCCAGAAAAAGGTAGAGGCTGCAACCTTTCTAGCGTTCTTGTCTACAAGCAACTGGAGAAGACAGACCTTCCTCCACAGTAGCATTTTCTGTAAGACACCACATTTAAAAATTAGCAGAGTACTTAGGCATTTACCGGGAAAGACTGAATTGCTAAAGAAGGAGGAAAAGCCAAAACTCAGAAAGAAAACAGGCAGCCACGTCAATGGTTAAGTCAGCCACCTCCTCCCAAGTACATCTCACTGGGGAGAGGTTTTAGCAGAGATGACACATGGGGACTGCATCTCGTCACTTGTTAATATAAAAAAATACGGTGCAATAACTGGTGAATCCTGTTTGGCTTATCACTGCTAACCTCAGAGATTTGAGATGGTTAGAAGTATGTGACTCTCATGCAATCATATGAAACTGGAGACCAAGTTGTGCTTGCAGTTCAAGAAGGACAGGCAACTGCTGCAGAGGGTACAGCAGAGGGCTACAAAGATGATTAGGGGACTAGAATATCTATCTTACAAGGAAAGGCTGAGGGACTTGGGTCTTTTTAGTCTGGAGAAGAGAAGACTGAGCGGGGATCTGATCAATGCCTATAAATACTTAATGGGTGGATGTCAGGAGGATGGGGCTGGTTTTTTTTCAGTGGTGCCCAGGGATAGGACAAGAGGAAATGGGCACAAACTTGAACATAGGAAGTTCCATCTAAAGTTCTTTAGATGGAGTTCTAAGTTCTTTACTTTGAGGGTGGCAGAGCACTGGAACAGGCTGCCCAGACAGGTGGTGGTCTCCTTCTCTGGAGACATTCAAAACCCACCTGGACACACTCCTGTGCAACCTGCTGTAAGGCAGACCTGCTTTGTCAGGGGGGTTGGACTAGATGATCTCCAGAGGTCCCTTCCAACCCCATATCATTCTGTGATTTAGTTGGATGAATAGTCCTGAGACAGGAAAATGAATTGTATGCAATTTAAATCTTTTTATTTCTGATGACAAAGTTATCATACATATTCCTGGCCAGCAATACAGTGTCTAAAGAAGATAGTGCTTAATGGAAGAGTGAGGAGAGCTGTAAAATTAAAATCCAATTCACCTATGATGAAATGTAATAAGATATATGAGTATGACATTAAAGAAGCCAATAAAGACTATATTAAATCTGTATGATGCATAACAAAATTTCAAAAACAAATTCCAGATAGTATATTGGCTATATATCCAAAATCCAAGCTATCAATTGAAAAACTTTTTAAAGCATCCTCTGTTCTACCCAAGAAACATGTTTGTGTATACAATTTCTGCTGATTTTACATTAAAAAAAACCCACAACACATTCACTTTACAGTGTAGCCTGACAGGTTCCAGTCACTTGCTGAGGTCTTGGCACACAACAATGATGCTTCTACAGTCCATGATCTTCCTTGCAACTCTGCAAGGCAGTGTGCTGAAGTAACTTCAATATCAAATTACCACTAACAAGTATTTTTTAAAGCAGCTGTATTTTCACCATGGAAGAAATAATGTGCTTTGCTTATCCAATCGTGAAAAATGAGTGAAAAAAAGGGGATTTTTGTGGGGGGAAGAGGGAGTTGCGTAAGATGAAACCTGCATGCAGGTTAACCTCATACTGACTACAGTGTGACAATAAAACAAAGAAAGAAGCAATCAAGCAGAGGTCCCTGCCTTCTGTTTGGAGAAAACATAGCCAAAATGAATTTTCCCTATTCTAACTCCAGCAACATCATCGAGAGAACAGCAGAAATTGATTTGACCCAATGACTTCTGTAACCAGCGCATTTAGACAACAACACTGCTAGGCACAATCTAGCACCATGAGTTATCCAAGAGAACGAAGCCCAGTGTGTTGCTGTTGTTACCATTCCTGGAGAACAAAATAATCTGCTCTCTTTGCATTGCCTGGACCAGTGAGAGTCACTGCTCAGTGACATGGTTTCCTTAATGAAGTGAATGCTCTAGGAAGCTGCATGTAAATTAGGAAATAAGGATGTCGCAACAAAGCACATGCTAACTGCTCTGGTGCTTTTTTTCAAAGTGGGAAAAGCCTACTAGATAAATGATGTCAAAAATAAAAGGACAGAATGTCTAGAGGGAATTGTAAGTGGGTGGATGGATGGCAGCCTCCTTCTTTTCTGGGGATACAAATTAAAATAAAGACAGTGTTGCCGGGGAAACGTGCCTAAATGGTGTGATGCTTCCAAATGCAGGCCTGGGGTGTCCCGTGTGCTAAAAAAAGCAATAGTTGTGATTCTGTAAGAATCACAGGGCCTGAAGATGAACAAGGGACCTAGTGCCCTGCAACAAGAGCTGATAGCCTAAGAAGGGGAGAGGTTTAGCTCTGAATGTCAAAAAAGATTGTATTCCATAAGAGTTTTTGATGTTAGATGACAAGAGAAGGAATGCTTCATACAGCTGATCGAGGCTATCCCCAGTATTTATAAAGAAACTGGGTAGGAACTGAGAAAAGAGTTGTGTCAGTCGGATCTGTGCTCTGAAATGGTATCCTGGACCACTAAATAAACCACTTTTGAGGATAATACTTAGTTCACATTTGAAAATGGAGTTTTTGCTTTGTTTGGTCATTTTTTAATTCATTTCATCATTTTGAATTCAATTGTAGATTTTGAAATGGAGAGCAACCCCAGCTGAAAAAGCACATCCTGATACTTTTTTGAACACTATGGTGACAGATATAAAGCATAATCAACACGTTAAACAACAATGAGTTTTTCTTTGTTTGAAATATAATATTAAAACTGGCACCTCAATATTATTGTTTATCAAACACCAATTTCAATGGCAACTGTGACTTCTTCATTTAACTGTGTGCTTTGTAACCGAGTATCTTATAATACTTTTGAGAGACTGTCTGTGAACACAGATCTAATCTCATTAACCCTCCTTCATTTGAGTTGAATACATAGCAAGAAGATGTAAAATCATTCTCCTTCTGTTTAGAGGAAGAAATTCCTGGGGATAAGCCATGATGTTTCTCATGGTTGATCTATCATGGCTGGTCCTGACATAAGGTTTCATGAATGGATGATGACGCAGTTCCAAAACATCAACTGCTCTTAGGGTGAGTTGAATAAATGGAGAAGTTGGTTGATGATCATCAGTTATACCTGAGGACATGTCAAAGCTTTATACTAAATGTTAAAATCATATACTCTTAAGTCTTTTCCTTTCAGTGAGACTGAAAGCAGTGTCATAAAACTTTCTACATTTACCCAACCCCTTGTATTTTCACTTTGGTGGTGTTTTCCACAACTGGTTGAAATACACTCATTTTAAAAATGGGACCTTTCAAACAGACAATCTCCCATGTGTTCTTGCTTTAGTGAGAATAAGATTTTATTCTTGCAGACCAAGACTGGCTGTGCACTAATATCTTGGGAGACATTAAGATGAAGGAAATAAAAATTTGCCACAGGAAGTCAAGGTAAAGCTAGAAGATTTTGTGTGCCCAATGTCTGTTTCTCAAGGACAAGAAACTTCAACATAAGTGTCAGTGGCCAAAGAATTCTGTTGACCTCTGTGTTGCAACTCCAAAGGCCACATTCTTAAAAACAATTCAACTTCTCCCCCTTCATTATTCCTTCAATCACTATTTCTGTCTACATGTTGACTGGGGAAGTTCCCTGTCCCTCTGTTTCTTTTAAATATTTTAGCCCATGAACATACATGGTCAGTTCAGGGGCATATGGTAACATCATTAACAGCTCACATTTGGGAAGGCAGCAGAACAATCCCCTAAAAACACAAGGAATTTCCACCTTGTGTTTCTCTTTTTCTTTTTAAATAAAGACTCGAGGAAACTATGGACTAGGCCCTAGATTCTATAAAAGTCAAAAAAAACCCCCAAAACACAAATAGGCTCTTGATTTCCATTGGACTTGCCTTCCTGTGTTCAGACTGTAGAGGGATGCCTGTCATTTTAGGACAACCCTTCCAGACTTACATCCCCTAGAATTTCTGGCACAAACATTTTTTTTCTTGCCTTCACAAGAGGGGCGCTGTTCCTAGCTGATCATTGGGCTACTGGGATATTGCAAACAAATGTTCAGGTTCCTCCTGACAAATACCACATCTGCCACCTCCCAATAGCCAACCCCAACCAGCAAGTTATAAATTATTTGAAGCACTCAATGTCCCTGTGAAAGCTGTTCCACTTAATGTAAAACACACTGATCCTGCACACATTCATTAGCAAATGGGACCTGGGTTCTCTGCCTCCTTCCACCTCTCTTTTTCTCTTCTGGCATTCCTGTGACCCAAGTCACCTGTCAACCCTCCTTCAGGTGTTTCTGCTTGCCCCCAAATCGGTCATTTTTCTAATGGGGCAATAATCAAGCAGAAGACAACAGCTCTCTCAACCCTTGCTACAGCAGCACCACTGGTATGAGATCAGTCAGAAATTGCGTCTTCTGCTTAGCACACTGTCTTTATGTGTTTCTTTAACATTTGAGAGTGTGATCTCAAACACTGGCAAGGTAAAGTATTGGCTCAGAGTAGCACAGCTGCCTCCACCCAATAATTCCTTTTGAGAAACGATGACAAAAAAAAAGTCTTAAAAACCTGCCTCGCTTCTTTACCTGTGCCCAGAGCAGCTCTGATACTCCATGTCTGCACATTGCCAACCTTGCAACTTCTGGTGCAGCATGGAGTTGGAGCCTAAGTCACAGATGCAATGGTAAGTGCCGTATCTGCAGTGTCACAGCAACTTTGGCGCCTGGAAACAGCCTGGAACTAAAGTGTTCTGTGACAGATGCAGCAGGTGAATTTAAGACTCAGCTGCTTGCCAGTTTGACACTGCCAGCCACAGAGAGACATAAAAGTTGGTAAATCCAGCTGTCTGATTCCGGTCATGAGGGAAGGGAAGAATTAAAAGAAGGCAGCAGGTTACTTTGAAGTAAAGTAACTTGTTGTGAATACTAATTGATTCATTCAATTGTCTTAATTTTTCTACTTTGGAAAACACCCATAACTGGGACTTAAAGCTCAATTGTTATTTCTGATTTTTTGTTTAAAGAATTGACTTATCTTGCCACATTGACATGATAATTTGCTTGCTGGCTGCACTCATTTTATGACCTATATAATTAATTGAATGATTGGGTTCAATTTTAATTGACATTGATTTGATAATTAAATGTACTTAGCTATTCTAGCCCAGTCCTGGCAACATGTTCAGCTCATTGCTGTTAATAAACCCCACAAAGCTCTTTTCCCTTTCAAACTATCAGCTCAGACTGTGTCTTAAGAATATAGGGTAAACTTCAGCTAATGACTTATGTAGCTCAGTCTAAACTTCTTGTCTCCTACTCAGAAGGCAATCAAACGGTGTAATGACATACGAAGATTTAACAATTTCCAATCTACTTATCATGAAATAAAACTTGCTTCTACCTTGAAATAAAAAGTGGACTTAAACTTCAAATGAAAACAATTCTCATTTGCTGCTTATGGATCTGATATTGCCAGTACTGCAGCCAGTCTGGTTTTGCTGCAGATATCAGCCCAAAGCCCCTCCAATACCTCCACACACCTCATTCTTTCCTATACACCAGCTGTTTATAGGTCACTCTGTGCTACAGTTATATTAGATAAAAGATAATCCAGAAAATATATAATACTTTATGTATTATATTTAGACTATACTAGTAAATCCTTCATCTGTATGAAGCTGTACACCCCTGTATTCCTCAGCCTGTATTTTTTGATTGCTGCAGTGTCTCTTAATGACTGTAGGGGCCACAAGGTATTCGGTATATTCTGTCTTGTATCAACCAGATCCACATTTAAATCTGCTTGCTCAAGTTCCAGAAAGAGACAGAATCAGGGCTGGAACTAGATGATCTTTAAGGTCCCTTCCAACCCAAACCATTCTATGATTCTATGGAGATCACACCCTAATAAATATATTACATGCCAGAGGTGCTGTGTCTGACCAGTTGCAAAGCGAGGTACTTGTACACAACAGATCTCTTCTGGTGATCAGTCAGGCCTCAGAAATGCAGCCATGAAGCAGAGCAGTGATTCCTCTAACAATGGCACTGTGCTAGGAAAAGCATGTGTTCCTGCTGCTTTAAATAAGATTTATTCTTCCTGAGTACTTGATGTTGAACAGGTGACTTGTCTTAAGGTCCACTCTTATGGACACAAAGCATGACTAAAAGGGCTACCAAGACTAATCCTAGTAATTGGCATTGGATTAAAATCTGAAATAACAGCAAAAAGCAAAAAATAAACATAGTTTAACAATATAGGCAAGCCTATGCTTCTGCTGAATAGGACGAGCTTGGAAGGTCAGGGAAAATGAGGGTGCCTTCAGTGTGATTAGGTTGGTTGTGTTCAAATGCAAACTGCAGCATGGATGATTACTTATCTTGTCCAAGACAGGGGCTCATTTAAACGTTCCAGCATGCTTAAACTCTATTTAGAATTAACTCGTACTGAGGGCACTCAAGACAGCCTGCCATTGACAGATAATAATTTCTTAAAATGCTTAAATGTGCTCTTACAGCTCAGGTGTCCAGTGCCACACCTGGTCCTCCTGACTGGCCAAGCTGCAAATGTTGATCTTTTGCAAGACTTCTCTGGGAGAAATGTCAAGCCTGGAATAAAGATATACAAGAGTTATTAGGACATAAAAACCTTTTTTAATGGCATAAACATTGAATGTGTTATTAAGATGAAATTTTCCAGTTTAGGCCCACGTCCTTAGAGAAAAATGTGTGTATCGCTTCCGTTGGTTTCAGCAGCATATCTCTGAGGAAGCCACAGTCACTCCAGAATGTCTCAGAGAGAGGGGGATGACTTTTCACCAGCACAATTGTCTTTTATACTGCTCTGGCAGTGTAAAAATTCTCTAGTATTAAAAAGAACCCAGACTAAAATGTTGATTTTGCTGCTTATTTAAAGCACTAAACCCCACTATAGTTTAGCATTGTTAGTAGGAAGAATCCTGTTGGCCTGAACTAGCAACTGTATAATCCAACTGTACAGTTGCCTATGCAACACGTTCTTCAACTTCATGAGACACTTTCAGGCCCAATTACTGTTAACAAAGCTTATTAACTGTGCTTAGTTTGGAAAATTGGTTCCTTTTATACTGGATTAATTATTATACATGTCAGTAACAACATACTTGAAAGGTTAAAATACTTGGGCTGAGCCTGATAATCTGGTAGGAATTGGTTTCACAGTTGGAGACTGCTTATTAATAAATCTGTGCATGGCTGCAGTTGTAGACGTCACTCGGAAGCCTGAAGAAAGAAGCAACTTTCTGGACTGTGCAAGACTCAAACTGGTGACAGCCACAGATTTCTAATGTGCTTTGCTGACAAGGCAACTATCACTATCACCATTTCTACTTCATAGGCAGAGGAGGGGAGGCACAAGAATGCGGTGTAAATACTAGTGTAATGCAGATCCATACCAACAACAGCATCCTTGGGGCTTCCTTGGTCAGGCTCCAGCACAGCACACCATGGTAGTCACATCTGGAAAGGCATGGATCAGAGGGACTAAATCCTCCTGTAACAGGGAGGAGTGGTGCCTCTTGGTCATTCAATGAGTCATCTAACGTAGCACATAGAGTCCTTCTACCTGCGACTCAGGATTGGAAACCATGCAAGTTACATGTGTGTCCATGTCAGTGAGACTCAGGCTCAGGCTCCGTACAGTGGTGCAGACCATAAAATAAGAGGTTGGGAAGCACATGAGGTGAGTATTTAGGTTAAGGTTGCCTGTTCTAACCTACGTTTCTTCTCCCTTGTTCTAGAAGAGGCACTAGTTTAAACTTGCTTGTTTCAGTTTTGATTTGGGCTCTAATAAATTTGCAATATATTTTTTAGCTGTGAAAGCATTTTAAAGTCTGCTTCCATTGGACTATTTTCATTAATTGGTAACCGGACACAGAGAGACAGACAGAAACTTCTACTCCGATGCTGCTGCTTCTGGATGTGTCTTGTCTTGAACTGTTGGCCCTGGTCCTGTAGCAGGTTTCCCTGTGCTCCTTACAGACTTTATTAGGGGTTAGGACATGACTTTATTAGCATTCAGGACATGACTTCAATAGGGTTCAAGTCTTCTGTGGCAAATCAACTTCAAGGGACTGGACATTATTTAGGTATTTACTTTATTCACACAATCCCATAATTGGCAATTTTGTCTTACATTCTCCACACAAGACCTCACAGGAGAACCAGGGTGAAACGCTGCATAGCACAAACTGCTAGTCTACTGCAGAGGGGGCCAACCCTGCGTAGCATGGACATCAGACCACCTGGCCTGGGATTCAAGGATGATTCCCCAAAAGTAAAAAATCCACTTAGATTTCTCAGTCATGTTTTCTTCCTTGTGTGGATTTTGGGACTCCCACCTCTCACATCACTGAGCTCAAAATTGTCCTGTTTGTGTGGACAGAACATGGAAAGTGTGGAAACTCTGTTTCCAAGGTCAGAACCTATTTGGGAAGAAGATGCAGAGGTGGAAGGAGAGACGAAGGCTGGAAGCAAGGCCTTCTCATGCAGCATGCCTGTACGACTAGTTTGGGCTGATCAACAAGACTGTCTGTAGGATGCTATTTATTCTGATTCCTCGCCTGAAAGATGGGATTTCCCTGTGCTCCCCACTCAATTTACCAGTTCCCAGTGGGCAAATCAATTCTGGTGGCCAGACACAAGAGGACATACTACAGGACAGTTTCTGTGCTGGCTAACTGGAGCACATCTTCTGGGGTGGGGTCATAAAGCCCACCCTTTGCGTTGCATCACCTGATTTCAGACTGGAGGACGCCTTGGTGTTCAATGAGCTTTAAAATGGGGTGGCTTTGCTCTAGTGTCGCCCCCCTCCTCCAGGCACCGTCCAGAGGGGCCCTGCTACACCCTTTGAGCTTCCTTTCTCCAGAGTTTAGGGAACACCACCTCGGCGCTGCCACGGATCCCTCCAGCCGCACACCGCGATACGTCCCCACAAGCAGTTGTTTAAACAGCTGTTAAAAACAGACCCATCACCGGCTCCTGGTTTGGATGGGATATGTGGGTGCTGGAGTCCTGCAGGTGCACAGGACTCGCATTTTCAGCCACCTTTTTTTTTTTTTTTTTTTAAACACGAGGGTTAGGGACCTATTAAAGATATTTTTAACAGTAAAAAAAAAAAACAAACCCACACCAAAACAAACAACCCCACAAAAAACCCAAACGCACGCATACACGGGTATATCCGTGAGTCCACCTCAGCACTGGCCGCTGGCCCACCCCGAAAATCACCAGAAAATCACCAGCCACCCTGCCAAAAACTGGAAGCCACCGGCCGAGCGGGGGCCGGGGTCTGCGGCGGCGGCTGAGGCCGACCCTCCGGGGTGAGGCGGGGCGGGGAGAGCAGCCCGCCCTCCCTCCCGCCTCTGGGCGGCCGGGCGCGGCGCTGCGTCTTCTCGGAGCCGAGCCGAGCCGAGCCGAGCCGAGTGGTCGCCGCGGCGGCCTTCACCTTCCTCTCCTTCCCGGCGGCGGGTCTGGGGGCGCGGCCGAGGCCGAGGCCTTGCCCGCGGCGGGAGGAAATGGAGGCGGCGGCGGCAGGGCCGGGCGGCGGCAGAAGCAGGGGTTGAGCGGGGGCGGGGAGGTGCCGCCGCCCGCAGCCGAGCGGGGGGTTATGCTGCAGCAGCCGGGGCCGCCTGAGCGGGCCGGCCGCGCCGCCGTGTGAGGCGGGCCCCCGGCGGGAGCGGCGCCTCGCCGCTGGGGGCCGAGGCTGCGCTGGAGGGCCGGTAAGCCGGGGAAGGGGCGCTGCGAGGGAGGCCCGGTATCCCGGGGCGGGGCCGGGCCGGGCCGGGGCGGGGGAGTCCTGGCGGCCGGCAGCCCCCGGGGAGAAGAGGCTCCTCTGGCCGGTTGGGCGAGAAAGGCGGCGGGCGGTTGTTGTCGCTACCTGCCAGGGGTGAGGGGGAGCCCGCCCTGCTTCCTCCTCCGGAACGGGGAAAGTTTACAGCTGTTCAGCCCCTGTCCCTGCGGCCGGATCCCCGCTTTGCCTCGGCTCATCCCGGTCAGATCGCGGCCGCGACCCCTCTTCTGGCGGGGGCCGCTCTGTTTTTATCCCTCTTGGGCAGTGAATGGAGCCCCCAGGAAGCCCCGGTGCTGGGGGGTGAGGAGCCGCTGGCGCTCCCAGCCGTGCCCGAGTCGGACCTAGTGCCTGTCCGGCGGGGCTGGATGGGCAGGCAGGGTCGTGGTCCCGGTCCCGGCCGTGGGGCTATGAAGCCGGGCCGGGCAGAGCCTGCCCCGAGCTGAGGTGGGTTTTACCGTGCAGAAGCTGCTGCTGCCGCCGTGGCTGGTTTCCTTGCCGCTGACAGGTGAATTACGTGTGCTTGGACAGGGCTCCGATCTCCAGCGGTGGTTGGAAGGGCAGGGACCCTAGGCCTGGTCATACCAAAGGGGGAGAAGAAAGCTTTGGAAAGAACCAGGTTTCAGAAATGCCTATTATCATGAAAGTACATTATAACATTTAGTAGCGGCACAAAACTTGCCAAAGGAGCATGTGATAGGTTTCCGTCCAAAATATTTTTTTTAAAGCGTAATAAATTGTCCAAATCTCTTAACTTTAAGATAACATAAAGGAGGCCTTGATGGAAGTGGATTAGGTATCCCAGCTTGCTGTTGCTTGGCCTTCTGTTTCAAATTACATCATTAGTCATGTGCTGATGGGCAAGCAGTTGGTAGTTTGGGGCTACCCGTGTGCTGCCGCTGTTCAGGATGCGTGCAGGGACTGTCCTGCCAAGGAGCCCCTGTCTCCTTGGCTGTCCTGTCCCCTGTCTCCTAAGCTGCAGAGTAGGAGCTGTACACTGAGTTTTAATGTTGTTTAAATCTTCTGCGCTTTGTCCCATTAGTCACATGAAGACAGCAGTCTTCGGCAAAGTACAAGAGGTTTTTTTCCAGGTAACACGTTACTCGCAGGCCATGGGTCAAGCCTGCCGTGCTTTGCGTCCTGATCTTTGGTGCATGTTTGTGTGTGTGTTTACGATCCGATGTTTTTTTTCATGCAAAACTGGCATCTGGCTGATCTGAGGGTTATGTGACACTTTATCTCCGGGGTAAGTAGCCTAGGGAGGGAAGGACAGAGGGATGGATGGAGAGAGAGAAGGGTTTGGGGGGGATCTCATGCTCCTAAAAGTTGTAGAGTTGCAATAAGAGGGAGAAGGAGTAATCTGAAAAATCCCTGAGTGTTTCACTGTGAGAAAACAGGCTAAACCTTCAACAGCTTTCTTGTTTTTTTTCTACTTGTAAAGAAAAAATGTTTTAGGCAAGAAGAAGTAAATGACACGTTTGGAAGCTGAACTAGTAAAGAGAAAAAACAGAAGCTAGTGCATGTATTCGCTAGAAAATAAGTAACAGGAGAGGTAAAAGAAATGCAGTAAGATTGGAGAGGTAACAGGAAGTGCAGTTACCCTATGTGAAAATGATAAAAATATTAAAGAAGAAGCTAGAGAAAGGGAAACAATGTAAACACTCTATTTTAAAAACTACTGGTCATTGCATTTAAGTGAGCATAATGGTTGAATCGTACCTGTATATAATTTTGATCAGTCCTGCTTCTTGAGATAGGTAATGAGCTGCTGATATAGATGTAGTTTTGTTTAGGATGCTAGAAGTAACACTGCCAGCCATTGTAATTATGTTATGACAAATCCTCTGACAAGACTTGTACATGGATGAGTATGGTTGCGGGTTTGCTGTACGCATAAAAAAGGGAGTAGACAAACTGCTTAACATTTTCCTCTCATCTTCAACATATTGAAGGGTAATAGTGGTGGTTGTTATGGATGTGACTGCAATTCTGTCCCCTTTCGGGTCTCTGAGTCCAGTCCTTGATGTAAGCAGCATACTGCTTGTAGGTGTCTTTGGCTGAAATGTTGTTCTCTTATCCCTAGAGCACAGGATCTGGCAGCAGGCTTCTGTGTGCACTAACTGCTTTTCAGGTCAGAGCGCGTGGGAACTGCTTTTCCCATGTCATTTAACATAACTTCTTAGAAATCCAATACATAAATTACATAAGGGGATATAGATCAATAACCCTTACTGAATAGTGTCCATCCATCACCATTATAAAAGCGGTCAGACTAGCAGGGATGCTACAAATGTTGGAAGCCATTTCTACCATTCTTTATGTAGAGCAAATATAGTGGGTTAGAGAGAAGGGTCTGGCTCAGACTGCTTGTTGTATCCCTGAAAAGCCTGTACTTGGGGATATGGAAAGAGGTTTCCGCCTGCAGAATGTTCTCGGCAAGCATCTGTCAGCCTACTGCCTTGAAGACAGACAGGCTCAATTGTATTTTGAATGTTGAATTGTTCTCATGGTTTTAGCAGAGCTACCCAAAAAGTAAAAGTTTCATTTCTACGTTTTGTGTCTTGACATCCATTTTGCATTTCTCTCATCTGAGACTTGGAAAATTTTCCAAATCACTGATGTCTGAAGCAGAGGTGATAGATTTCAGTGCTCTAAATGGGAGGTGGTGGATGTCGTGGCAGGCTGAAAAATGAGGACCTTTGAGACCTGCTGGTTTTCAGCATGAATCTTAGGGCAAATGTTGCACTAGTGCAGTGGCGGGATGAGAATAACTTTTGAACTACTTATCTGGAAAGAGGTCGGTGCTCTAGAATTCATGCTGTATTATCTGCCCTTCCCAGCAAACAGGTTTCGATGTTGAGGAATATATTGTGTCTTGGACGTTGCATGCTCAGTTGGGAGTTGCAGCTGAAAATTGGAGATGACAAACATCATCTTCATGGAGGTTGCAGCACCTCTAATTGTCAAAAAGACAGTTAATGCATCTTTTTACCTAAATGAAGTGGTTTTAGGAGAAGTATTTAAAAATCAAATCATAAAAGAAGGAAAAAAACGACCTCTCAGAAGCCAAACTGGAAAATATTGCACTGAGAAAATAAAAATAGCCTGAACACTGCCATGCTACCTAAAAATTATGAATTCTTTTATTTCAATTGGAGATACTCCATTCTTTTTTCTCCTCTCACCCATTTCACATGCATCCTTAGGGTTCAAAATCTGTTTTGAACTGCTTGTCTGCCTGCACAGGCTTTCAGCTTACCCTGAAGACATTTCACTTCCGTTGGTTATGGTGAGAACCCTTCCTGGAAACATTTGCATTGCTGCAAGGCAAAAGCTAGCTGGAAAAGCAATCAGCACCTGTAGCAGTAGGATTGATGTTGGAGGTGGACATGCTGAAACAATATGAAAACCAGGCTCACTTTTCGTGAAGCTTTGTGGGGGTGAAAAGGGTGGAATACTGGTATATGACTGAAAAACTTAATACAAAGTTTGCTTAGAATTATTAATTAGCATGTTTTTAGCATCTTAGCTGGGGCATCTCGCCTATTCCCTGGCAATTCACTCAAGTGGCTGTATAGAAAATGCCATCACAGACCATGCAGATGTGACTCCCGTTGAAGTTGCATGTGGCTACTTTAGGACTGAGTTTGATCCTGTTGCTAGTTACGTGGGTGGCTTCAGTTATTTGTTCTTCCCGAGGCTACAAGCACAAACCTCAAAAGATTGTTTGAGAGGATCTCACTGTATCAGATTTTTGTGTTAGATCCTCTTTGGTTAAGTGTTCTGAAGTTGTGTTGTACGTATCCTCTGAAGGAAGCATTTGCTTAGTTTGAACTTTCCAGTACCTGGATTCAGGCCCTCAGGTGTCTTATCTGCCCAGCAACAGCTGAGACAATGGCACTTTATTTTTGCAGGATAAATATTCAAGCCTGAGGAGTCTCAGGTAGGTTTTGGTAGGTAGGCAGTGACGTTTGCTGTGAAGTTTTTGTTGTTGTTTGGGTTTTTTAGTTATGGAAGCTTTAGTTTTGCAGTGGAGCTTTCACAGATACTCAGTGTAAGCCCCAGTGCTTTGCTGTGCATTGCCCATCAGAACTTGAAAATTCAGTGAAAGATGTAGCTTAAAATTTTACATTTCTCTTAATGGCTGGCGACTTAAATATTTTTTTTTGTAAATGGTTTCCTTGTATCGCATCTTAACTTTTAACCATAAAAAATAATTTATTAGCATTACAGTTTCTAAAATGAAGCTAAGAAGTGCTCAGAGCACTCCAGCAAACTTACAAACTGCACGCTAGGGCAGACACCATGTGTTTGTAATACCGTGCAGTATCCTCATCCTCACTCTGCTTGGATTCAGTCAGTACCTGTGGTTTCTTGGCACATTAAATCTGTGGTCTCAATTGTATGGGTAACCCTTTCTACACTCCTAGGGAAGTCCTGTCTTTAAGACTTACCTTCAGGGATGTGGCTATAGGTAGTAGGCACTGCTGCAAGGAAACCCTTTTTACTATTTGGATAGTGCTTAGCATGATGAAAATAAAATAAAAAAATCTTCCAGAACCTATGGTTGCTACTTTGCTGTCAATAAAAGAGGCAAGATAAAAAGAGACATCAATATATTTAAATATTTTGTCAGATTAAGGCTTAGTGTTCTGTCTTGGTAGCTTCCAGCCTGTAGTTCATGTAGGCTGGGCAGGGGAGGAGTCCATGTTACATGTCATGAGCTGACTTGGGATAACTAAGAATACTGTTAATGTTACAGCTTGGTTGATCTGCTGACTAGCTACCACCAAGAGGGGAGCTTTCTTCATTCTCCCTTCCTTTCCTACAATGAGAAATCTCTGAAAGTTAAATTGAAAAATAAGCTATGCTTTAAAAAAAATCAGGGGTTTTGCTGGTCTGTCTCCCTGAGCAGTCAGCCAGGCGGTGCTATTGCCAGCACAAGGAGGGGACTGGAAATGTGTACGTGGGGGTGAAGGAGTGAAGCCTCCCTTTGATAGCAGCCGGCAGTTACGTTACCTCAGCTTTAACATTGGTTAAAAAAAAAACAGCCAAAAGGACAAAAATAAAGAAGTGAAATCTACTGCTATGTTCTATGACACACGTACATATTAGAGTTTTGTCATTTTGGTTATTGAAAGTATTTTTCTAAACTGGAACAGAAATAATTAATGTGTCGATCTTTCCTCTTTCAGACAGGAAGCAACAGCTTTATATGGCTCATGTCTGACAACATGCACCACCAGTGGCTGCTGCTAGCTGCATGCTTTTGGGTGATATTCATGTTCATGGTTGCTAGCAAGTTTATCACATTGACTTTTAAAGACCCAGATGGTAAGTTCAACTTTAATGTTTGATACGAAACAGAAAATTGAGTAGTCCTCTTTCTGTGCAAAGTAGTTCTCGGTATGTTACCGCTTCTTCACTAGGACTGAGAACAGAGCAACTAATTTTCTAGAAGTGACAGTGCTCATACTCAGTATCTGCTTTTCTTGGTAGAAGTCTGCAAAACTAACATCATGTATTTTTTTTGGTGGTTAAGAACTGAGGAGCTCATGTTTGGCAGTAGTGTCTTGTGATGTTTGCTTTTTCAAATACACTCAGTTTCAGTATCTTGGCCTACTTGGAGTAGAAGTCACAGGCTAAACAACAGAGCACAACTACCTGTTTAAAGGCAAAGGAGATTCACAAGGAATTAAAGAGTTTCTGTCCCCTTGTGACTGCTTGTGCTATGGCTGCAGTATTATGTAAAACTTGTGGAAAATTTTATTTCATTTGCAATGCACTTAGCTTAGCCACCTCTGCCCTGCTTCTTGCATTCAGTTTCATCCTCTGCTGTTTGACTGACAAACAGCTTATAGGCTTTTGCTTAGCTTAAGTAGCCCAGATGGTATTAAGCTGATGAGGAATTTAAGCCATTTGATGACACCACACAGCATGTTACAGTTTTCTGTCTGCTGAGGAGCTACTGTTACAAAGCCATCCTACAGGGAGTTTAGGGTGAAGGTGATGACATGACTTAGAGTCCTAAGGGATGTATTTCTGCCTCTTCCTAAGATATGCAAAAAATGTGTAACTCTTGAAGCGCTGACATCACTAGTGCCATTTGTTTCAATGACTTCATAGTGGGTAAGTATATTAGGTGTGCCTTTTTAAATAGCATACCTCTGTGTGGAGGTTTATTCAGCAAGTCTTACAGATGAGAACTGTAGGCTAATGGGGCTTTCCTTGTCCCAGTTGTTTTAGAGCCCTAGTACCTCTGCAAATAAGCTGGTCTTATGTTAGGTAGTTAAGAGCTGGCATTGAATGAAATACTAGAAGATTTGTTTCCCAGCTCAGGTATTCTTTGAGTGGTTCTTTCCATAAGAATTTGTCAGGGGGATTACTTTTTATTATCTTGGCTTGCCATTTTTTTTTTTCTATGCTGGATCTTCCTTTCCCTTTGAATAGTTCTCTGAGCAGAAGATTGTATAATTTCTTAAGCTCCAGTCCTGCAAAGGCATGACTGTGGCTAAGTGTATGTATGTGTTGGAGATAGCTGTGTTTGTACTGGGACTGATGAAGGGAAGTAATTTGAAAATACCAACAGAATTTTGGAGAAGGTCCAAACAGGATGGCCAGCCCTGGAGTAACTCTTCTAGACTTAATAGAATATGGCTTGTCAGAAATTTTCCTTATTTGGATGCATCTACTTAGCAGCTAAGAAAAAAACAGCAGATGCTTAATGAATGTTCTTTTGCTTAAGCCTTTTACTGATGTCTTTGGTGCATGTGCAATAGGAACTTCTTAATGAGAAGGAGCAAGTTTCTGTCCATCATCTCTAGTAGCATACGCAGGCATGCTTTTACCCAGTGATAATGAAACATACTTTAACTGCTCTTTCACTGAGTCAGATCACTTTGATTTTACAAAAGGATAGTGTGAAGTAAGTCTGTGCACAATATTTATTGTAGCTGATTGCTTGGATGCTTACATTGTTTTTAGTTTTAAATTGCTTTTCCATGCGTGCCCTTTGTTAAAATCCAGCGTAGGCAGAGTACTCACTTAAGAAAATGACATAGGCAGTACACACATTTTCTCGACCATAAAACAGTAAGCCACAGTCAGGATGCAGATGGAATCATGAAATTGTCAGAGTTGGAAGGGACCTCTAGAGATCATCTAGTCCAACTCCCCTGCCAAAGCAGGATTGCCTAGAGCACATTACTCAGGACTGCATCCAGGTGGGTCTTGAAAATCTCCAGAGAAGGGGACTCCACAGCCTCCCTGGGCTGCCTGTTCAGGGCTCTGTCACCTCACCGGAAAGAAGTTTTTTCTCATATTTGAGTGGAACTTCCTGTGTTCCAGCTTGTGCCCGTTGCCCCTCGTCCTATCGCTGGGAACCACTGAAAAGAGTCCAGCTCCATCCTCCCTCAAACTGCCCTTGTAAGCATTAATAAGGTCTCCCCTCAGCCTTCTCTTCTCCAGGCTAAAGAGTCCCAGCTCTCTCAGCCTTTCCTCATAAGGGAGATGCTCCAATCCCTTAATCATCTTTGTTGCCCTATGCTGGACTCTCTCTAGTAGTTCCCTGTCTCTCTTGAACTGGGGAGCCCAGAACTGGACGCAGTATTCCAGTTGTGGCCTCACCAGTGCAGAGTAGAGGGGGAGAATGACCTCTCTCGACCTACTGGCCACAAAAGACAAAGAAAGTTTATTCATAGAAAAAACTATATGAAGGGAAAAGTGGTCCGATGTGGATGGAAATAAATTTTCAGGGAGAAATTGTGTTCTTCTTGCTTTGTGGTTAGGGAAAGCTGCTTCAAATTATTTTTGATCTTTCCACAGCATGTAAAGTAAAGGTACAGCCTTGTGTTATTTTTCAGTTTTCCTGTAGCATACCAATTGCAAAAGATGCAGAGTTCTTCCCTTGCATACTTTAATTTGGTCTCAAACTATTAGCTGCTCTAAAATCCTTAAAAAAGAACAAGCATATCAGCTGAGTTTGTTTTTTTGTTGTGACAGTCTCTGAGGAAGGCAATCAGCCCAGTAACAAAGGAAGAGGGGATCTTGTATTTATTGCTTAGAGGTGTTTACTTAGAGCACGAAAGAAAGAAATAGAAGATGGTCCTTAATGAGGCACTTTTCTTCTAGTAATGTCTAAGAGTTTACAACAGAAGAAACCTATCTTCTAATACAAGGGGAGTGAAAAACCCAATAGATTAAGTTTTTTTGTTTGGATGTGCTTTGGGAAGTCAGTTGAAAATAAAAGTTTCATACTGTCAAGTCCATACAGTTACCCTCAATCGTCTACCAATTGTGATATTTGGATTAATGATTTCTATGTCACTTTACACAGTTTGTTTAAAAAAGACCAAAATAAAACATTATGAGCATATTTCTTTGACAAAACTCAACTGAAGTTGCATCCAGAATTCCCACAGAGTACATCCTTTAAAATATTCATGGTCTGTCTCATGTCATGTCTAGCACATTCTCATTTGGAAACAAATCCTAATGTTTTGTAAGCTTACTACAGAAAGTGTTGTTCAGTTGTGTTAGCTGTAAAGCAGAAATAGTTGCCTTCCCCTCACCTTCTATAATGCTCTTATCTCTCTTCCTTCTTTAGGCTACGGTGCCAAGCAAGAGCCATTGATACTGACAGCTGTGACAAAAGTGGAGGAGGTACATGTCCCAGAGGAAAAACATTGGCCTGAAGAATTCCAGGTGCATACTGTTGAGATAAGGGTTACATGTATTAAAGAGTGGGAGAAAAGAAGAGATTAAGTAAGGGCTTCCTGTTGTTAAAAGGAATTGCTAGACGGGAATTATTTATTCAGGCTGTTCTATTTAGATAGAGCCAACAGAATTCATTTTAGCTTCACAAAGCTAGTTTGTTACGGTAACCTGCTGTCTTGTTTCATCTGAATGATTCAACTTAACGTGTTTCCATTTCTAGGAGAAAATCGTTACAGTACTCCTTTATCAAGACAGGACAGTCATTTTTGCTAGCCTTTTTAATATAATGGCCCAATTTCAGATTATTTGTATCCTGCCTTGCTGTAGCCATCAGGTTCGTGGCTCTTGAGGGCAAGCCTATGTCTTGTCTATTCCCTTAGTTCTGTGCCCAGTTTCTCTGATTCCTTTTATTGGTTTTCATTTCTTTTTCATGTTTTGTGCTCTTTGTGCTTCACATACCAGCATTTTTCCAAAGTAGAACAGGAACACAATAGTATTCAATAGCAGTTGATCCTTTAGATGCATAGTTCTGTGCTTTCAGCAGTAAAGCTGAACAAATGGGGTACTTGCTAACTTACAAGGAAAGTCTGAAAATCGCTTATGCAAACGTAAATTTGAGACTAGTTGCACAGTGGACTAAGGCCAGGTTTTTTTCCATTGGTTACATAAGTCATTTTATGTTTAAAGTATTTTTGTGATGCAGTATGGAAGGTAGGTTTCTGCATAAACATGACACTTTGTTTTCACATGTAAAAAAAAAGGAAATTTTAGTTATCCTCGAAATACTTGGGAGAAACACTTTGTTCAGTGAAAGGCTGGCAGGTTTGTGTAGTGAGTTTTAATATTTTCCTTTACTTGTATGGTAGAGGATAATAAGGTTTCTGGATCTAAAACTATTCCCTCTTGGCTTCTTGACAGCATGGAACACAGAACAATAATGTTAATCCTGGTTGCATGCAAAACGAATTGTTTTGACAGATAAGCAGTCTGTCAGATTACATTCTGACCAGGAGATATTGGAGGAGAGTAGCAAACAGGAAAAGCAGAATGAATTTTATTTTTTTTTTCCTTATGGAGGATTGGGACAAAAAGTAAAATCATTCATTTTTCATGTGTAGCTTGGACACTGTACCTAAAATCATAGAATCACAGAATGGTTTGGGTTGGAAGGGACGTTTGAAGATCATCTAGCTCAACCCTCCTGCCATGGGCAGGGACATCTTTCACTAGCTCAGGTTGCTCAAAGCGCCATCCAGCCTGGCCTTGAATGTTTCCGGGGATGGGGCATCCACAACTTCTCTGGGCAACCTGTTCTGGTGCCTTACCATCCTCATTGTAAAAAAAATTCTTCCTTATATCTAATCTAAACCTCCCCTCTTTGAGTTTAAAATCGTTACCCCTCATCCTGTCACTACAGGCCCTGGTAAAAAGTCTCTCTCTGTCTTTCTTATAAGCCTCCTTTAAGTACTGAAAGACCACTATAAGGTTTCCCCACACCCTTCTCTTCTCCAGGCTGAACAACCCCAACTCTCTCAGCCTGTCCTCATAGGAGAGGTGCTCCAGCCCTCTGATCATCTTCGTGGCCCTCCCCTGGACTTGCTCTGACAGGTCCATGTCTGTCTTATGCTGGGAACCCCAGACGCGGATACAGTACTCCAGGTGGGGTCTCACACAAGTGGAGTAGGGGAAGAGAATCACTTCCCTCGACCTGCTGGCCATGCTGCTTCTTTTTATGCAGCCCAGGATATGGTTCGCTTTCTGGGCTGTGAGCACACATTGCTGGCACATACCCAATTTTTCATCCATCAGTATCCCCAAGTCCTTGTCTGCAGGGATGCTCTCATCGTTATGTCCCTTAGTCTGTATTGATATTGGGGTTTGCCAACGGTGCAAATAAATTAGTGGAAGGGAAAAGATTTGTCAGTAGAAATATAAATTTCTCATCACCTGTTAATTAGACAAGCTCCTTTTTACCCTCTTCCCACTAATTGTGGTCGTGGTTCCTGTCTTAGTCTCAGAAATATGAGACATATCAGACGGTTTATCCATTTTGGGGAAGAGGAATCCCACCTACTCTCTCACTTGCCACAGTAAGTGCTGACACTCATTGTGTGAAGTCTGTCCACTGAATTTTGTTGCAGCTTGATTAAATGAAAACACTGAATACCTACAGGTGCTAGAGACCAACACAGAACTTGTATCCTAAATTCTTCTTTCCTGGCCAGATGGATCAGCTTCCCTAAGCCCCATCTTCTTAGAGGTTAAAGCTTAATTTCTGTTGAAGTTCCTGTCCCAACCCCTCAGAAGCTTTCTTACTTGCTGTTGAAGCCTTGTGGGAGTTCCAGTGTTTGGTCGAGGCATGTTGTATCCACACAGATGAGACCCTGCTGCTCTTCAGCAGACTTAAATTGTTTTATGGAAAGCTCTTACTACTGTCTACTACTACATAATGACTGAAAGTCGTACCAATATGTGCAGCAGCACAGGAAGGAAAGTGCTACTCCTTTAGTTAATACATAGCAATGTTTTAATCATGAATCTGGGAGTCATTAGGATGCACAGTTTGGGGATTTTTATACTTTAGAATGTAATCTGTAAACTAAATTCTTGCACTTTTTTTTTTTCTTTCCCCTTTCCATTTCATAAAGCCAACTGGAAAAGCTTTTTCTGGAAATCTGATCCGCCAACCCCTGGTTCATATGGAAAGACTGGAGCTTCTCAGGAATGTCTGCAGAGACACTGCATTGAGAAATCTCTCTCACACTGCAGTTTCCAAATTTGTCTTGGACCGAATATTTGTGTGTGACAAGCACAAGATCCTGTTTTGTCAGACGCCAAAAGTGGGCAACACTCAGTGGAAAAAAGTCTTGATCGTTTTAAATGGTATCTACTCTGCTGTGGGTGTGTGGGTTTCTTTGAGGAGGAAAGAGCAGAATTGGTCCAACTGGGACAACACAAAAATGGATTCTTTCTGCTTTTCTGTGCACTGATACTTAATTTCAGCCTTTCATGCTTCACAGTTGCTTCTAGTCCTCCTTTCAAAACACATCTTTTAAAGAAAATAAACCTGTTCTTTCTGTGAAAATAAATATTGTTATTGCTTGGCTCAAAAGCAATTTGAGTCATGGAAGAATACCCATAGGCATGCGGTAGGTAGATTTGTTATCTTTGAAGGGGTGGCACTAACTTACAGAATTTGAAACAAGCAAATTACAAGGTACCGTAATTCCCTAAGAAACAATAATATAAAATTTCTGACGTGAAGCCACTGACTTTTAACTAGGATTTTTTAGCCATGAAGAAAGCTAGTTAAAACTTGGCAGCTGCTCTTGGTCTGTGCTGCTGAAATCTTGTGTGTGTGCTGTCAGTGAGCTATCAGAGGAGTTATGAAGATTTTGAGGTGATTAAGGCGGTAGTTTATTCAACAAAGGTGTGTTATAAAAGGCTGTAAAAGGAAGAGTAAAGGGACTCGTGTGTTTGAGTAATGATCTACAAGGTGAACACTACCTGTCTATGTGTAGTCTACCATCATCTTTGGGTAGCCTGGTATGCCAATAAAAATAACTCATTTCCTCGGAGTTTTCTGCTGAACCACTACCTACCCACATAAACTTAACTTGATTGTATTTAATGTAGCACACCTTTATTTGACATGAGACCCTTTTGCCTCTCTGTGCATCAGAGCTGTGAATTTGTGACATAGAGTCAGGTCAGTTGAGGTCCTTCTGTGGTTTTGCAGGTGACATAGCTCACCGAGATGCAGGCAAAACCTGAACATTGTGAACCCAGCGTTCTTTTACAAGCAACCTGCAACCAGCCAGCTCTGCACTTGTGTGTTTGTCTTCTGTACCTTGTGTGAGCTAGTTTGCACACCCAAAAGAAAACAGTCGCAAATTGGCAAAGGAGCTATGTCCCTCAGCAAAACTTTTGTAGCACGGAGTGTGTCTTTAAAAGCTTTAATACTAGTTTCAGCTTTGATATATAGATGGGAGCTGAAAATCCAGCAAAGATATGCACACGCATAGGTATGGGCATGTGTCTTAAATACCTCTGAAAGCTACACTCGAAGAAAGTACTAAATATCAAACTGCATGAGTGCATTAGAAGTACCTGCTCTTACCAGAATTTAACAGAGATAACATGCAAAGAATAGCTCAGGACCAGCAGGGGTGTATTTGCTGCGTTGAGTGGAGGATAACTGAAGTCTTACCAGCAGGGAATGTCTCACCTCGAGCTTCCTAGTTCTGGCATGTTGGATAATGATAGAAAATTGTTTCCATGTAAACACTGGTCTCGTCCGCCTGGAGCTGCCAGTGTAGTAGTATATGCTCACAAAGACTTCTGGTGCAGTTGACATAACCTTCTCCCCTTTGAGTAGTTTCAGCAGTTAGGACTGACACTTGAGGGGGACTACTTTACATCCAAACATCTAAGTGGTATTTGGAGGTTCAGGATGGAGAAACGCAGCTGTGGCACTGTGGGGGAGCTAACTGCTGCCGCTTGTACTGAATCTCTGCTTTGGATGAGTGCAAGGTTTCAGTTTCTGAGGCTGCCTAATTTGACGTCTGTTGTCCACATGTAATTCACCTAGAGTACAAAAAAATATAATAAGAAAACTGAAATTAATAAAATACAACCACCACCCCACACAAAAAAAAAAAATAGAAAACTGAGAAGCTGAGTTGGGTGGGTTGTTCACTGCAGTTCTGGAACAGAGAGGACTGTAGAGGCTTTCACCTAAAGAACTTGTTTTGTAGCACCCTGTTCTTGTTGAGGGTTGGTACTCTGAAATGATACTGTTATGTGATGGTCTTGCTCCTAAAGCCCAATGGCCCAATTAAGATATTTCTCAAGGTCATAAAACCTTCCAGGATCTTAAAATAAATGTATCAGAATTCAGTGACATTATTTTTCTTGTCACCTTATGTGCTTGCAGAAATTAATATCAGAAGTTTTTCTATTGTTAATTTTAGTGCTTTTTAATCTGTGTAGTATTGTATGATTGGAATTTTTGTTTTACCACAGCATAGTCATTCAAAGAACTTTCATGGGCCCTGACAGCAAAGAGTTTTTGTGTTGAAGCAGTTCCAAAAGCAGCCCACAGCATTTATTTTTTGGTGGTGGTAGAAACTCAGCCAAAAAGCTGGTTTCTTCTTTGGAGTTAATCCTCAAAGTCTTCCTCCATTTGTATGTGTGGGCAGAGGGAAAGAGAGTGGCGACACTGAGGTGGGGCGTTATAAACTTAGACATAATAGCTGATGAAATTTGCACAATGTGCTTTTCTGAGAGTTTTGAGGCCATTTGGTCTTGGGCCCTGATGTCACATACCCTAAAGAATTTTAACAGGTTTTCAGCTTCGCAGTCAGAATCTCTCATCATTTAACAGTTTAAACATAGTAACCGTAAATGATAAAAAAAAAAAAAGAGATTAAACAAAAAGCTGTCAGCCAAAGGCACACATGCTGGCTTGCGCTCACTTTTTTTCCCCCTTTGAAAGATTCACTCACTCTCTCTTTTTGATTTGTCTAGGAGCATTTTCTTCCATAGAAGAGATCCCAGAAAATATTGTACATGATCATGAAAAGAATGGCCTTCCACGCTTGTCCTCCTTCAGTGATTCTGAAATTAAAAAACGGTAAGAGGTGGCTTCCGAGGAGCGTGGGAGGAGTTTGGAGTCAGTGGTGGTGTGAGCAGTCAAGAGTACGGTTGAAGTCCGTATCTGGAGTTGAGGATAGCAAGTTTTCTGCTCCACCACTTGTATTACAGTAGTGTTCTGTTACACAGATGTTCTGTGACTACCTTACTGGCTTTGAAGGAGAACACCAATGTTGTCAGTGATATAGTTAGGTGAGCCAGGCGACTCCCTGTGGTTATAGGGTTTCTGCAATTCAGTGCACACCTAGTTGTTAAGTAGTTCACCTTCAGAGGGGAAGGTTTGGTTGGAAGGTCTACCCCGATGCCTTAGAAGATCGTCACTGCAAGCGGATTTACTTGCTGGGGTTGAACTAGGTAGGTTTAAAACATTAGTGCTCCTCAGCTTCAGAGTATTGTCCATTCAGCTGAAGCACTTTTATCGTCCTCTTTGGGTGCTTGTGGTTCTTCTCAGAGCAGAAAAAGATGCTTCTCTACAGTAGAGCCTTCTAAATTACTTTGGCTAGATTTTTTGACTGTGTCTGGTCCCATCTGTACTAGAGCCTATGCTATATATAATCCCTGTAAGGCGCAGTAGCATGGAGAGAACAGGACGTAAGATGACAGTGGACACTTAGAAGGTTGTGCTTTCATGGCTTTTGTGCATATTAAGCTATTCTGAAGAGTCAGCCCCTTACAGAAGTGGTGTCAGCTATCAGTAGAGCTCAGTCCAAGGATTGTTGCATTCAGCAGTACAAATAGGGCAACAAAGATGATTGAGGGATTGGAGCATCTCCCTTATGAGGAAAGGCTGAGAGAGCTGGGGCTCTTTAGCCTGGAGAAGAGAAGGCTGAGGGGAGACCTTATTAATGCTTATAAGTATCTAAAGGGTGGATTGAAGGCGGATGGAGCCACACTCTTTTCAGTGGTTCCCAGCGATAGGACGAGGGGCAATGGGCACAAGCTGGAACACAGGAAGTTCCACTCAAATATGAGGAAGAACTTCTTTCTGGTGAGGGTGACAGAGCCCTGGAACAGGCTGCCCAGGGAGGCTGTGGAGTCCCCTTCTCTGGAGATTTTCAAGACCCACCTGGATGTAGTCCTGAGTAATGTGCTCTAGGCAATCCTGCTTTGGCAGGGGAGTTGGACTAGATGATCTCTAGAGGTCCCTTCCAACTCTGACAATTCCGTGATTCCATGAGATACATTTATCACAGCTGTGCCTGTGGAAGTGGGGTCACTTGATTGCATTGATAGGGTGCAAGAGAAAATACTGTCAGCATGTTCTTGAGAACGTGGATCTGTTTTTCCTCCCTGTGAAAAGCCCTGCATAGAAAGTAACTGATCATCTGGGGGATGAGCCATAGCTGGGGGATTTGAAGTTGAATGCTGTTATGATTTGGGTTGTTGCAGGCAGCCCACCACAGAAGTTGTGCTGAAGATGCGTAACATGGGTTTCGTTGGGAATTCTGAAATAAATTAGCAGACAGTTTAGGTGTAGAGAGAGGGATTGGTGTGGATCTGTTGATCTAGTTCGCTACCTGGTCAGGGGTAAGTAAGGAGAACCTGAAGACTAATGAAAGTGACTATTGAGGCTGGAAAGAGGCCATCCACCTATTTCAGTGAGGAGTGGGCTATAAATACCCTTACTCAGCTATTTACTGAAATAAACCTTGTTTTCAGTTTACTTCTCCTGAAGAAAATCGCTGACTACAGAATAGGACAGATTTGGTGGTATCATAACAAAATGGGAAATTCTATTGAAAACTGTGGTCTCATGATAATGATGTTCTCGGCCATTATTGAAAGCATGACAAAACATCAAATAAAATACAAAATTTTTTTTTACTTAAGCAGTGATTTATCTAACTACCTGCCAGTGAAAAATGCAGTCCTCTGTATGCATTTAGCTGCACCAAGCCACTTTTTCCATGTCTTTGCATATTTTGCTTTCTTGAGCTTAATCACGTGGCATGAAAAATATCTTTGACTAGGAGCTTTTAGCATCTTTTCAACATCTTTCTTCTCCTATTTATATGGATTGAGATAAACTAAGCTCCTCCAGTTTGAGTAAAATGTGAAAACTAAGATGAACTATTTCCATTTTGTACTGCATGCAAAAACTTTTATTAAGAAGACAGAAATCGTATTTCTACTCCTATTGATTATAATATTGATAGACTGTGCAAGTGGTGTAAGATTCATAACGCTGTGTGTGGTCAGAGTTTATGTGCGTTTTATAAGTCTTTGCTAAACACACTTTAAACACTTTGCTGAACATTTAATTATTTAATTTCTTATTTTTTTCCTTCCTCTGTTTAGACTGAGTTTATACTTCAAGTTTTTTATTGTTAGAGATCCATTTGAAAGACTTATTTCTGCATTTAAAGACAAGTTTGTGCACAATCCTCGGTTTGAACCTTGGTACCGGCATGAAATTGCTCCTGGCATCATTCGTAAATATAGAAAGAATCGCACAGAGACCAAAGGGCTGCAGTTCGAGGATTTTGTGCGCTATCTAGGTGACCCTAATCACCGATGGCTGGATGTTCAGTTTGGTGACCACATCATCCATTGGGTAACGTATGTGGAACTTTGCGCCCCCTGTGAAATCACGTATAGCGTGATCGGACACCATGAAACCCTGGAGGACGATGCTCCGTATATCTTGAAAGCGGCTGGCATAGACCATCTGGTATCATACCCCACGATTCCACCAGGCATAACAGTGTACAACAGAACAAAAGTAGAGCGGTATTTTTCGGGAATTAGCAAGAGAGACATAAGACGCCTCTATGCGCGATTTGAAGGCGATTTTAAACTCTTTGGTTATCGGGAGCCAGATTTCTTGCTTAACTGACACCTAGGATAAGCTCTGAAGAAGTGTCTCATGGATTAATCTAAACCTGCGTGAATACCAGCTGCAACACTGACAGAGCTGAGAATGACCATTTGTTTTCCAGCTTTTTGATGTTGCTGCATTTTTCAGTGAAATATTTGTCATACGAACAAGTAGGGGCTTATAGTTGTTGTTTACTGACCATGTTTTCAATATGGGACGTTACAGTCTGTTAGAAATGAAGTCTCTGTTATCTGAAATACAGAATTCCACTTCTCCCCTCGTCCATCCAGCAAAAAGAGGGAGAATGAATGGGCTATGATCTTCCTCTCCCAGACAGAATGCCATTTTTAAAATGTTGTGAAGTATTTATAAGGATGATGATTTCACTGTAGGTTCACACTGACATGTGGGTGAACTTGATGATTCATGCTCATGAGAAAGGCTTGTAGTCTCCCATGAGCTTTGAAAATAAGAGGCCAGTACGGGACTAAAAATTGATTAAGTGCTTGACAAGTAAAATCATCTAGGTTCTGTCGTGTGGCTGCTGTAACAACAGTACTGCTGATCTAATCCCATTTTTGCTTGTCACAAAATGAACCTAATTAGACGGAAGCTTTTGAGGTGTTAAAAAAGGGACTGGTTCCAGAGCCCAGTTGTCATTGTATTTTTGTCAAGTGTTTACTGTATTTACTACTGGTCTATTGAGCCTCGTAATTCTACTCTTGATTTTCAAAATATTATTTAACTCCTGGCTATGTAAGTTATCTGAGAACACCAGATGCAAATGGAGCATAGAAGAAACACGAAACTGCTAGGGAAATTTTAAGGAAAATTAATTTAAAATAAAGTATTAATTTTATTTGCGGGAGCACACATAGAAGTCACAAGATGCTCTCTAAATATCACACAGTTTAACCTGTTTTCTAACAGTTAAGATTAATAAAGAAGCCACGAAAGCAGGATGTCATATGAAAGAGCTGCTAGAGTTACTTGGATTAATGATCTACCTGTTTCTTACATCCAGCCTTGCTCAACATTCAGTACTTCAGAGAACAGAAAACTTACCCGCCTCTGAAAATGCATCTCCCTACTTCTAAAGCAGACAGGATGA